>NC_139575.1:2291808-2294308 GCF_946808225.1 Silurus aristotelis
AGAAGAGGCTCACCAGCTGTATGTAACACTTCCTTCAGTAGTTTAGTTGGAATGGGATCTAACTGACATGTTGTTGATTTAGCTTTGGTAATAACATTATGCAGCTCTTCCTGTCCTGTACATGTAAAACAGTGTAGTTGTGGAGTTTTAGGTGAGACTGGATCAGGAGATGTTATTTATTTTTTAGTGAACACATTTTTCAGATCCCTGATTTGTTGTTAATTTAGCGACTGTACTGAAAAGGAACCTGGGATTGTTTTTGTTGTTTTCTATGAGTTTGCTCAGGTGTTCAGCTCTAGCAGCTTTTAGCGCCTGTCTGTAGCTGATTCTAAATACCTCCAATTTAGTTTTCCTCTATTTTCTCTCCAGATTACGTGCTGTTCTCTTGAGGGCATGCGTATGACTATTATACCAAGGTGCAGGTGCTTGTTCTTGAACCTTTTTTAACCGGATGGGGGCAACAGTGTCTAATGTGCTAGTGAGGATAAGGTCTATGTTGTTAACCATTTCATCAAGATTATTATCAGTTATGGGTTTAGTGAAAATTTAGGATAAATCAGGCAGGTTATTTATGAATCTGTCCTTAGTGGTTGGAATAATAGTCCTACCAAGTCGATACCGTGGTGAAACACGGCTAATCTGCTCTACCGGTAGTGTGTACAGTATGAGGTAATGGTCTGTGATGTCATCACTCTGAGGTAAGATATCTATATCCGTGACGTCTGCTCCGTGGGATATTATTAAGTCTAATGTGTGATTAAAACGATGAGTTGGTCTGGTGATGTTTTGTTTAACCCCAAAAGAGTTTAATAAGTCGACAAATTAAAATCCTAGGACATCGTTTACATCATCCACATGAATATTAAAATCTCCTACAAGCAGCACTTTATCAAAATTGATCAAGAGGTCTGAGAGAAAACGAGCAAACTCTTGAAGAAAATCAGTGTAGGGCCCTGGGGGTCTGTACACGGTGACCAGAGCGAGAGATAGTAGGAGTTTTCTATGTATGTCTGAACTCTGAATGTTCCCCTGAATGTTTCTCTGTCTGTTCCTCTAAATGTTCCCCTGTCTGTTCCTCTGTCTGTTCCCCTGAATATTGGAAGTTGTAAGGAGTTTGCAGGTTTAGACGTGTCGAGGGAGGAGTTGTGAGGAGTTTGCAGGTTGAGACGTGTCGAGGGAGGAGTTGTGAGGAGTTTGCAGGATGAGACGTGTCGAGGGAGGAGTTGTGAGGAGTTTGCAGAATGAGACGTGTCGAGGGAGGAGTTTGTGTAAGTGATGTAATGTGATTGTGTCGGTGTTGTGCGGCTGTTCGGAGATTAAACGCTGCTGTGAGCGTAGCATGAAGAGAGTAAGTGCATTAGAGCGATCGATACACACTCATCATTTACTCTGTACAGAAAACTTCACACTCACACACATACAGCAAACACAAGCACTGGGAATTCACATAAACGCATTCCACTTCCCCCTTTACCCCGGAACTAGCAAGTCTGCTCACACGCACACACGCACACACACACACACACACACACACACACACACACACACACTCACACACACACACACACACACACACACACACACACACACTCACACACACACACACACACACACACACACACACACACACACACACACACACACACACACACACACACATACAGCAAACACAAGCACTGGGAATTCACATAAACGCATTCCACTTCCCCCTTTACCCCGGAACTAGCAAGTCTGCTCACACGCACACACGCACACACACACACACACACACACACACACACACACACACACACACACACACTCACGCACACACACACACACACACACACACACACACACACACACACACACTCACACACACACACACACACACACACACACACACACACACACACACACACACACACACACACACATACAGCAAACACAAGCACTGGGAATTCACATAAACGCATTCCACTTCCCCCTTTACCCCGGAACTAGCAAGTCTGCTCACACGCACACACGCACACACACACACACACACACACACACACACACACACTCACACACACACACACACACACACACACACACTCACACACACACACACACACACACACACACACACACACACACACACTCACACACACACACACACTCACACACACACACACACACACACACACACACACACACACACACACACACACACACACACACACACACACTCACACACATAAATAAAATTAACTCAACTTTATATAAATAGTCCCTCATTCCCCCTCCAGCCCCCTCTCTCTCTCTCTCTCTCTCTCTCTCTCTCTCTCTCTCTCTCTCTTTCTCTCTCTCACTCTCTCTCTCTCTGTCAGAAGTTTGAGAAGTGGGCGTGGCCATTACCCGTATTAACTAAGACAGGAAGTGGTTAGATGAAATACAGGAAAGTGTAGAAGTCTAGTAATATGAATTCTTTTGTGTTTTATTTCCAACTTCAAGAAGTTCTGTTTGAGTGAAGGAATGA
>NC_139575.1:2299308-2333924 GCF_946808225.1 Silurus aristotelis
GATGCTGTGATGCTGATGTTGGGATGCTGTGATGCTGATGTTGGGATGCTGTGATGCTGATGTTGGGATTCTGTGATGCCGATTTTGGGATGATGTGATGATGGGATGCTGTGATGCTGATTTGAAATAATGTGATGCAGTAATGATGCTGTGATGCTGATGTTAGGATGCTGTGATGCTGATGTTGGGATTCTGTGATGCTGTGATGATGCTGTGATGCTGATGTTGGGATGCTGTGATGCTGATGTTGGGATGATGTGATGCTGTGATGATGCTGTGATGCTGATGTTGGGATGCTGTGATGCTGATGTTGGGA
This sequence comes from Silurus aristotelis, assembly GCF_946808225.1. Lineage (NCBI taxonomy): Eukaryota > Metazoa > Chordata > Actinopteri > Siluriformes > Siluridae > Silurus > Silurus aristotelis. The sequence goes on from NC_139575.1 coordinate 2,299,625, forward strand.
TGATGTGATGTTGGGATGCTGTTATGCTCTAAAGATGTTGGAATGCTGTGATACTGATGTTGGTATGTTGTGATGGTGATGTTGGGATGCTTTGATGCTGTTGTGATGATGTTGTGATGCTGTGATGCTGATGTGATGATGTTGGAATGCTGTGATGCTGATGTTGAGATGCTGTGATGCTGATGTGATGCTGATGTTGAGATGCTGTGATGCTGATGTTGGGGTGATGTGATGCTGTAATGCTGATGTTTGGATGCTGTGATGCTGATGTTGGGATGCTGTGATGCTGATGTTGGGATGCTGTGATGCTGATGTTGGGATGCTGTGATGCTGATGTTGGGATGCTGTGATGCTGATGTTGGGATGCTGTAATGCTCTCATGATGTTGTAGTGCTCTGATGCTGATGCTTTGCTGCTGATGTTGGTATGATGTGATGCTGATGTTGGGATTCTGTGATGCCGATTCTGGGATGATGTGATGATGGGATGCTGTGATGCTGATGTTGGGATGATGTGATGCTGTGATGATGCTGTGATGCTGATGTTGGGATGATGTGATGCTGTGATGATGCTGTGATGCTGATGTTGGGATGCTGTGATGCTGATGTTGGGATGATGTGATGTTGGGATGCTGTTATGCTCTAAAGATGTTGGAATGCTGTGATACTGATGTTGGTATGTTGTGATGGTGATGTTGGGATACTTTGATGCTGTTGTGATGATGTTGTGATGCTGTGATGCTGATGTGATGATGTTGGAATGCTGTGATGCTGATGTTGAGATGCTGTGATGCTGATGTGATGCTGATGTTGAGATGCTGTGATGCTGATGTTGGGGTGATGTGATGCTGTAATGCTGATGTTTGGATGCTGTGATGCTGATGTTGGGATGCTGTGATGCTGATGTTGGGATGCTGTGATGCTGATGTTGGGATGCTGTAATGCTCTCATGATGTTGTAGTGCTCTGATGCTGATGCTTTGCTGCTGATGTTGGTATGATGTGATGCTGATGTTGGGATTCTGTGATGCCGATTCTGGGATGATGTAATGATGGGATGCTGTGATGCTGATGTTGAAATGATGTGATGCTGTAATGATGCTGTGATGCTGATGTTGGTATGATGTGATGCTGATGTTGGGATGATGTGATGTTGGGATGCTGTTATGCTCTAAAGATGTTGGAATGCTGTGATGCTGATGTTGGTATGTTGTGATGCTGATGTTGGGAGGCTGTGATGCTGTTGGAATGCTGTGATGCTTATGTGATGATGTTGGAATGCTGTGATGCTAATGTGATGATGTTGGAATGCTGTGATGCTGATGTGATGCTGATGTTGAGATGCTGTGATGCTGATGTTGGGTTGATGTGATGCTGTAATGCTGATGTTGGGGTGATGTGATGCTGTAATGCTGATGTTGGAATGCTGTGATGCTGATGTGATGCTGATGTTGAGATGCTGTGATGCTGATGTTGGGTTGATGTGATGCTGTAATGCTGATGTTGGGGTGATGCTGTGATGCTGGTGTTGGGGTGATGTGATGCTGTAATGCTGATGTTGGGGTGATGTGATGTTGTAATGCTGATGTTGGGGTGATGTGATGCTGTAATGCTGATGTTGGAATGCTGTGATGCTGATGTGATGCTGATGTTGAGATGCTGTGATGCTGATGTTGGGTTGATGTGATGCTGTAATGCTGATGTTGGGGTGATGCTGTGATGCTGGTGTTGGGGTGATGTGATGCTGTAATGCTGATGTTGGGATGCTGTGATGCTGATGTTGGGGTGATGTGATGCTGTAATGCTGATGTTTGGATGCTGTGATGCTGATGTTGGGATGCTGTGATGCTGATGTTGGGATGCTGTGATGCTGATGTTGGGATGCTGTAATGCTCTCATGATGTTGTAGTGCTCTGATGCTGATGCTTTGCTGCTGATGTTGGTATGATGTGATGCTGATGTTGGGATTCTGTGATGCCGATTCTGGGATGATGTGATGATGGGATGCTGTGATGCTGATGTTGAAATGATGTGATGCTGTAATGATGCTGTGATGCTGATGTTGGTATGATGTGATGCTGATGTTGGGATGATGTGATGTTGGGATGCTGTTATGCTCTAAAGATGTTGGAATGCTGTGATGCTGATGTTGGTATGTTGTGATGCTGATGTTGGGAGGCTGTGATGCTGTTGGAATGCTGTGATGCTTATGTGATGATGTTGGAATGCTGTGATGCTGATGTGATGATGTTGGAATGCTGTGATGCTGATGTGATGCTGATGTTGAGATGCTGTGATGCTGATGTTGGGTTGATGTGATGCTGTAATGCTGATGTTGGGTTGATGTGATGCTGTAATGCTGATGTTGGGGTGATGTGATGTTGTAATGCTGATGTTGGGGTGATGTGATGCTGTAATGCTGATGTTGGAATGCTGTGATGCTGATGTGATGCTGATGTTGAGATGCTGTGATGCTGATGTTGGGTTGATGTGATGCTGTAATGCTGATGTTGGGGTGATGCTGTGATGCTGGTGTTGGGGTGATGTGATGCTGTAATGCTGATGTTGGGATGCTGTGATGCTGTGGGGATTCACTTAAATTGAATTCATCTTTATTTGTATTTCTCTTTTACAATGAACATTTTCTAAAAGCAGCTTTACAAAGATTCGTTAATAAAGAATGAATAAGTTTGTTCTTTTTCAGTGTAAGTTTGTAACTAATGAATAAGCAGTTGGTGACTGTGGTGAAGGGAAAACTCCCCGAGATGGCAAGAAACTTTGAGAGAAACCAGACTCCAGAGGGAACCTTGTCCTCACCTGGGTGACACCAAATGTAAATTAATTACAGCTGTGCATTATGTCCATGATGTTGGGATGCTGATGCTGAGATGCTGATGCTGATGCTGTGATGTTAGATTATCGAGCGTAATTATGTGTGTAACGCAGTAATTTACATTTTGACGGAACGTCCTTGAATATTTTTGATGGTTCAACAATTGCTGCCAAGTTTCTAAGAACCGGCCGTAATCGCTCCTCGCTGCTCGTAAAAACATTTCTCAGCCTGATTTATGCGAACGTCTCTCACCGGTGTTTCCCTTCAGGGTTGCAATGCACTTTATAAAGAAAGTTTTCAGTATGGAAATTTCCTTCAAAGAATTTTAAACCAATGTGCCATAAGTATTCATCCCCTGAAGCCCCCCCCCACACACACACACCCCACAACACCAACTTTACGTATTGCTCTATTTTAATCCTTGACTGGGAATTTGGGAATTGTTTTGCATTTGAATTACACAAGATATCTAATGTTAAATATTTGTATTCTGATTTAAATATTTTTGTTAAGTTGCATAAGTATTTCATATCCCTCTTGGGTCAGGAGCATCCAATCATCTTTGCACATCCATATACAGATATTTTTCTCTGTTCTTCTTGGCAAAATGGGGACTTTTGCTGTAAGCGATTTTCAAGTCCTGACACAAATTTCCAATTAAATTGAGGTCTAGGAGTCACGAATCCCCCTCAGCACACTGCACTTTTGCTGCATGTGCTTTTGTCTTTGCCATTGGTTTATTTCCCAAATGTGTACACCTGCTCTTAATTCTGCTTTTGATTAGTTGGTCCCCCCCCCATGTTCCGTAGTTCTCTGTAATCGAGCTAAGCTTGTGCTCATTGCTTAGCGTACATGTTTTTTTTCCTTGGTTCGTTTGTTTTTTGTTTGTTTTTACAGAAAGCTTTTAATAAGAAATCTGCACCCATGTCCTGTTTAACGCTGCCAGATACACTGCAGTGTTTTAACATTTAGTTGTAACTCAGTTTCTCATATTACAGACATTTTAAACCTGGCTCCATTATTACTGATAAAAAAAAAGCATCCTCACAACGTGATACTACCACCACCATGTTACACAGTGCCACTGTTTGCCTGAACATGCACTCAGAAGACTGAGATTACATCTCGACATCTGGGTCTGTCTGACATCTCAGTCTAGAAAGCAACAATGGGCCAAGCTAGAAAAAAACAGTACATAATCAGGGTTAGATAAAAACTGGGTTAGCTGAAGTAAGCTATTTAATGCTAAGCTAATAAATAAACATGAAGCCTGTTTCTAAAATATTAGCAAAACAAATTTTCTCATTTCATTTCTGTTTCATTGTACAGATGCTTTAATTTGTCAGATGTACATTACAGCACAGTGAAATCCATTCTTCTCATTCCCCAGTGATGTGAGGAAGCTGGGGGAAGGACACAGGGTCAGCCATGATACAATGCCCCTGGAGTATAGAGAGTTAAGGGCCTTTCTCGAGGGGCCCCAAAAGAGAGAGAGATTGGTGATACTAGATCAGGGGTGTCAAACTCAAATTCACAGTGGGCCAAAATTAAAAACTGGGACGAAGTCACGGGCCAAACTCAATATTTATTGAAAGATTGACTGCAATTGTGCATGTTTTCCGTCTCTCCAGATGTGTACTGTTGAACCTTTTCATATGGAAACAAACTTTAGTTTTGCATAAACATTGAATCTGGAACAACCAAAATTTAATATTATAAACTAATGAGAAATTAAATTTAAAATAAAACACACATCAGTGGTATTAGTTTCTTATTATGTCTCTCTCTCTCTCTCTCTCTCTCTCTCTCTCTCTCTCTCTCTCTCTCTCTCTCTATCTCTCTATCTATCTATCTATCTATCTATCTATCTATCTATCTATCTATCTATCTATCTATCTATCTATCTATAGCCTTTCGAATTCCTTTTTTTTAATGTAAAACCTTTTTCACAGGCCAACAACATAACAACCAATAATAATAATTTCCTTCAACACAAAATGCAATCTTTCAACTATTACCAGTCCATGCCTTGGAGTGGAAAAAGTGCATAAAGACAACGTTCATTCAAGCTCAGTTTTCTACACTCTGATTTACTCTGATGCACATTGGTTCAAACCAGATACCTGGTATATCTTCTTAGATGCAAGTGCATCAATGTCTGGTGTTTAGGCTCTGAGGTGAGGAAATCCTCAGGATTGAGTGAAGGTGTTCATCAGTGAGACTCCTGAGTGGTGTTTTGTTGATCTTCATTAAAGAGAACAGTTGCTCACGTACACTTGCAATCAGAAATATTTAACCCCCTCACCTCAATAGACAATACTGTGATGTTGATGAAAGATAATGAAAATAAATGGTAAAAAAAAAAACTTGTGAAATAACAAACAATATTTATTGCTACATATTTGAGTTATTTTGACAACAAAAAACTTAAATGAAAATTGTGAGTCTTGTAACACATGAGCATGTGCAGTATTATTCACCCCCCAGCTTCAGTACCTTGTGGAGCGCAATTTAGTTTTTATAACTTCTAAAAAGCATTTTCGATAAGTGCTGACAAGCTTCTTCCACCACACGATTGGAATCTTTGCCCATTCTTCACGTGCAAAAACCTCTAACTCAGTGATGTTTGACGGCTTCTGTGCTGCAACTGCCTTCTTCAAATCCCACCTATGATTTTTAATTGGATTTAAATCTGGTGACTGAGAAGGCCACTCCAGGACACTCCAGCATCTTTTCCCCAACCAAGCTTTGGTTGATTTGGAGGTGTGCTTGGGATCACTGTCTTGCTGGAAGATCCAATGAACAACAAGGTTTAATTTGTCAACAAAAGGCATCACGTTCTTCTTCAAAATGACCTGGTATTTCTGGGAATCCATGATGCCAGGTACACAATCAAGATTGCCGGTTCCAGCAGAAAAACAGCCCCACATTATTATTGACCCACCTCCATGCTTGACCGTGGGGGTGGTATTCTTCTAGTCATAAGCCTGACCTTTTGCACGCCAGACATACCGCTGGTCCAAATGTCCAAAAAGTTCAAGTTTGGTTTCATCAGTCCATAGAACTGTCTCCTAGAACTCAGTAGTTTTATCCAAATTCCTGCTGGCATATTCTAGTCGACTCCTGATGTTCCTTGAGGTCAAGAGTGGAGTGCATCTTGGGGTCCGGCCATGAAGTCCTTGATTATTCAGTGCACATCTTATAGTTGCCACTAAAGCACTTGTACCAGCCTTCATCATGTCATCCTGTTTTTCTTAGCTGTCCTGACTAAGTTGCTATGGGCCCTTGATGAAATTGTGAGCTTTCTTCCACGGCCAGGTAGGTTTGCAGCTGTTCCATAAGTTTTAAACTTCCTTATAATGCTCCCAATGGTGTCTCTTGGAATGTTAAATCTTTTGGAATCTTCTTATACCCAAGGCCCTTCAGATGTGATAAAATAATCTCCCCTCTCTCAGCTTTTGTGGAAGCTCCTTTTTCTTTCCCATGATTGCAACTCACCTTAAACACCTTCATGGTCGGGGTTTATATATGCATCACAGCTGAAGCAAATGAAGGATCGTTATAGAGTTTTCAAAGGCTTAATGATGTTTCAGCTCCACTTCAGGCCATAAAAACTGTAAGAAAGCTTTAAAAACAACAATATTATATAGGGGTTGAATAATTGTGACATGGCGATTTTAACAAAATATACTGTTACACACAAATACTACATCATACATTTTCTGTGTTGACTTTATGTATCACTAAACTCATTAAGAAGCCACCCAAAGCAGTATCCTGCACTTTGAAAATATTTTTAGTTATAAATCCTTAAACCTCTTTAGGGTTGAATATTTCTGATTGCAAGTGTAGATCTGGGCTTCATATCTGGGCTTCTGGGCTTCAAAGTCGGTAAATCTCCGGGTAAAATCAGCGCTGAGTACACAGAGTTTTTCAGCGATCTCGACTGATGCGCCAAAGCACTAACAAAGCATGCTGGGATTTGTAGTATTAGCGGTGTATGCGCTATATACTGGCGGGCAGCTCTAATACACATTTGATATGATCTCACAGGCCAAATATAATTACAGGAGTTTGACACCCCTGTACTAGGGCTTTAAGTAATACTACTTAACTGGAAATACTGCTCCTCTAATCTTCTACCACTTTTCCACTAAACCTTTCATCTTTTACCACTGTACCACTGATCCTTTCATCTTTTACCACTGCACCACTGATCCTTTCATCTTCTACCACTGCACCACTGATCCTTTCATCTTCTACCACTGCACCACTGATCCTTTCATCTTCTACCACTGCACCACTGATCCTTTCATCTTCTTCCACTGCATCACTGATCCTTTCATCTTCTACCACTGCACCACTGATCCTTTCATCTTTTACCACTGCACCACTGATCCTTTCATCTTCTACCACTGCACCACTGATCCTTTCATCTTCTTCCACTGCACCACTGATCCTTTCATCTTCTTCCACTGCACCACTGATCCTTTTATCTTCTACCACTGCACCACTGATCATTTCATCTTCTACCACTGCACCACTGATCCTTTAACATTCTACCACTGCACCACTGATCCTTTCATCTTCTACCACTGCACCACTGATCCTTTAACATTCTACCACTGCACCACTGATCCTTTCATCTTCTACCACTGCACCACTGATCCTTTAACATTCTACCACTGCACCACTGATCCTTTCATCTTCTACCACTGCACCACTGATCCTTTAACATTCTACCACTGCACCACTGATCCTTTCATCTTCTACCACTGCACCACTGATCCTTTAACATTCTACCACTGCACCACTGATCCTTTCATCTTCTACCACTGCACCACTGATCCTTTAACATTCTACCACTGCACCACTGATCCTTTCATCTTCTACCACTGCACAACTGATCCTTTCATCTTTCATCTCCCCCTTTTCCACACATCCTTCTATTTTCTATCACTGCTGCACTGAGATCTACTTCACATCTGGCTGTCTGTTTAAAGATATTGGGCTTTTAAACAGCAGGTCGTGAGTTCAAATCCCAACACTTCCAATCTCACACTTCTGAATGATTGTAAAATGTTCTGGATGGATAATAAATGTAAATATCTTCTCTGTTCTGCTCCTTGGTGGTGGAATCAACCTTCCTTGGATGTCTAAAGACCACCAGATGTACCTCCAAAATTTCCAGCAAAGTTATTACTCAATGGTATTCTTAGTCCAGGACTTAATCAGGATGAATTTACTGACAAAGATGTAAAGCAGTCAGTAAAGCACTCCTGTAAGTTAGCGGACTTTAACATGTACATATAATGTGTAGTTTTTATTGGAACCATTGAGACTTCATTCTCTTCTGCGCATTACACTGCGTTGTTCATTTACATGCCAATCACAACCTAAACCGATACAGCGCCATAAGATATCATTCTGTTCCTGCTGCTTCTGCATGTTTCTGTTTGCCTCTAAACTAATTATAAAAGCCGACCTTTAAAGTATTGTGTGTGACGAAGAGGTTACGTTTTTAATTAATCACGTCGGCTGTAATTATTCATCTCATGACATTCAGCATTACACTAATCAATCACCGTGTCCACATGACTGAAAGCCTTATTGAGCACCAAGGCTTGCAATATCACACTCTTCATATGAATATTTTATCATTTAGGCAGAACATTAATTTTACAGCAACATAATCTGAATCAGACCCCCGTGCTGAGGGTTTCTGAGTCGATCCTATATGGATTTAAAAGCTGGTACAGTGAGAATCAGCACAAAACCTCCAGAGGCAGAACAAGTAGAAACAAATAATTGAAAGGAATCATCTGGATAATTAACAAAAAAATTATCATCTGAAAGACGAAAAAAAAAACGTTTTATTTGCGAGATGAGTTCATAATAAGATTCCTGTTGAGGCGTGAAACCGATTAAATGGTCAAAAAGGATGGGTGCTTTGCATAAAAACCCAGGATTTCGTTTTCATTTAGCAGAACGTTCCTCAAAACGAGTCTGGAGACACTCTGATGAAATAAAACTGGCTTCATAAAACAGACACTCGCAGGCAATCGGATCGAACAGCAGCGATCAAAGGGTTCCAAGCATTTCATAGATGAAGTCAACAGATCTAATTCCAAATGTTTCAATTAATTTCATTGGAGAAATAAACAATATGAGTCTCGAAATAAATATTTTTAGCAGCAGGAATTTAATAATAAACACTGCTATAGACACTATAATCACTCTCTGCCAGCGGTGGATGAAGAACACAAACCATGTACTTGAGATGAAGTAGATTCACTCAGTAAAATGTGACTCCAGTAAAAGTGCCACTTTAAACATTCACTTGAGTAAAAGTACAAAAGTTTTTACCTTCAAATGTACTTAAGTATCCAAAGTACTGATATCACAAGATTCTTCACTTAATCACCTCAGTTTCTGTTTAAAGACTCGAATGTGGCTCTCAGCACACTGATCTATTAATAGAATGATATTAATGACTCAAAAACTGATTGATTTCTATTACAATCATCATGAACCCAAAACCTTCTTTTCAACTTCTTCAATAAAACGTGTAAATGAGGTCACGTGTGTTGTGGTGAGTTTGAGTCTGGAGTTTCTTCATCATTTGTTCCTCTCTAAATGTTCTGCTTGATGTTGAACTGATGCTGAACTGTATGTTGGTGATCAGTAGATGCACCGAGCGCCAATCAGAACACGTGTAAAAAAACTAAATTTTTTTCTTTCAGCTTCCCCTATTAGGGGGCGCCACAGCGGATGATCCGTATTCATGATCCACGTGTTTGATTTGGCACATGTTTTATGCTGGATGCCCTTCCTAACGCAACCCTCCCCATTTATCCGGGCTTGGGACCGGTACTAAGAGTGGCTGGGGATGGTTCCCTGACCGGGGATCAAACCCGGGCCGCAGCGGTGAGAGCGCTGCATCTTAAACACTAGACCACTAGAGGCCCCCTATAAAATGGAACGACTGAGTTCACTAAATGTAGTAGAGTAAAACAGTAAAATATTTGATTTTGAAATGCAGTGAAGTTACAGTAAAAATCTCCCCAAATGGAAACACTTCAGTAAAGAACAGATACGTGAAAAAACTACTTAAGTACAGTAACAAATTAAATTGACTTTATTACTGTTCACCGCTGCTCTCTGCTTTAATAAAAACATGCAAAACCTTTGTTTGATTCAACCTCTGGCTGAGTTCATGTTTTGTTAGCACTTGATAGCACAAAACCCCCCCAGCACCCCGCTCTAACGACCACGCTCGCACTTCCAAACAAAACACTTAAAAGTTTAGGGTAAATTAGACGCCTAATAAACAAGGCAGAGGCGATAGTGGTGAGGAGAAAAGTGCCTGAGATGACACGAGGAATTATTTTAGTAGAAATCATAGTTAGTCAGTCCATACTACACTATACGGATAAAAGTTTGTAGACACCTGACCATCCTTTTTGTTCATCCCATTCCAGATTTAGTCTCTATTTCCTGTTATAATGAGCTTCACTCTTATGGGAAGATGTTCCACTAGCCTTTGTGGAGATTCATTTCACTACACGGGTGTTAGTAAAGTCTGGTACTGATGTAGGTGAGATGTGGAGGCCTGAGGCGCAATCAGTGTTCACATTCACCCAAAAATAGTGTTGGAGCTCTATAGCAGGAGATCTTCCACTCCATCCCATGTAAAGCAGATCTTCATGGAGCTGACTGTGCACTTTTTGTCAGGCTGGAACAGGTTTGGGTCTCCAAGTTCAAGTGGAGGGAAAATGTCATGCTACCACATGCATCTAAAAATGTCTGACACAATTGTGTGCCTCCAAATAGTTTGGAGAAGAACCACATGTGGCTGGGAAAGTCAGGTGTCCCATACATTTTATTCATATAGTGTAAATATCTAAAAAGAACCATAGTTTTTTTGTTTAATCACTAACCTTTGCTTTTTAATGATTTAATTACTAGTGTAAAGTAAAAGCAAACATTTTTATTAGTGAGAAACTCCAGAGAAAACCAGCTTGTGTACATGAGCATAAATCGTGCCTGGTCAAACTTCTGAAACCATGGATTTGCTCTCTATGGAAGTGGTTTTAGGATTAGAGCTTTATGTTTTATATATATGTACTGTATATATATATATATATATATATATATATATATATATATATATAACAAAATTCACAGTTTGGTACATACCTCAGTTTTTGGTCCTGGTTCGGTAAAAATTTTGTACATTTATAGGGAAAAACACAAAACATTAAATTGCTTCTTGTTCTGTTTATTAACGCAGTTTATTGTTAGCAATACATTTTGTGTGTGTGTGTGTGTGTGTGTGTGTGTGTGTTTTACATTTAATTTTTTAATTTTCTAAAGATATGATCTACTAAACTGTTCTACTGATGTCAGCAGATTAAAAAAAAAAAGTCTTCATTCCCTTTATTCTTTCTTCAGTCATTCACTTTTTTAATATGTGGAATTGTCGGAATTTTCTCCTTTTACAAGAAACTCGTACTTATTCTTTATACCGGAATCGTATTTCCAGGACGGAACGAGTCGCCGCAGCGACACTGCGCTAACTCTAGTTTCTTTATTTTTTTATACCTCTGCCATTGTTGTGTATATTTTCAAGTGTAATAATAAAAAATACAATAAAAAAATCTCCTAATACATGACTTTTTTAATGTCGTTATGTTTTTTCTCATTATTATACACAAAGTCCCCCATAATGACAAAGTGAAAACAGATTTCTAGAAATGACTGTAAATGTAAAACATCTAAAATATCACAGGTATAGAACCATTCAGACGCTTCGCAACAACACATGAAAATGAGCTCAGGTGCCTCCTCATTTCTCCTGATCATAGCTCAGATGTTTTTACACCTTATCTGGAATTCACTAGTGGAAAAGGTGATTGATTGGACATGATTTGTAAAGACACACCTCTCTATAGAACATCTCCCAACTGACAATGCAGATCAGAGCGAACACCATCACTGCAGGCCTCCACCAGCTGGTTTGTTCAGTTTTGTGGTGTTAAAATGGAAGGTCAAGACGTAACCTCAGATGTATAAACTGTCTGGCTGGTTAGTGTCAGCTGGAAACTTTCTACACCATAGCTAACTAATGTCTGTGAGATATCTGTCTTACTGATTGTGGAGATATTTTACTAGAGACTTCTTCTCTCATCCTCATCTGAAGACATCACACATGGTTGCTGTTGAAAACTAAAAGTGATAGCATGTTGCCTCACTGCTAGTAGGTCTGTAAGATCTGTACGTTATCTTGCATGTTCCCCTTGTGTGTTCAGAGGTGATGCCAAGGCTGGTGCCCCATGGTAGTGTAGCTCACAGCAGTGCCTCGGGGATTCAGTGCCAGACTCAGTGCCTGTGTAGATGCTGCTTTCAGATGCACTGTTTGTAGCCTGGCTTCTGCTTCTAGCAACTCTGTGTGCTTCATAGTGTACTGTGTGCTTCCCTCTGCTCAGTGTACTCTGCATTTATTGTAGTATGGGGAAGTTTTAGAAAAATGAGAATGGTTTTGAATGGGAATACCTTTAAAAGTAGGAATATGGGTGTGTCTTTGAATCCTAACGATTAAGTGAGCATGACTCTTGCCTGGTCGTACCCATGAACCCGTAAATAAAAATATGGTCGTGAATTTGGTCCCATATTCTGTATATGGAATGGCAGCAAGTTTGATTGCCCTCAAGACCACAGCTAACTTTAATATGGTAGATTGGAATGTGGACTTGTCTTTGATTCTCTATAAATATTACATTTGACCATGAAGGTCTGACTCATTCAGTGTCCTCTGAACAGTGGATGTTGAAATTTGGATGCTATTGGACTCTGAGAAGCATTTATGAGGCTGAGGCTGGTATTTCTAAAAAAAAAAAAACAAACAAAAAAAACGTATATCCTCTGCAGCAGAGGTGTTCCTTTCCTGGGACAGTCCTCATGAGAACATGTTTTATCAGAGCATTTGGTGGTTTTGTAGAAGTTCTTGAGATGTTTTTGAGCTGATTGACTGAGCTTCAGTAATTTTGGAACTTTTCCCGTACCTTAACCGAGTGTTTCCTGGATTTGTACAGTAGTTGTAGTAGCACTAATAGTGTTGTTGACACTGTACTCACACATTCCTCTGTACATGACAACTGATGTTCTGAAAGCACACTAAGAAGGCAAGAAATATCACAAATAAACTTCGTATAAGATGCACTGGTGACCTGAAACCCATTCTGACCTGAGACTGATGAGAGCTCCTTTTGGACGATCTAAAATATAAAACACATTCTGGGTTTTTTAACATGTTTTTGTTTACTACCATATTCCAGATGTGTTCCTTCACGTTTTAATATTTCAGCATTAATATACAAAAATAATAAAGAAAATCCACTGAAGGAGAAGCTGTGTGCAAGATAGCGTCATATTTATTTATTTATATATATTAGGTCTGTCAGTCGATTAAAATATTACCTTGTGATTAATCACAACTTGATCGCACATTTATTTCGGTTCAAAATGTACCTTAAATCAATACTTTTCAAGTGTTTAATACTTTAATCAACATGGCCATTAAAAAAATATTGATGCTTAATGCAAACGTATGTTTATTATCAGTGAAACCAAACTTAACATAGAGCATGAAGACAAAATATTCTTATAAACATTTAAAGTAATAACAGTGTATGAACTTTTGCTGTTTCCACACGGACAGTTTTTATTGCCGGATTTGCTCATCATGGCGAATTTTGGTGCTGATGTTTAATGATTAGAAATTATTTTTAGGTGGAGTTTTTTTTTTTTTTTTATATCTGAATATTGGAAGGCATTGTAAATAAATGTGTGCTTTTATTGAAGGGTTTAAATTCACCTCTTTTATATTTATTTATTTATTTATCTATTTATATTTTAATAAAAAATGGTCACAGAGAAATGCGCTCTGCATTACTCGCCCATTAATATAACTTTGTGCCGTTCAAATTTATTTGCCTTATGCTTTGTTAAGGAACTTTTCCGATTCGCGCTGATTCTCCACAACGGTGTCAAAACGGCGAGCTGGATTGTTTTATCTTTGGGATGAGGGACGAAGTCCGCAGAAGCGAAGTCTAGGGTGGGTGTGGAAGTGAGATCATGTTGTTTCCGGGGGGGGGGGGGGGGGACTCACGTGTGAGGAGGAGCTTGGGGACAGGATGTAACACGTGTGGTCAAAATATCACCAGTTGCACTGTCACACATGATGATGTCTTTAGGCACACTGACTTATGAAGGTCGGTGCTCCCTGTGACTGCGCGTGCAGCCTTGTGCTGCCATCTGTAGGTGGGTTACCGAACTAGTCTCAAAACTATGAGAACAACTCATAAAAAGTGAGGTGCATCTTTTTTGTGGGTGTGTCTTTGATTCTATATAAGAAAATGAGTGACACTAAGCAATAATAATAATAATAATAATAATAATAATAATAATAATAATAATAATAATAATAATAATAATAATAAAAACCTAGACTTGAAAGAGTACATTTTATTATTTGAAACCAATGCCCTTATCATCCCCATCCCACACAGATCTACTGATTTAGAAACACTGTTCATAGAGATGTGATGGGGAAGGAAAAAAAAAACGGGTTGTATCTGGTGGTTATAAATAAAATAAGAATATCTGGGAATTTCGTCACGTATTTACAACATCTTATAGAAATCAAAACGAAGCCTCAAACAAACGAAGGGTCAACCGCCGACGCGACGTAAGTGCAGACGTGACGCGGCGTTAATAAAATGACGCGACCCTTTTGTTAGACATCGTACGCCATTGGTCCCTGAAGCGAAGCTATTTCCAAAAGCGAGACGGAATACAATCAGACGGAGTTCTGATTCTGATATAAACAATAACATGCCATTGTTCTTTCAGCGTACATGTGGGTTATAATACAAATTAATCACAGCACACCGAATACTGATATAATAATCAGAAACATCTCGGATGAACACCCTGAGACAAATCCTTCTAAAGATCGATGATTACGTGGTGCTGTCAAAACCAGAGAAATGAAAAAAAAAGGGAGAGAAATCTTTTAGCCTGTAATAAATAGAAAAAAAGAAAAATTGAACGGAGAAGGAAATTGAAAAGTGGAGCATGGAGATTTACATAAGGCCTACGCTGAGATTATTCCACTCAAACACTGACTAAAAACCGGCGTGGGAATTAAAAACACACATGCTAAATGCTAGTAACATAGTCGTTCCAAAGAACTTGTGTTAAAAAAGAAAGAAGAATAAAGATAATGCATAAATATCAGCCCTGATTCGGACACGCCCCTTTTCCTCACACACTCGAGTCATAAAGGAAGCGAAATATAGCGAGTTTACACCGAGTGTGTGAGAAATCATGCCCTCAAAATGAAACTTAAAGGAACAGAACATGTCTATATACAAATATTCCATTCATACGTGATCACATACGAATTATTTCATCAAAAATCAACAGAACTGCTGATGGAGAAACAGGCAGCACTGAAAAGCCCTGAAACACACGCCGTATTGCATTTCCAAAGTTCGCTCTCATACACACCTCATTCCAGCCATCACAATGTTTCCCATTCCTTTCGGCAAAATTCACTCTTTTCTCCCCACGTCTCATTTTCTCTCAAGGTCTATCCTTTCATTCTGTTTCATCTCGTCACTTTTTGTATTTTCTCCTTTCATCTGCTATTCTGTCTTCTCTTCTCGTCCTGGCTCGTCTCATCTATTTGTTTCAACTCCTCATTTATTTTAATCTTCTCTTCTTTACCTCCTATCTTCACTTCTCTTCTCCTATCCTCTCATTTAATTTCATTTAAACTCTTCTCTCATCTTCTCACTTCTCTTTGATATCTTTATCTGTCTGCTATGCTGTTAACTAATCAACTCAACTAATCTATTCTGTTCTCATCTCTTTGCCAATCGTCTCATTTCGTCTCATCTCATCTCATCTCGTCTTGTCTCGTCTCGTCTCGTCTTCTCTCATTTCATCTCATCTCATCTCATATCATCTGGCCTCCTGTCATCTCTTTGTCTTATCTCCTCTCATCTTATCTTTCATGTTTACTTCTCTCTGCACCAATCTTCTCATTTAATCTCTTATTTTCTCTTCTCTTCTTTTCTCATTTTGTCTCCTCTCATCTATTTGTCTTAACTCCTCATTTCTAGTCTCCTCTCCTCTCCTCTCCTACCCTATCTTCACTTTTCTTTTCCCATCCTATCCTATCCCATTTTTCGGCTTCTCTTTTTTAATTTTTTCTTTTCTTTTTTCTCACATTGTCCCCTCTCATATTTTTGTCTTTACTCCTCTCATTTCATCAAATCTCCTTATGTCTCATCTCCTATCTTCTCTTTTCATATCCTCTCATTTCTTCTCTTCTCTCTTCTCTTCTCTTCTCATCTCTTTTCTTCTCCTTTTATCTCACTCTATCTCTTCTTTATTTTTTTTCAATTTTTTTACTCCTCTTCTCACATATTGTCACCGTTCATCTTTTTGTCATATCTCCTCTCATCTGATTCTCTTCACTTCTCCTTTCTTCTCCTATCAACTCTTCTAATCTCATTTCCTTTATTCTTTTTTTTCCATCTCATTTCATCTCCTCTCTCTTTTTCTTGTTAATGCAGGCTGATATGAGTCTATATAAAGTGTGTGATCGCATCATGCGGAAGTCTCGCGACTTCAAAATGTCTATAAAATTCCTTGAGTCCGTTACGGATCAGATCTTTCTGTTTTTTATAAGAATTTGTCTGTAAGTGTGAACGCTGTCCGTGGGGACAAAAGTGTAGAAAAAATCCTCAAAAAAAATCCGTCCTTAAAAAAATAAGGAAAGAAAAGAAAAAGGACGTTTGAGGGGGCGGTTTAATTGACGTAGTAAAGCCAGTAGATGAGATTGAAAAGGGAAAAGACGGCGGGGAAGATTATCCGTGACCATCGATCGATGGCGTTGACGTCCGTGAGATCTGGGATTTTGATTTTCAGCTGTGAAGAGCGTCTGCGCAGTCGAGCCTTTTTGGGCTGAGCGTTTCTCTCCTGGCTGTGCCTCCTCGGCCCGCTCGCCTTCCGGTACTGGATCCCTGAGTTATCCAACATGACCGAGGTGGAGTTCCTGCCATCGCTGACGCTGGTGGTGATCTCGTTTCCGGCCACTTCGTTATGGATCTCCAGCGTGGTCAGCAGGATGTTCCCCTGAGAGTCCACCTGCGCAGGAGAAACAGCAGAATCAGCAGGGCTCTGACATTCCGCCTCCATGATCTACGATCAAGCTGGGAATCTATAATAGAGACGTCTTTTTCTTTTTTTTTTTTGCAAACAAAACATATTACACAAAGTCTCTATAAATAAGAATGCTGAACGTTCAAATCCTAATATCAGCACATCAGCACATTATGGAGACGACTTTCAAAAGCATGAATTATTCTGACCAGCTTCTCAGACGGGTTGGAAAAACTGGGATGGAAATGATGGAAATGACGGATCTTCAATGGGTGAAAAAGTGAAGTCTGATAAAATCATAAATCTCCATTTCGGAGCGAAAGACCAGAAGAGCTCAAATCTCATCCGTGCTTCATCATCGAAATATACAGTGACAAAAAAGAATCGACCTCAATCCAATCAAAACGAATTCAATTCAATTAATTAAATAAATAAATATAGATGAAAAAATAAAATGATAAATAATTTAAATAAAGAGATAATTAGATCATTAATATAGTAAAGATATAAATATTTAAAATATACAAAAATGTAAATATTTACATTTTATTAAATCATTCGGTTTTATGTTTGATTTTATTTGTACTTTTATTAATTGCTTTATATATTTATATGTGAGATATTTGCTCTATTAATTTTTAAAATGAACTGAATTAATAGAAATAATCAGGTTGTGTATTTTGCTGTACACAACTGTTCCATGCGTCTTGTATTGATGAACAGAAAACTTTATAACGAACAAACAAACGGCGTCTGATGTGTCTGATGTGTATTCGAGTGAAGATGGATGCTGATGTCGTTTCTCCAGAAGGTCGTGCTGAGCGCAAAATCTGTTGTTTTGTTTTTTTCACCCATGAATCCATATCTTCAGGAAAGATACAGTAGAGTATAAACAGTGATCACAGATCAGACGCCGCAGTAACAAGCAGGGACTCAATACTGCTGATTAGAGTCTGATCTCAACATGAGGGAGTGGAGGAAGATGAAGCAGAGAGGGACAGAGAGAGGGAGTGGTGAATAGGGGATATCCATACAATAAAGGGATAAGGAGAGAAGAGAAGAGAAGAGAAATATATAAAATTAGATATAGATAAAATTATAGAGGAGAGAAGAAGATATGTATAGAGATCAAATGAGAAGAGATAAGAGGAGAGGGGAGGAGAAGAAAAGAGACGAGGTGAAATAAGAATAAAGAAAATTAGAGAAGAACAAAGAAATGAAGAAAGTGAAGGAGAGGAGAGAGGAGAAAAAGAGGATAAAAAAAAAAAAAACACAGGGGAGGAGAAGAAAAGAGAAGAGGCGAGACATTCAGAGATCAAATAAGCAGAGACGAGAGAAGAGAAGAGAAGAGAAGAGAAGAGAAGAGAAGAGAAGAGAAGAGAAGAGAAGAGAAGAGAAGAGAAGAGAAGAGAAGAGAAGAGAAGGAGAAAAAAGGAGAGAATGTATCTACTTGTTAGGAAGGTAGGGAGGAAGGAAAGATGAAATTAGTGCACGTTTGCTTTAAACAAACAAAACATGCTGACACTAAGAGGCTACAACAACAACAACAACAACAACAACAACAACACCGACAACAACAACACACACACACACACACACACACACACACACACACACACACACACACACACACTCACCCCTTGTGAGTGACGGTGACCTTGTACCTGATTGGACTGTTTAACTCCCGACGCTTTGCAATTCCCTCCCTCCTGAACAGACTGGCCACAAGAACACACAAAGAACAGAAGACCACCTTTACCTTCTACACCTGCAGGTTCCAATCTGAACACCATCAGACACGAGAGCCATGAGAGCGGCCATCTTGAAATCGAAAGCATTTCAACACATGAACACAGCTGAAAGGTTTTATGACGCTATGCAGAGATTCTGACTAAGAGTTGTCATAACGATGCTAAATAATTTGAGAAGGTTTTCATCAACCGATTCATGACATGGAGAATTTCTGAGGTATCAAATCATCCGTCCTGCCACCAGCGCATGCTGTCGCTACATTAACTCGATCATTCCATTTGATTTGAATGCTAGGAGCTTTGGTCTCGTTCTCTTGCTGGAATCTGGTGCAACTTGATCCATCCGCCTGGTGCTACATGTTCATCATCTTCTAATCAGCCTTCCTCTGATTACAGCTGCACTACATCTTCATGAGAAGACACCAGTGTTTGGTCATGGCAGTGAATTACCTTGTTTCCGTCGTATTTGTTTCGGTCGTTGTTGGCTTTCTCCGCCTTCTCTGCCATCTTCTTCTGCATCTGAGGGCCTCGTCCGAAAAAGATATAATTGACGAATGCATATTCGAGCAGCGCTAAGAAGACGAAGACGAAGCAGCCCATCAGGTACATATCTATGGCTTTAACGTATGGGATCTTGGGCAGCGTCTCTCGAAGATGGGTGTTGATGGTGGTCATAGTGAGGACAGTCGTGATACCTGTGGAAGAATCGGGGTTTCAGTCTTTTGATTTTTAAACCCTTTTTTATGGATACAGAACATCCATGCAAAACATCTCTCAGGTTTTTGGTATTAATAAATGTTCTCCAATATTTGCAGGTTACTGCAAATCCTTCAAGAAAAATGGGTTCTTTAAGGGTTCCTTAAGGGTTTGATGGATAGTTTTTGGTTCTTTACTCCCACAAAGGGTTTGAAACATTATCTCACAGGGTTACACAGAAACTACACCAAATATTTCCACAATGGAAAAAAACCTGTATCTGATGTAGTTCCAAGCAGAACCTTTTAGGAGGCCAGGAACCCAAATTACCAAATGATTGAAAGCTTTTGGGCCTTGACAAGGAAATAATTAGCAATAATTTAAAGTTTGTACACCAGACTTAAAAACACAGATACACCCTTAGAAAAAACGTCCCTTAATGGTTCATTAAAGGGTTTATGATATAATTAATGGTTAGAGTTAAAGGGCCCCTGGGTTAGAGTTCTTGGGCCCCTGAGCAAGGCCTCTAACCGCTACGCTGCCCAGTTGTATGAATGAGACAAATCTCTCTGGAGGAGGTCCTCTGTGAAATGCCATAAATGAATTATGACATTATTTACGGTTAAAGGGAAATATGACTGTAAGAAGTGCGTATGCTAAAACATAAATCCAACAAAGCATTGCAGAAGATTGAGGATCGCAAAGTATCATATCAATCATAATGCACTTAAGAGACACGAGTGGGCATAGAGCACGTGGAGTCGGACAGCATAAGGCATCGTCCAGGCCTGGATTCCAAAAACAAAAAAAAAAGAAATTGGACTAAAAGCACAAACGAGGCTGTATAGATAGAAAAGTACACGACGATACTGAGATTATTCAGAGACTCAGCCAAAAGAGCTGCGATGAAATATTTCTCGTTTGACAGCTCGGCTTTGCCGCCCACCATGAATCTGGACACTGCGGATGGCTGCTACAGATTGAGCTCTGTCACAGAGAGCAAAATGCCAAAAAACCCGGCTCTGCTTACTCAACGCAATTACACAATCATGTTGTCGAACATGCCGGTGAATCAGACGCCCGTCACGCCAGTGTGTGCATTCAACAACCGCTTGCTTATTTACCATTTTTTATGCTTAATCTCATTTCTGGACTGGAGGCTAGCGACTTTTAAAGCGCTTCTCTATGATAAAAACAAACCCGAGCTGAGCTGTTTAGCAAAATGCCAACAAAATCGAACATCCCATTCCACATTTAGTCCCCATTACATTCTTATAATAACTCCACTCTTCTGTGAAGATGTTCCACTAGATTTTGTGAAAGATTTGTGGAGATGCTTTTAGCCACAAGGGGGCGTTAGTGAAGTCAGGTGGTGATGTAGGTGAGATGAGGAGGCCTGGGGTGCAGTCAGTGTTCACCTTCACCTTAAAAGTGTTTAATAGGATTCAATAGGTCAGAGCTCTGTAGCAGTAGATCTTCTACCCAAGCCAATGGAAAGTAGATTATCATGGAGCTGGTTTGTGCACAGGGGCAGCGTCATGCTAGCACAAGCTTCCAACTAGTGTCCTATTTCAAAAGAGAACATATTATGCTACAAAATCCATCCAAAGACGTCCTGTACAACTGTGTGTCTCCAACTTTGTGGTAACAGTTTGCAAAAGAACCACTATTCTTGATTGTTGTATACAGTGTTGTGCTCGTTACTAAAAAATAGTAACTAGTTACAGTTACTCGTTACTTCATTCAAAAAGTAACTCCGTTACTTTGTTGATTACTTACACCAAAAAGTAATGCGTTACTGTTGAAAGTAACTTTTTAGTTACTTTTTTAAAGAACCTTCTTTAATGTTCCTATTAATGCCCTTTTATGCGTTATGGTCTATACAAACACAAAACTGACAAACACAAAGTCATTTTTAAACACTATTATATTAAAGTCAGAGCAGCACAAACTAAATATATCACAAGGATTTCTGAAATAAATAACAAAACAAGCTGAATAATTGATTCACAATCAAACACTAAAGTGGCTTTTGCTGTTGTGTTGAGCTCTGAAACATGTTCCTTTCACAGCTGAAGTATGAAAACTATCAACAATGTAGAACAGAACACCGGGTTAGCGCATAGCTACTAGCTTCTAGCATGGAGTTTCTGGAGGAGCTTCAACAGATTGGAGTTGCTGTTTATCGCAGTAGATACGAGCTTCAAACCAGAAAGACACAGCTTACATTTGACAAAAAAGTTTTGTGTCTTTATGCTCAGCTGAAGTGAAATAATGAGCATATTTCCACTTTGAGAAACTCGTCTTGCTCTCGCCTCGACTCGCCATTACTGCCGCACAGACCTGAATAAACGGAGACACTTATTTGTTGGTACCACGAATAGTTAAGACTACAGCAGGGGTTCAGAGCTTTCTCCTACAAAGTTCCACAGTTATGGATCATATTTCCTTTCAGTGTTCAGGACTCTTCTTGTTTTCTAAGGAGCAGATCTGAAGGCTTAATGATGTAGTAATGATTAATGATATAGAAGTGTTTTGATGAACTGGGATATTTGGAAGTTTGTTGAAGGTGGTATAGTGGGACTTCTTATATTCCAGAGATCCCTTATATCTGTTTAACCGACTGGTACTTCCTTTTAATTATGCTGTCAGAGTCCCTACTTGCACACTGATGTTGTGTTTGGACCTGAATTTGAGGTCCTGAGACTGGAGGTCCTACTTCCAACCTGACCTGACTGGGGTCTCTGTAAAGATTTTTAGGATCCAAATACAAAATAAAGTATGACATCAACCAAATAAATATAAACCTCTTTTACAGTTGTTTAATTAATCAATTAACATGACCACTGCTACTGACCAATCAGGATGCAGAATTTTAAAGCTTACTTGCCGTGTCAGTCACTCTCGAGATGGTTCATCCTTCCATCACCACAGAGGATTGATGTTAAACATCATGCTATTAACAAATGCCATTGCTTGCTAATCACCTTGTGCTTGCTAGATAGCGATTATAAAGCCGCAATGCATCATGGGACATTCCCAATTTATCCTCAATGAAAAAAGAAAAAACGAATGAACAATTAACTTTTTGCCATTCCAGGTGTCCTAACAATAATAATGGCAATAATAATTCGCATCATTATAAACTTCCCACAGGAAAGCAACAAATTAGCAGCACAATCATTAAGCGCCTCATATTTAATGTGTTTCCAGACTGATTTCTTTTTTCTCTTCTAGTTGCCGACCGAACGTGAAAGTGGTTTAACCTGATTACTGACCGCACGTCTCGTACATTCCGGCTCCCTCGGGAAATCCCTTATCTCCTTAACGAGACCCTGTAAAGTGGAGCTGCTCTGATTCCACCAGCTACATTAACATTTAAAGACACATTAGCTACAATTCCTGGAATCACCCTGCAGAAACGTGAGCGTGACCACCCCCAGGGCCGCAACGACGGTACCCATTCCCAGAGAAATCAGACGCTTGGTTCTAGAGGTCTTTCTGATCCAGCTTTAATTATTCACTCGACGTTTCCTTTTGAGATAAAAACAGGACCTGGTTTTTAACAAGTTTTATCACATCCTGATTTTTTAGCCGATTCATTTACAGAGACGAATCTGTTCCACCTCTGGGAATGTGGTAACTTGATGGACATTGAACTTATAATAAAAAGATCATTAGATCAAATCCCAGCACCACCAAACTGCAGCTTTTGGGCCCTTGTGAAAGGCCCTTAACTATTAACTGCTCAGGATTTGAACATCTGGCAAATGCCACTAATGCCTTCAAATAACATGAATTAAGAGCACTTTCTAATCCCCAGTGATCTAGAATTCTGGATTCTGATTGGTCCATCCTTAGTTATTCCTTGTATGCGTTTGGCATCTATGGGATCTCGAGCTTTTAGCTACACTGCTCCTCACCTGTGGAATCTTCTTCCACTAGATATTCGCAACAACCACTCTGTTATTAACCAAAATCTAAATCACCTTTAAAACTGCATAGAAACCTACACTATATGGCTGAAAATATTGAGATCTTTCCAGAAATATGTGATTCTTCCCCAAACTGTCACCACCAAATGATACTGTATAGGACGTCTTTGGCTGAATTCGGAGATGAGAACCTGTCTCAGCATGAAAATGCCCCTGTGTATGCTTAACATGGGTTGGAGTGGAAGATCTCCTGCTATAAAGGGATAAATGTGAACTCACCTCCTCGCCTCACCTCCATCAGCACCTGACTTTACTAACACCCTTGTAGATGAATGAATCTCCACAAAATCTAGTGGAACATCTTTCCAGAAGAGTGGAACTTATTATAACGACAAATGGAGACATAATGTGGAATGGGATGTTCAAAAAGCACATGCTCAGGTGTCCATGAAAGTTTTGAGAGGTTGTTGGTGATTTATAGTAAAGTAATTGATAGAATTCTGATAAGAAAAATGTAATACTTTCATTCGGCTTTATTGGAAAAAAAAAACTTATATTGTTTATAAACTCTTCATGAAATACTCATTAAATGCTCACTCATTATCATCGAACAAAATGTATGATTCTTATGCAACTTATACAAATGTTTTTCCGCTTGCTAGTTCTTATTAGTTAGATATCAGTCCCCATTATGGCCTATAGAGGGCATGTTAGCTTGAAGCCTTATGTCCAGCTTGCAGGTCTTTCATAGTATTTGTGATTGTTTTTTTTTTTGGTTTCATGTCATGTCTCCACCCCTGTCCTGTTACTGTCTGTCATATTCCTCATGTGTCCTTATTTCCTGCACCAGTTCATATTTACTTTGTATTTCCTTTGTTGGTTTTCTACGTCACTCAATACCAAGCCGATCAGTTTCTCGTCTGTCGTTTTTGATCATGGATTATCTTCATGCCATTTGTTGAGCACCTGACCTCTGGCTTTTTTCTCCGACCCTCTCAACTCGACTCTTCTATCATGACATTTGTGGAGAACCACAATTGTAAAGCTAACTAGTGAGTATCACTGCACTAGCAACAACATTCACACCTTTGTTTTTGGTTGAAAATCTCACTTTCTGGATGCATTTTTGACTAAACTATGGTTATACCAGACACATTCTGTCCAGTCGCATCTACTGCATCAACTGGACTGTTAGAGCCAGAGCAGAAGTCTTTCCCTATAAAGAATCAATCAATCGAGCCATCGAGAAGCGGAAAGAGGAAGCGAGAGCAGAGTAACACCATTTATATTATCTGAGCCTCTCACATTTCCATACAGAGATGACTAGATTCCTACTGTGTGTTTGTGTGTTTGTGTGTGTGTGTGTGTGTGTGTGTGTGTGTGTGTGTGTGTGTGTGTGTGTGTGTGTAATTTAGTCTGAAAAGCCTGACAGTGGCCACACTAGTGCTGGATACGGATGTGTAGGATGGATGGATGGCTTCAGCTCACTCTCGGCTCTCGGCTCTCTCACAGCCATTTAAATGCGAGATTCATTGCTCCTGTGCAGAAAGCCGGAGGATTGAAATGGAGGTTGAATGTAATTGTTTTCCAGCTGCATCGATCGTTGTGTTTTTACCAGGTTACCTGGCAGGAGACGGAAAGGCAAAGAGAAAGAAAGAGCTTTGAACTCGTAATGATAATAGCAGGTGAAGTGTGTGTGTGTGTGTGTGTGTGTGTGTGTGTGTGTGTGTATGAGAAAGGCCATAGAGAATTTTCCATTCTGATGCAAAGTGCTCTCATTTCAGAGCTTAATCCCATTAATGAGAATAGTTTTGCAAAAAAAAAGTAGACCATCATCCTTTAACCCTCTTTCCCTTCTTCTACCTCTCTCTCTCTCTCTCTCTCTCTCTCTCTCTCTCTCTCTCTCTCTCTCTCTCTCTCTCTCTACACACACACACACACACACACACACACAAGTGTATACACTTTATCATAACGCACACACATGATCTCATGATCTAAAACGGTCTTACTCTCCGAACCTCCGAGTGGCAGTGTATGACGTGGAAAAATTAGTTTCCCTTCTATCAGCTTCAGCGTATAATCACTCAGGGTGATGATGCTTATTACTGAAGGTGTAAATGTACTGGCGCCCCTGTAGACCATCGGTCATAGGGGGTGTTGGTTACATACATGTGTTCTATGATTTTTGCTGAAGTATATCAATCTTCTAGTTGGTGTTGTTCTTGGTATTGCTGCTGTTGGGGTTTGAAACAAATCTGGGTTGAAGAAGAGTCAGTAAGCAGGTCAGGTAGATTTGGAGGCAGGATAAAGCTGGATTAAATATGGATGTAGATTAGGAATTAGGATTAGGATTAGGAAGCAAGTGGATGCAGATTATACCAAAGGTGGATATAGATAGTAAAAACAGGTGGATGTAGTTTAGAAAACAGGTGGATGCAGATTATAGAGCAGGTGGATGTAGATTAGGAAACAGGTGGATGTATATTAGGAAGTAGGTGGATGTAGATTATAGAGCAGGTCGATGTATATTAGGGAGCAGGTATGTGTAGATTAGGGAGCAGGCGAATGAAGATTAGAAAGCAGGTGGATCTATATTAGGAGGCAGGTGGATGTAGATTATACAGCAGGTGGATTAGATCATTAGCCGGGTGGCGGTAGATTAGGAAACAGGTGCCTGTATATTAGGAAACAGGTACAGTGAGGAAAATAAGTATTTGAACACCCTGCTATTTTGCAAGTTCTCCCACTTAGATATCATGATCGGGTCTGAAATTGTCATCGTAGGTGCATGTCCACTGTGAGAGACATAATATAAAAAAAAAAATCCAGAAATCACAATATATGATTTTTAAACTATTTATTTGTATGATACAGCTGCAAATAAGTATTTGAACACCTGTCTATCAGCTAGAATTCTGACCCTCAAAGACCTGTTAGTCTGCCTTTAAAATGTCCACCTCCACTACATTTATTATCCTAAATTAGATGCACCTGTTTGAGGTCGTTAGCTGCATAAAGACACCTGTCCACCCCATACAATCAGTAAGAATCCAACTACTAACATGGCCAAGACCAAAGAGCTGTCCAAAGACACTAGAGACAAAATTGTACACCTCCACAAGGCTGGAAAGGGCTACGGGGAAATTGCCAAGCGGCTTGGTGAAAAAAGGTCCACTGTTGGAGCAATCATTAGAAAATGGAAGAAGCTAAACATGACTGTCAATCGCCCTCGGTCTGGGGCTACATGCAAGATCTCACCTCGTGGGGTCTCAATGATCCTAAGGAAGGTGAGAAATCAGCCCAGAACTATACGGGAGGAGCTGGTCAATGACCTGAAAAGAGCTGGGACCACCGTTTCCAAGGTTACTGTTGGTAATACACTAAGACGTCATGGTTTGAAATCATGCATGGCACGGAAGGTTCCCCTGCTTAAACCAGCACATGTCCAGGCACGTCTTAAGTTTGCCAATGACCATTTGGATGATCCAGAGGAGTCATGGAAGAAAGTCATGTGGTCAGATGAGACCATAATAGAACTTTTGGGTCATAATTCCACTAAACGTGTTTGGAGGAAGAAGAATGATGAGTACCATCCCAAGAACACCATCCCTACTGTGAAGCATGGGGGTGGTAGCATCATGCTTTGGGGGTGTTTTTCTGCACATGGGACAGGGCGACTGCACTGTATTAAGGAGAGGATGACCGGGGCCATGTATTGCGAGATTTTGGGGAACAACCTCCTTCCCTCAGTTAGAGCATTGAGGATGGGTCGAGGCTGGGTCTTCCAACATGACAATGACCCGAAGCACACAGCCAGGATAACCAAGGAGTGGCTCTGTAAGAAGCATATCAAGGTTCTGGCGTGGCCTAGCCAGTCTCCAGACCTAAACCCAATAGAGAATCTTTGGAGGGAGCTCAAACTCCGTGTTTCTCAGCGACAGGCCAGAAACCTGACTGATCTAGAGAAGATCTGTGTGGAGGAGTGGGCCAAAATCCCTCCTGCAGTGTGTGCAAACCTGGTGAAAAACTACAGGAAATGTTTGACCTCTGTAATAGCAAACAAAGGCTACTGTACCAAATATTAACATTGACTTTCTCAGGTGTTCAAATACTTATTTGCAGCTGTATCATACAAATAAATTGTTAAAATATCATACATTGTGATTTCTGGATTTTTTTTTTAGATTATGTCTCTCACAGTGGACATGCACCTACGATGACAATTTCAGACCCCTCCATGATTTCTAAGTGGGAGAACTTGCAAAATAGCAGGGTGTTCAAATACTTATTTTCCTCACTGTAGATGTAGATTATGGAGCAGGTGGGTGTAGATTAGGCAGCAGGTGGATGTAGATTATGGAGCAGGTGGTTGCAGATTATAAAGAAGGTGGATAAAGATTAGGAAACAAGTGGATATAGATTATAGAGCAGGTGGATGTAGATTATAGAGCAGGTGAATGTAGATTATAGAGCAGGTGGATTAAGATTATGAAGCAGGTGGATGTAGATTATGGAGCAGGTGGATGCAGATTATAAAGAAGGTGGATGTAGATTAGGAAACAAGTGGATATAGATTATAGAGCAGGTGGATGTAAATTAGGAAACAGGTGGATATAGATTATAGAGCAGGTGGATGTGGATTATAGAGCAGGTGGTTAGAGATTATAGAGCAGGTGGATGTAGATTATGGCGCAGGTGGATGTAGATAAGGAAACAGGTGGATATAGATTATAGAGCAGGTGGATGTGGATTATAGAGCAGGTGGTTAGAGATTATAGAGCAGGTGGATGTAGATTATGGCACAGGTGGATGTAGATTAGGAAACAGGTGGATATAGATTATAGAGAAGGTGGATGTGGATTATAGAGCAGGTGGTTAGAGATTATAGAGCAGGTGGATGTAGATTAGGAAACAGGTGGATATAGATTATAGAGCAGGTGGATGTGGATTATAGAGCAGGTGGTTAGAGATTATAGAGCAGGTGGATGTAGATTATGGCGCAGGTGGATGTAGATTAGGAAACAAGTGGATATAGATTATAAAGCAGGTGGATGTAGATTATAGAGCAGGTGAATGTAGATTTTAGAGCAGGTGGATGTAGATTATAGAGCAGGTGGATTAAGATTATGAAGCATGTGGATGTAGATTATGGAGCAGGTGAATGCAGATTATAAAGAAGGTGGATGTAGATTAGGAAACAAGTGGATATAGATTATAGAGCAGGTGGATGTAAATTAGGAAACAGGTGGATATAGATTATAGAGCAGGTGGAAGTAGATTTTAGAGCAGGTGGTTAGAGATTATAGAGCAGGTGGATGTAGATTATGGCGCAGGTGGATGTAGATTAGGAAACAGGTGGATATAGATTATAGAGCAGGTGGATGTGGATTATAGAGCAGGTGGTTAGAGATTATAGAGCAGGTGGATGTAGATTATGGCGCAGGTGGATGTAGATTAGGAAACAAGTGGATATAGATTATAGAGCAAGTGGATGTAGATTATAGAGCAGGTGGATGTAGATTATGGCGCAGGTGGATGTAGATTAGGAAACAGGTGAATATAGATTATAGAGCAGGTGGATGTGGATTATAGAGCAGGTGGTTAGAGATTATAGAGCAGGTGGATGTAGATTATGGCGCAGGTGGATGTAGATTAGGAAACAGGTGGATATAGATTATAGAGCAGGTGGATGTGGATTATAGAGCAGGTGGTTAGAGATTATAGAGCAGGTGGATGTAGATTATGGCGCAGGTGGATGTAGATTAGGAAACAAGTGCATATAGATTATAGAGCAAGTGGATGTAGATTATAGAGCAGGTGGATGTAGATTTTAGAGCAGGTGGATGTAGATTATAGAGCAGGTGGATTAAGATTATGAAGCAGGTGGATGTAGATTATGGAGCAGGTGGATTAGGATTATGGAGCAGGTGGATGCAGATTATAGAGAAGGTGGATGTAGATTAGGAAACAAGTGGATATAGATTATAAAGCAGGTGGATGTAAATTAGGAAACAGGTGGATATAGATTATAGAGCAGGTGGATGTAGATTATAGAGCAGGTGGTTAGAGATTATAGAGCAGGTGGATGTAGATTATGGCGCAGGTGGATGTAGATTAGGAAACAGGTGGATATAGATTATAGAGCAGGTGGATGTAGATTATGGCGCAGGTGGATGTAGATTAGGAAACAGGTGGATATAGATTATAGAGCAGGTGGATGTGGATTATAGAGCAGGTGGTTAGAGATTATAGAGCAGGTGGATGTAGATTATGGCGCAGGTGGATGTAGATTAGGAAACAAGTGGATATAGATTATAGAGCAAGTGGATGTAGATTATAGAGCAGGTGAATGTAGATTTTAGAGCAGGTGGATGTAGATTATAGAGCAGGTGGATTAAGATTATGAAGCAGGTGGATGTAGATTATGGAGCAGGTGGATTAGGATTATGGAGCAGGTGGATGCAGATTATAGAGAAGGTGGATGTAGATTAGGAAACAAGTGGATATAGATTATAAAGCAGGTGGATGTAAATTAGGAAACAGGTGGATATAGATTATAGAGCAGGTGGATGTAGATTATAGAGCAGGTGGTTAGAGATTATAGAGCAGGTGGATGTAGATTATGGCGCAGGTGGATGTAGATTAGGAAACAGGTGGATATAGATTATAGAGCAGGTGGATGTAGATTATGGCGCAGGTGGATGTAGATTAGGAAACAGGTGGATATAGATTATAGAGCAGGTGGATGTGGATTATAGAGCAGGTGGTTAGAGATTATAGAGCAGGTGGATGTAGATTATGGCGCAGGTGGATGTGGATTAGGAAACAGGTGGATATAGATTATAGAGCAGGTGGATGTGGATTATAGAGCAGGTGGATGTAGATTAGAAAATAGGTGGGTATAGATTATAGAGCAGGTGGATGAAGATTATAGAGCAGGTGGATGTAGATTAGAAAACAGGTGGGTATAGATTATAAAGAAGGTGGATGAAGATTATAGAGCAGGTGGATGTAGATTATTGAGCAGGTGGATGAAGATTATAGAGCAGGTAAATGTAGATTAGGAAACAGGTGGATATAGATTATAGAGCAGGTGGGTGTAGATTATGGAGCAGGTGGATGTAGATTAGAAAACAGGTGGATATAGATTATAGAGCAGGTGAATATTGATTATAGAGCAGGTGGATGTAGATTATAGAGCAGGTGGATGTACATTATAGAGCAGGTGGATGTAGATTATAGAGCAGGTTGATATTGATTATAGATCAGGTGGATGTGGATTATAGAGCAGGTGGATGTAGATTATAGAGCAGGTAGATGTAGATTATAGAGCAGGTGGATATAGATTATAGAGCAGGTGGATGTAGATTATAGAGCAGGTGGATGTAGATTATGGAGCAGGTGGATGTAGATTATGGAGCAGGTGGATGTAGATTATAGATCAGATGGATGTAGATTATAGAGCAGGTGGATTTAGATTATAGATCAGATGGATGTAGATTATAGAGCAGATGGATGTAGATTATAGAGCAGGTGGATGTAGATTGTAGAGCAGGTGGATGTAGATTATAGAGCAGGTGGATGTAGATTATGGAGCAGGTAAATGTAAATTATAGAGCAGGTGGATGTAGATTATAGAGCAGGTGGATGTAGATTATGGAG
Organism: Silurus aristotelis; assembly: GCF_946808225.1. Lineage (NCBI taxonomy): Eukaryota > Metazoa > Chordata > Actinopteri > Siluriformes > Siluridae > Silurus > Silurus aristotelis. Next base: position 2,330,738 of record NC_139575.1, read on the forward strand.
CAGGTAAATGTAGATTATAGAGCAGGTGGATGTAGATTATGGAGCAGGTAAATGTAGATTATAGAGCAGGTGGATGTAGATTATGGAGCAGGTAAATGTAGATTATAGAGCAGGTGGATGTAGATTATGGAGCAGGTAAATGTAGATTATAAAGCAGGTGAATGTAGATTATACAGCAGGTAAATGTAGATTATAGAGCAGGTGGATGTAGATTATGGAGCAGGTAAATGTAGATTATAGAGCAGGTGGATGTAGATTATAGAGCAGGTGGATGTAGATTATAGAGCAGGTAAATGTAGATTATAGAGCAGGTGGATGTAGATTATGGAGCAGGTGGATGTAGATTAGGAAGCAGGTGGATGTGGATTAGGGGCAGATAAATGTAGATTATAATGTATCTGGAGATTATAAGGCAGACAGATGTAGTTTAGGATGAGTATTTGCAGAAACCCCTCCCTGGTGACTTTTGATTAGTCTGACATCTCCTGGATCTGCTCTGATTAATGTGGACGTTAGAGACAAGCTCTCATGATATCTCATCAGGTAAAGCAGTCTCATCAAACAACCCATCCATCAAATGTACAATAAATTATTAAAAGTTCTTTATGAACAAAAATCTAGTGTTTGTTGCTAAACTGTTGCGAAGGAAAAAACATTTTAGATGTGATTTTATAGGAAAACTGGGACCCTGACGGTGTGTTTTTTTGTTTGTACCTAAAGCCACTCTCGCTGCTGAGGCATCGTAGTTAATCCAGAAGGAGACCCAGGACAGGATGGTGATCAGGATGGAAGGCATGTAGGTCTGCAGGATGAAGTAGCCGATGTTCCTCTTCAGCTTAAAGCTGAGTGACAGGCGTGGATAAGCTCCTGAGAGACAGACAGACAGAAAGACAGACACACAGATGGATTAGAGACAGACAGGGTATTTATTTCCACAGGGTCTGGAGCCATACTTTGTTTTGTTTCAGTTTCTATAGCAATGCTGGTGCAGATTTGCCTCCGTCGCTACGGTAACAAGCAGCCGTTGGTGTGGTGGAATAAATCGGGTTTTTTTTTTACATGATTGGTGTAGAAGTTCAGCCTTGAGCGCTCTCACCACCACAATGAGATGGAAGAGGGAAGAAAAGGCAAATTCTTGTTAAGTAGCGACAATGCGGACGTCAATGAGGACGAGGGGAGACTCGCGGCTGAACATCACATTTGAAAAAGTCAAGTTTAACACTAAACACACACACACACACACACACACACACACACACACACACACACACACACACACACACACACACACACACAATTTACACAATAGTCAAATATGAAACTGCTCATAAAGATAGATGTGAGGAAAGAAAAAAAGTAACAAAATGGAAGGATAGAAAAAAGTTAAAGTAATTAGGGAAAAAAATGTGAAAAAATTACTCAGTGTCATAATTTCTATATTTAATAACGTCCTAAAACTCATTCAATTTTATTGCTTTCTCTATAATAAAACCTCATTTCCTTTATATACTCTTTCACCACCCTCTTTCAGTCTGATCTCTGTCTTCATATCGTCACACTCAGCTTGGTCTGATGAACGTCTTTATATCGTCACAGTCAGCTTAGTCTGATCTACGTCTGTATATCGTCACACTCAGCTCGGTCTGATCTACGTCTTTATATCGTCACACTCAGCTTAGTCTGATCTACGTCTGTATATCGTCACACTCAGCTTAGTCTGATCTACGTCTTTATATCGTCACACTCAGCTTAGTCTGATCTACGTCTGTATATCGTCACACATTTAGCTCAGTCTGATCTCCGTCTTTATATCGTCACACTCAGCTCGGTCTGATCTACGTCTTTATATCGTCACACTCAGCTTAGTCTGATCTACGTCTGTATATCGTCACACATTTAGCTCAGTCTGATCTCCTTCTTTATATCGTCACACTCAGCTCGGTCTGATCTACATCTTTATATCGTCACACTCAGCTTAGTCTGATTTACGTCTGTATATCGTCACACATTTAGCTCAGTCTGATCTCCGTCTTTATATCGTCACACTCAGCTTGGTCTGATCTCCGTCTTTATATTGTCACACTCAGCTCGGTCTGATCTCCGTCTTTATATCGTCACACTCAGCTCGGTCTGATCTCCGTCTTTATATCGTCACACTCAGCTTGGTCTGATCTCCGTCTTTATATTGTCACACTCAGCTCGGTCCGATCTCCGTCTTTATATCGTCACACTCAGTTTGGTCTGATCTCCGTCTTTATATCGTCACACTCAGCTCGGTCTGATCTCTGTCTTTATATCGTCACACTCAGCTCGGTCTGAGCTCTGTCTATATCATCACCCTCAGCTCGGTCTGATCTCTATGTTTTTCTATCTTCACCCTTAGTGATGTTTAATCTCTTTAATGTCATTTTATCTTCTCTCTCAGTGAGGTCAATCTTTAAACATACATCTTTATCTACACTTTTAGTGATGCGTGATTTCTTAAATGTCTTTTTACCTTCACTCTTAGGGAGGTCTAATCTCTATTATGTCTTTATATCTTAACCCTTAGTGATGTCTAATCTCTATTATGTCTTTATATCTTAACCCTTAGTGATGTCTAATCTCTATTATGTCTTTATATCTTCACCCTTAGTGATGTCTAATCTCTATTATGTCTTTATATCTTCACCCTTAGTGATGTCTAATCTCTATTATGTCTTTATATCTTCACCCTTAGTGATGTCTTATCTCTATTATGTCTTTATATCTTCACCCTTAGTGATGTCTAATCTCTATTATGTCTTTATATCTTAACCCTTAGTGATGTCTAATCTCTATTATGTCTTTATATCTTCACCCTTAGTGATGTCTTATCTCTATTATGTCTTTATATCTTCACCCTTAGTGAGGTCTGATCTCTATGGCCTTTTACCTTACTTCTTAGTGAGGTCTGATCTCTATAATGTCTATCTTTTCCCTTAGTGAGGTCTAATCTCTAAACCATCTTTTTACCTTCACCCTTAGTAATGTCTAATCTCTATAATATATTTTTACCATCACCCTTACTAAGGTCTAATCTCTATAATGTTTTTTTTTTTTTTACATTCACAGTGAGGCTTGATCTCAATTGTCTTTTCTCCCTTACCATTAGTGAGGTCTGATCTCTATAATGTGCTTTTTCTCTTTACCCTTAGCGAGGTCTAAT
>NC_139575.1:2339124-2361624 GCF_946808225.1 Silurus aristotelis
CTACTGTACACACACACACACACACACACACACACACACACACACACACACACACACACACACACACACACACGGCACAGGTGGAGTGTGTGAGCCACAGCTGTTCTTGACTGAGTCTCTTGGAATTTTTCATAACCGGAAATAAAACGGCATTTAGTAGCACATTTTTCTGAGGAAAATAAAATGCTGTAATAAAACACACACACACACACACACACACACACACACACACACACACACACACACACACACACATACAATTGACAGTAACTCTGTCATCCACACAGTGCCCTCAAATTCAAAAATGTTCTCTTTAATAAAACTCTGATTGAACATCATTACATAATTCTAGTGTTTCTATATTGGTTCCTGTAATAACCTAAAAATTCACCTAAAAATCACCACCACCATCATCACCATCATCACCATCATCATCATCATCATCATCATCACCACCATCATCATCATCATCATCATCATCATCACCATTATCATCATCATAACACCACAATTGTAAAACACGTTGTACTCTGTATGAATGTGCATGTGACAATTCACATTTTTATTAAAATTTAATTCACCATCATCATCATCACCCTTATCATCATCACATCATCATCATCATCATCATCATCATCACCACCATTATCATCATTAGCAGCAGCAGCAGCAGCATCATCTTCACCACCATCATAATCATCTTCACCACCATCATCATCATCACCCTTATCATCATCAGCAGCAGCAGCAGCAGCATCACCATTATCATCATCATCATCACCCTGATCATCAGCAGCATCATCATCATCATCATCATCATCATCATCACCATCATCATAATCATCACCCTTATCATCATCAGCATCATCATCATCATCATCATCATCTTCACCACCATCATCATCATCACCCTTATCATCATCATCATCATCATCAGCAGCAGCAGCAGTAGCAGCAGCAGCAGCATCATCACCATTATCATCATCATCACCCTTATCATCAGCAGCAGCATCATCATCACCATCATCATCATCATTAATAGCACCATCATCACCACCATCACCATCATCATTATCATTATCATCACCATCATCATCATCATCGTTATCATCATCAACACCATCATCATCATCATCGTCATTATCATTATCATCACCACCACCATCATCAACATCATCATCGTCGTCATCAACACCATCACCACCACCATTATCATCATCACCACCACTATTATCATCATCATCATCATCATCATCATCATCATCATCATCATCATCATCATTACCATCACCATTATAGTCATCACCACCACCACCACCATCACCATCATCATCATCATCATCATCATCATCATCATCATCATCATTATCATCACCACCATCATCACCGTATTGACTCCACCTTATTTACTCAATTAATATTAATATTTATTTTTATGAATATTTACTCTACCATATTTGCTCCACCCTTTTATTTCCACCCAAGTTATATTAGCCTGTTTACTACACTAATTTAAACACTACTATATTCACCAGACTCTGTTTCATTCACCATGCCCCCCCCCCCCCCATCCTATTTACTTCACCCTTCTACACTTTGACACAGTGTTTGGAAGCTGTACCTGGTGTGTAGAGTCTAGTGATAAAAAAAAACATAAGATTAGAGTTCCCTCTGATGGTTATGCTCATTACTACTCCTTACATACACACACACACACACACACACACACACACACACACACACACACACACACACACACACACACACACACACACACACACACATGCCTTTATCTCTATTTCTGGCTTATCTTCAATGATTCATTGCTTCAGAATCGTCTCATTCAGGGTTTTTCTTTCGTTACCATATTCAAGGATTAAATCTCCAATGTGGTTTATGATTTTTTTTTAAAGAAAAAGGAGGAGAAATATGGAAAGAGATGAGAATATTACACCCGCTGGGATTCCCCCCCGCTTTCATCTCAGCCCTCAGGTGCAGCGAGGCGCCGGGGACAGAATGCCGAGTAAGCAGAAGTGTTGAGGAATTCAATCCGGTCTCAGCTTATAATGATATATATATATATACAGTATAGATATGAACGAGCTGAAAGAGATGTACATTCTTCTGTCTTCATGGATCCTTCTTTCTGTTCATCTTTCCCTCGGGATGTGCTTCCTCACATGGAGTTAAATCACTCTGAATCTCAAACCCAATGGTGTGACCCCCCCCCTCCCCCCAACACCTCTGTATTTAATGAAATAATGTGTTTATAATGAGGACAATCTGATGCTCTGTTTTGAATTCGTGGTTTATTGTGGATTTTTTCAGTCTTTCTGGCTCATTATTCATTCTGGAGAAGGTTTCAGGTGAACCTTTTAATGCTTTATGTTTGATTGAATGCTTTTTTCATGTGTAATAAACTGAAGCTCTGTTCATTATAGTGTAAACTTTTATTGATTTTATTTCTTCTTTGTTTGTTGGGTTATTTTTTTTTTTTTTTAAACAGTAGTTTATTAACCTCTATAAAGGCTTTAAATCTCCTGCGTTATATTATTTTAATATAAAAAAAAAAATAATAATAATAATCAGAAATTCTTGTGTTTGTATTCGGTAGAAATGTTTCGCTTCTTCCTTTTTCTTTTTCAGATTTTATTTACATTTTTCTCCGTCCCCACTTTCTTTGTTTTGTTTAATACAATCATTTGTACAAATCTTTTTAAAGAGTTTAAATGAAATCTCCTACTTTATAAATAAGCTCATTTGTTGTGGATTTTGGGTTCTTATTTTGTTTATTGGTTATGATGATAATTATAATGATAATGGTGGCGATGATGGTGGTGGTGATGATACTGATGATACTGATGATGATGATGATGATGATGATGATGATGATGATGATGATGATGATGATGATGATAATAATGATTGTACTGATGATGATGATGATGATTGTCCTGATGATGATGATGATTATGATGACCATTTTGTAGTTGATAATGATGAGGATTGTTGTTATTGTTGATGAAGTCAGTTGTTCGTTTCTGTGCAATAAGTGTCTCAGTCCTCCCTGAGTTGAGTGTTTTTGGACTTTCATCCTCAGTTGAAAAATCTATTTATTTGTCTATCATTTGAAAAATATCCTTCCTGCTTCACCTCCTGTCTCCCTGCAGAGAGGTAACAGTCCATCATGGTGCACATTTCAGTGAAATTTAATCTCAGTCTCAATCAGACTCCAAAGATAACAGAAAAACTTCAACAGATTAATTTTCAATTAAAATAATAAACTTCTTCTGTCCTGGAACTGGAGACTCCTTTACTTATCTACAAGTTGCTATTGAAACAATAGAGGGCATCATTATAATTCTGAGAAATTAACACCTTCTGAATGGAGAGCTGAGCAGTGTTGTGGCGTGGAAAGGAACATCAGTAAAACATCTGGAGTTTGGAGTGACATGATGAGTCTCCAAGAGAACCAGGTAAATCTGAAATCCAGAAAATGTTCTTTTTCTTTCTTTTTTATTTTCTATTCTCTCTCTCTCTCTCTCTCTCTCTCTCTCTCTCTCTCTCTCTCTCTCTCTATCTATCTATCTATCTATCTATCTATCTATCTATCTATCTATCTATCTATCTATCTATCTATCTATCTATCTATCTATTACCTGTTTTGTTATATTTAGCTTTTTTTCTTCATCTTTACCTTCTTTCAATTTTTTTTTATTATTTTCTTTCTTTCTTTCTTTCTTTCTTTCTTTCTTTCTTTCTTTCTTTCTTTCTTTCTTTCTTTCTTTCTTTTCCCCTCCTTCCCACCTTCCCCTCCCCCTCGTCTCCTCCTCTTCTCCCTTCCTTCATCCTCCCTTCTCACCGAACGTATCGAGCGGAAGACTCGACTCCCTCCAGCGGTTGGATCAGTCGGGGGCAGGCGGTGACTCGCTCTCGGCACGGAGACGGTGAAAAGCTGGAGCGCAGGAGCGCGTGAGAGCGGAACAAAGGCGCGCGGACGTGAGGGATCTGGAGAGGGAAGAAAGGGATGTGCACGAGTCCTGCACCGATACTATTACTGATACCAACACGGTCCGGTTCGGTTCGGTTCGGTTCGAGTCAGGGACAGAGCCGCGCGCTGAATCAGACGGATCAGAACGGCTTGCGGTGTGCGTATGAGTGTGTGTGTGTGTGTGTTGTGAGTGCATGCGTGTGTGCTGAAGATCAGGAGCTTACTGGACATCAGGTGGAGGTGTTGAGTTGAACACTGCGGGATTTCCTCAGGATTTTCCTCCCAGCGCGTACCGGACCGGCTGCAGCGCGCGCAGGTACATTTGCGCAAATCTCTTTTTCTCTCTCATTTCGCTCTCCCTCTCTCTCCCGCTATCTTTCTCTATCTCTGATGGCTCCTGCAGATGGACAGAAGCTGCTTCTACACCGCTTCTGGATGCATCATGATGTGCAATTTCACTTTCATTAACACACACACACACACACACACACACACACACACACACACACACGAGCTCTCCGGCCCGACCCGGTTACCACTGAGTGGGTCTTTTCAGATTTTTGAACGCATGAACACATTCCTCTGTAGCAGCACACTGCAGTGGAGAGAGAGAGAGCGAGAGAGAGAGAGAGAGAGAGAGAGAGAGAGAGAGAGAGAGAGAGAGAAATAAAATCCGGATTGCTTTAGTGCTCATAAAACTTGGAGCAAGTGTGTTAAGGAGCGAAAGAGCACGCGCAGCATGAGATGGTCATGGAGATATAAGCAGATATGGCATTTAAAAATAGAACATATCTTCAAATATAATAATAATAATAATAATAATTATTATTATTATTATTATTATTATTAGTAGTAGTAGTATAATTATATTTATATTATTTATATTATTTGTATTATATATATATATATATATATAGACTGTATATGTAACACATACCTATATACATATTTATTTATTTCTACATTAATTATTATTATTATTATTATTATTATTATTATTATTATTATTATTATGTAACTTATTAACAATTTGCATTTTTCTACACTGCATGTAATTAATACACTTCATTAGTTCTGTGTGTGTGTGTGTGTGTGTGTGTGTGTGTGTGTGTGTGTGTGTGTGTGTGTGTGTAGGTATGGTCTGTGACACACACCGCAGCAGAAGCATCAGCAGCATCATCAGTTTCAGCAGCAAGAGCAGGAACAGGAGCAGGAACATAAGCAGGAACAGCGCTACCATGAGAGGAAGTGTGTGCTTCATCACGGTGCTCCTCAGCTTCACATGCCATGTTGGGTAGGATTCTAACTTCAGCTCCATCTGCTGCCTTGAGATTACGATCATCTCGACTTTACTGCTAGAGCGTTGTGTGGAAGAGAAACTAGTGCTGAGGTGCAGGGTCTGTGCATGGGAGAGAAGATGACGACGCGTCTTATCTAAATTAGATTAGATGATTAGACGTCATGTATCGAGTCTCTCAATCTGTAAATGATTTCCTAAAACAGACTCTGTTTTAGTGTGTCGTTTTACTGTGCTGTATTGTTATGATCGATTCTTTTTGTGTGTGGGTGTGTGTGTGTGTGTGTGTGGGTGTGTGTGTGTCAGCCCCTCGCAGGCCACCTCGCAGGCCACCACTGCAACCCCGAATGAAGCAGAGTTGAACGACAACATCACAGTTTTCACTCGGATCCTGGACGGACTGCTGGATGGCTACGACAACAGACTGCGTCCTGGACTGGGAGGTAAAAGCTTCTGACCACACACACACACACACACACACACACACACACACACACACACACACACACACACACACGACAACACACACACCCACACACACACACACACACACACACACACACACACACACACACTCACACACACACACACACACACACACACACACACTCACAAACACCCCCCCCCACACACACACACACTCTCTCACACTCAATCTCACACACTCACTCTCACACACACACACACACACACACACACATACCTATACACAAAACACACAGACACACACACACACACACACACACACACACACACACACACACACACACACTCACTCACCCTCACACACACACACACACACACACACACACACACACACACACACACACACACACGACAACACACACACCCACACACACACACACACACACACACACACACACACACACACACACACACACACACACACACACACACACACTCACAAACACCCCCCCACACACACACACACACTCTCTCACACTCAATCTCACACACACACACACACACACACACACATACCTATACACAAAACACACACACACACACACACACACACACACGCACACACACACACACTCACTCACCCTCACACACACACACACACACACACACACACACACACACACACACCTACCTATACACAAAGCACACACACTATATATATATATTTACACACACACACACACACACACACACACACACACACACACACACACACACACACACACACACACACACATAACTATACACACAAACACACGCATACACACATGCATATATAGAAGCATATATTTATATATGCACACACAGACATACACACACACACACACACACACACACACACACACACACACACACACACACACACACACACACACACACACATCTGCTTTTCTTCATTTCTTCTTAAATTATTTTGTTATAAAATGTATTTATAACTATTAAGAAATAACCATTAATTCGTTCATTTATTCATTCATTCATTCTTTTTTCCATCTTTCTTATTTATTCCTTCTTTCCTTTCCTTTGCTTCTTTATTTTTTTTTTTTATTATTATTTACATTCACTGCATTTACTTTACATACATTTATTAATTTTTATTTTCAATAGTGTTTACCTTGTTTACCTTCCCTTTTATCCTTCCTTCCCTTCTTTCTTCCTTCCTTCCCTCCTTCCTTCCCTCCTTCCTTCTGTCCTTCCTTCCTTCTGTCTCACATTTATAATAATCCACTACTCATCTGCTGTATTTGGTCTCCACTTTTCTTCATCACAGTTGGACTGATGCCAGAGTGTAGTGCAGTTGTTCCAGTCACTGGTGGTGACCTGAAACCTTACAAACACACTTTATGTAAAAGATTGCTTCCTCACAACTCTTTCTATTTGTTCGGGTTCTCTGGGTTTGCTCAGGGTTCTCAAGTTCCCTCCTACCTCTAAAAACATGTATATAAACAGTGAACGTTAGCGGCTCTGTGGTTAAGATGTGGGACCTCTGAGTGTATGTGTGTGAGGTTTCCTGATCCAGAGACTCACATACTGTACAACACTCTCGATACGGTTCACATGAGATGGTGTGAAATACAAAAGACATCCAGTTGATTTGATAGATTCAAGAAGGCTACAGGAAGTCAAATAAGCTCTCTTAAAGGCCGTGGTGCTCAGAAAAGCATCTAAAAATACGGAACCTTGAGGCAGAAGACCATGTGTCAGGGATACGTGACTTTATTTCCAGCGACTGTGAGGCAGAAAGTCGGTAATATTCAGGGTTGGGAAACATTCCTGCTTTTCAGAAGAGATGTTTTCACACAGCTAAAGTCATCACTGAAATATATTGAGGTCGTCTGTACAATACAAGCTCTGGCACTCTGAAGCTAAAAAAGAAATACTGCCTCTGTGTGTGTGTGTGTGTGTGTGTGTGTGTGTGTGTGTGTGTGTGTGTGAGTGTGTGTGGGAGAAAGAGAGCGAGAAAAAAACAGCTGGAAGTGTGCTTGCTGACCTTGAGAAAGCCATCGCTCTTTTCACAGAGGGAAGGTTTATTGTTCTCTGAGGACTAAAGCATGGTAGAGGGGGAGAGAAAAAGAGTGAGAGAAAGAAAGAGAGTGAGAAAGAGAGAGAGTGAAAAAAAGACCCTGTCCTCCTTTATTCACTGTACAGCAGAACTCACGTCTCTAGCGGCTGCCTCGTGATGCTCGCAGACAAAAGACAGCATTGGATGATGAGATTTAAATGAGATTTAAAACGAATATATCTCCTGAGGCGTCATTTTTCACAGAGGAGATCGGGAGATAATGATGGTGGTCATCGCTCATAAAGGAGCCGTTTGTAATGTTTAAACATTACATTACATTACAGATCCACACGACAAACAGCCTGGAAAATGATGTGATTACATTCCACAATATTTCAGTGCAATGGAACGCAATCATTTGTTCAGTGAAGGTGGTTGTTAATATGAATGGCGCAGTTTGTAATATTAAAGGTGAGGTCTGTAATATCACATTTGTAGTCTGTTTCATAAATAGTGCGGTCTGTAATATTAAAGGTGTGGTCTGTAATATTAAATGTGCAGTGTGTATTATTAAAGGCACGGTTTGTAATATTAAAGGTGCGGTGTGTATTATTAAAGGCACTGTTTGTAATATTAAAGGTGCGGTGTGTATTATTAAAGGCACTGTTTGTAATATTAAAGGTGCGGTGTGTATTATTAAAGGTGTGGTCTGTAATATTAAAGGTGCGGTCTGTAATACTAAAGGTGTGGTCTGTAATTTTAAAGGTGTGATCTGTAATATTAAAGGTGCGGTCTGTAATATTAAAGGTGCGGTGTGTATTATTAAAGGTGCGGTCTGTAATATTAAAAGTGGAGTGAAAAGTGCACTGAAATCATGGCCTGGTGGTGGAATTAGGGAGAGGTAATTCGGTGGTGGTATTAAACCCAGACATTGCGGTTGCACAATCCAGGTCACTCTTAGTGCCGGTCTCAAGCCCGGATAAATGTGGAGGTTTGTGTTATGAGGGGCATCAAGCATAGAACATGTGCCAAATCAAATACGCGGATCAGGAATAAGAATTTTACACCAGATCGGTCGAGGCCCGGGTTACCAACAACCTCCACAGGTATCGTTAAATTGGGCTACTGTTAGCCGAAGGAGGAGAAGGAGGGGAGTAAGACGTCTACAGAGACAGCAGGGAAAGGAGAAGTGGAGGAGAGTGGAGGTTCGGGTTGGTACTTTAAATGTTGGTACTATGACGGGTAAAGGGAGAGCGGGAGCTGATATGATGGAGAGGAAAGAGGTAGATATGTTGTGTGTTCAGGAGACCAAGTGGAAAGTAAGACCAGTGGGAAGTAAGTGGGAGTAAGACCAGGAACATTGGAGTTGTTTAAACTGTGCTTTCATGGTGGGGATGGGATGAGGAATGGTGTAGGGGTGATTCTGAAGGAAGAGTTTAATAATATAGCTGAAGCTGGAAGTTGAAGGCATGATAATAAATGTCATCAGTGCTTATGCTTCACAAATTTATTGTGAGATAGAGGAGAAGGAAAAATTCTGGAGTGAGTTAAATTAAGTGGTCGAAGGTGAACATAGGAATGAAAGATTAGTGATTGGGGCAGACTTTAATGGGCATGTAGGTGAAGGGAACAGAGGTGATGGGGATGTGATGGTAGGTCTGGTCTTAGGGGGAGGAATGTGGAAGGGCAGGTGGTGGTAGTTTTTGCTAAAAGGATGGAAATGGCAGTGGTCAACACTTATTTTAAGAAGGAGGATCATAGGGTGACGTATAAGAGTGGAGGAAGGTGCACACAGGTGGACTATGTTCTATGTAGAAGATGCAACCTGAAGGAGATTGGAGACTCTAAAGTGTTGGCGGGAGACAGTGTAGCTAGACAGCATCGGATGGTGATCTGTAGGATGGTTTTGGAGGTGAAGAAGAAGAGGAGGAGAGTGAGGACTGCAAGAAGAATAAGATGGTGGAAACTGAAGGAGGAAGACTGTAGTGTGAGGTTCAGGGAAGAGGTCAGACAGATGCTCTGTGGTGGTGAAGAGGTGCTGGATGATTGGGGAACTACTGCAGAAGTGATAAGGGAGACAGCTAAGAAGGTATTAGGTGTGACATCTGGGAATAGAAAGGAAGACAAAGAGATGTAGTGGTGGAATGAGGAAGTGCAGGAAAGCATAAGGAGAAAGAGGTTGGAAAAAAGAAGGGAGAAGGATGTGCTGCAAGTTAGAGCAATAAAGGATGCAGATGGAAATGTGTTGACTAGTGAGGAGAGTGTGTCGAGAAGATGGACGAAGTATTCTGAGCAGCTAATGAATGAGGAAAATGAGAGAGAGAGAGAAGGTTGGATGATGTGGAGATGGTTAAGCAGGAAGTGGATAGGATTAGTAAGAAGGAAGTGAGAGCAGTGATTAAGAGGATGAAAAGTGGAAAGTCGGTTGGACCAGATGACATACCAGAAGAAGCATGGAGATGTTTAGGTAAGATGCAGTGGAGTTTTTAACAAGATTATTTAACAAGATTCTGGAAGGTAAAAGGATGCCTGAGGAATGGAGAAGGATTGAGCTGGTACTGATCTTTAAGAATTAAGATGTGCAGACCTGCAGTAACTACAGGGGAATAAAGTTGATCACACCATGAAGTTATGGGAAAGAGTAGTGGAAGCCAGGCTGAGAGAAGAGGTGACCATCTGTGAGCAGCAGTATAGTTTCATGCCGATGAAGGCCACCACAGACGCATTATTTGCTTTGAGAATGTTGATGGAGAAGTATAGAGAAGGTCAGAAGGAGTTGCATTGTTTGTTTGTGGATTTAGAAAAAGCGTACGACAGGGTGGAGAGAGGAGTTGTGGTATTGTATTGTATGTGTATGTATTGTAAGTCTGGTGTGTTAGAGAAGTATGTGAGGGTGGTGCAGGACATGTATGAGGACAGTGTGACAGCAGTGAAGTGTGCAGTAGAAACAACAGACTGGTTCAAGGTGGAGATGGAACTGCATCAAGGATCGGCTCTGAGCCCTTTTCTGTTTGCAGTGGTGATGGACAGGTTGAAGGACAAGGTCAGACAGGAGTCTCCCTGGACAATGATGTTTGCAGATGATATTGTGATTCGTGGTGAGACTAGAAAGCAGGTTGAGAAGATCCTGGAGAGGTGGAGGTACACACTGGAGAGAAGGGGAATAAAAGTCAGTAGGAGTAAGACAGAGTACATGTGTGTGAATGAGAGGGAGGGCAGGGAAGGGGTGCGTTTGCAGAGAAAAGAGGTGGAGAAGGTGGAGGAGTTCAGGTACCTGGGGTCAACAGTGCAATGTAATAGACAGTGTGTTAGAAAAGCGAAGAAAAGAGTGCAGGCAGGGTGGAGTGGGTGGAGAAGAGTGATAGCAGGAGTGATTTGTGATAGAAGAGTATCTGTGAGAGTGAAAGAGAAAGTTTATAGGTCTGTGGTGAGACCTGAGATGTTGTGGTGGAGCTGGAGGTAGCAGAGCTGAAGATGTTGAGATGTTCTTTGGCAGTGACGACGATAGACAGGATTAGAAATGAGTTTATTAGAGGAACAGCGCTTGTAGGACGTTTTGGAGACAAGGTGAGGGGGTGGTTTGAGATGGTTTGGACATGTGCAGAGGAGGGACATGGGGTATATCAGTAGGAGAATGCTGAGGATGGAGACACCAGGAAGGAGGAAAAGAGGAAGGCCAAGTAGGAGGTTAATGGATGCGGTGAGGGAAGACATGCAGGTAGTTGGTGTAAAAGAGGCAGATGTAGAGGACAGTGGGGGGGAGGGGGGGGATTATGGAGACGGATGATTCGCTGTGGCGGCCCCCTAATGGGAGAAGCCAAAAGAAGTATAAGAAGAATTAGGTGGTGGTATTAGGGAGGTGTAATTAGATGGTGGTGTTAAGGAAGGGAATTTCGGGGGTGGAATTAGGGAGAGGCAATTGGGTGGTGGTATTAGGGAAAGGTAATTAGGAAGAGGTAATTATGTGGTGGTTATGGAAGGGTTAATTGGGTGGTGGAATTAGGAAGGGGTAATTGGGTGGTGGAGTTAGGGAGAGGTAATTAGGTGGTGGTACAGACAGATACATTTTTAAGACAGTTTTTTTGGAAAGGTAATGGGGAGGGGTAATATGGAGGTGGTATTAGAGAAGGGTTGTACATTGGATGGGTATTGGAGAGGGGGAATTATGATGCAGTAAAACGAAGGTTATTTGGGATATGGAATTAGGTAGGGGTATTCGGAACATGGAATTAAGTAGTTGTAATGGGAAGGGGTATTGAGGAGGGGTAATGGGAAGGGGAGTTATTGAGGTGGTAATAAGGAGGTGGTATTAAAAATGAGAAATAAGGATTAATAGTGGTAGTGATATTGGAGTAAGTGTAATAGTGGGAGTGATATTGGAGGGGGAATAATGGGGAGGTGGCATTAGGGAGGGGTAAAGGAGAGGGGGTGTTAGGTGGGGTAACTGGAAGTGGTATTAGGGAGAAGAAATAGGTGAAAGTGGGAGGCTTTTACATTTTTTATTGCAGTTCATTTCTCAAGCAGTAGAGGGGGACTAAACATTCAAATGTACATGTTAAAAATACTTTAAAGGAATAAAAGCTGCCAGAATATAATAAATAAAATAATTAGTTAAAAATGTTTACATTTGTAGCTGCTTTGTACCACAGATTTGAAACCAAAGAATTGTAGCTATAAAAGGATAAAATATGCACCATGCAAATCATATGTTAAAAAACCTTTTGAGACTTTTAAGCCTTCTGACAGGTCTTTGTATGAATGTCTTTATTATTCACTCCAGGATCCATCTGTTCATTTAACCATTCTCCATTCTCCATCCATGGTCCAGCTGATCCTCGAATCCCCTCCCCCCTTATCTGTTGTAAGAGTTAAATTGATCCAGTAATAATCAAACCCATTTTCTCTGTGTGACCTTGAACAGAAAAGGTGACCGAGATCAAGACCAACATCTTCGTCACCAGCTTTGGTCCTGTGTCAGATACAGAGATGGTGAGAAACCAAATGCAAACCTTTCTGTTCTGAAAACTCATACTCTTTTTTTTTCATCAACCTGCTGCATTACTATTAAGATCATGCTAATATCCTTCATTTCCAAAGCACATCCTGCATGTCTGGGTCACTCTGTTAGAAATTCGGATGGTTCGTTAAAAGTTACTCAACATCTGAATCTTTTTTCTCCTCTGCAGGAGTACACAATCGATGTGTTTTTCCGCCAAAGTTGGAAGGATGAGCGTTTGCGCTTCAAAGGGCCCATGGGGATGCTGCCTCTAAATAACCTGCTGGCCAGCAACATCTGGACTCCAGACACCTTTTTCCTGAACGGCAAGAAATCCATCGCACACAACATGACCACGCCGAACAAGCTGCTGAGGCTGCAGGACGATGGCACTCTGCTCTACACCATGAGGTGAGGGATTTAACGCAGCACTGAGATTATTTACAGTCTGATCTTTCACTCTTTAGATCGTAAATCTTGGGATTTTTCCCGTATAAACATCTTTCTGACAACTATATCTCATATACTTATGCTCTATGGACAAAATTATCAGGACACCTGATGTTTCCACCCAGATGTGGTTCTTATCACAATTGTATAGAACGTGTTATATGAAGCATACAATTCTCCCTACACTTGAACTTGTTCCAGCATGACAATGCCCCTGTGCACAAATCCAGCTCCCTGAAGATCTGCTTTCCATGGGTTGTAAGATGCTTACCCTCTCTTCCTTCACCTCCTCACCCTCTCACCTACTGGACTTTACTATCACTCTCGTAACACTGAATGAATATCACACAAATCTCCACAAAGTCTAGTGGAACATCTTCCAAGAAGAGTGGAGTTTATTATAACAACAAATGTGGAGTTGGATGTTCACATAATCTTATGCTTAGGTGTTCAGAAACGTTTGTCCATATGGTGTAATCTGTAGTTAGATTTGATTATAAGATTACATTTAAGTGGTTTACCTTTAAAGGAATCTGATGCTAAGGAACTAAAGAGAATCTGCAGTACACTGAGAAGAAGATCTTCTAAGGCTAGAGATCAATACGTTTTGCATCTTTATGCATTTTTTATTTATTTATCTACTTATTTATTTATTAATTCATTTATATATTTCTGTATTTACACGTTAACAGCACATCTGAGGTAAACAGTGTAGATATAGTTATATGTATATTAGGGCATCCAAAGATAGTAATCAAAGCGAAATGTAACTATGTATTCAATCTAGTCCTTTCAGAAACATGTCTGAGGTAAATATTGTGAAAAACATGTCTAATTCAGTTTTTACTTTGTTTATTAAAAAGTCATAACAATATTTTAGCTAGCCTTTATTATTCCCTAGTTTCTGAACTTTCTTAGTTGGGCTAGCACAAATTAGTCGGCTTACAGTATGTTCTGCGCAGTGGCGGGCCGTGCATTTGGTACCCGGGCCTTCAGTGAGGACGTACCAGACTTGATCCACCTCTTAATACCACCACTATCACATCACAATTATAGAAACCATCAATACAATACAAAAACACAATATAACAACACATGGCATTACAGAGAGAGAGAAATTTCACATATTGAGGGTGAAGACCATTTTACTAAAGCAACAAACCCAGTTAAGACTCCAAACCTCTACACTACAACCACAACTGTGCACCTACAACATCTGGAGCAGTTCAGAATTGACAAAAACATTAAAAATGTAAATAAAATACAACCTACTCCCCAGAGATACAGACTCATAATGTGCAGCGCCCCCCAGAGGCTGTAATCCAGTGGTAGAGCTCGTATTCACTCGTCTAGAAGTGGAGAACAAACCCTTTCCCAGGCTGAGACACGCTAGCTAGCTTCAGGGTTGGACGACCTCCTCACCATGTCTAGGTTTTTTTTTTTATGTATTTTTATGTATGTCCGAGACCAAATCAATTTATCTTCCTCCGTAGGTGTAAAAAAGTCTAACTCAGATGTATTAACGTGTTCAGAGCTCCACACGTGTTTTACCAGTCGAACTTGTAGGTTTCCATTTCCCTCTGAACAACCAAACAGAGGACGGAAATAATCTGACGCTATTCTGGGCAAGATAGCGATTGGTTAAAGAAACAAATCCAATGCTAATACAGTCTAAGGTACATTGGCCAGCTGTACTGATTCTGAAGGCTCTGGGCAGATTAGATTGACATGGCAGCACATAGAGGCTGAAATCTGATTGGAAAACCTCCTTATTTAACCTCCACATACACGTACTGGAAGCAGTGCAGCCAAGAGAAACGCTACGAAATGAATAGAATAAACTGTTGGGAATAAATGAATACAATTTTATAGAACAAATATTAGAATTTAGGTTGTAAATGTAGGTCAGTGCTTCTGATAGTGTTTAGTCCAGCAGAGAAGGCTTTACTGGCCCTGACAGCCCACCACTGGTGAGGTAACTGTTGCTAGGGAACTAATACTGAGCCACATTCAAGGCTAAACACGTTGTAAATTTTGTCTCTATTAGCATTATTCAACATAACTGAGGTAAATATCGACATTAGAGACAAACCTGGGCATACACTATCTGTTACTTTGTTGTTACACTTGTGACTAGCTTTATCTATAATAGCTAGCGTTGAGCTAACATTGAATTTTTTGCTTAAGTTTTCATGATGGGTTCAGTGAGCTTTTTAGATGATCCAAATGGGGTTTATTTTTGTAAAATAGGTGTTCTTCTTAAGTTTCTTAACAGATTACTGGATAAGTAATAGGTTCCTTAAGGCATAATAAAGAGGTCTTCATTTCCATAAAGGGTTCTTTAAGGCTTCACGGGATGATTAAGGGTTCGTCAGTTTTATGAATGGTTTTAAAGCTTCATCAGATACTGTAGGGTGCTTAATTTCCATTAAGGGTTTTTCAAGGACAGCACCGGATAACTAAGGGGTTCCTTACCTCATAAAGCGTTCTTTAAGATTTCATCGAATGCTTGAGGGTTCTTCATCCCCATAAAATGTTCTCTAAAGATGGCACTGGATAATTAAAGGTTGTTCATTTCCTTAATAGGTTCTTTAAGGCTCTGCTGGATATGTCATGGTTCTTTGTTTCATAAAAGTTTTTGTTACAGCTTCACTGGAGACATAATGGTTCTTTTTTTCCATTACGGATTTTTTAAAGACAACCATTGATAATTAAAAGTTCTTTACTCCATAATGTGTTCTTTAAAGCTTCATTAGATAATTAAAAGTTGTTCATCTCAATAAAAAGCTTTCTCACGGGCAGCTGTGGATTAGTAAGGGTTCTCTGTTTCTGTAAGAAGGATTTCTTCATTTATATAAACATTTTTTGTTTGTTTGTTTTTGCTGGATAATTCAAGGTTCCTAGCTTCCAAAAAAAAAGGATATAAAAATTTTTTTTTTCTAGGGTTCATCGGTTCACCAAGAAAAACAACTCAAAGAAAAGTGTGGAAGTGTTTTGAAGTGTTTGAGAGACACATGCATGTTCCTTTTGTTCTTTACTAGTTGGAGGTTTCTTGTTCATCTCAGAGCAGTTCAGTAGGATTGAGGTGTGGTGACTGGGAAGGTGGTTCCATGATAGATATCACTCCAGACGTCTGTTTACTTTTGAAATAACACTTATAGAGTTCAGGCGTATTCGTCGCTTTGACGCATTGTCTTGTTGTACAGTAAAGTCGATTCCAATGAGCTGCAGTCCAGACGGAACTGCATGGTGTTAAAGTATGGAATGGGAGCCATGTTGGTTTTCTTTACTTTTCAGAACCTTCCCTGCTCCAAAACAACCCCAAACCATTAAACTTCCACCTCCATATGTGAGTGTGGGGGTGAGGGAGACTAATCACTAATCACTCTACAATTCTTGTGTTTTTGTCTTACTGAAACAATAAAAACATTCATGTGTCTCAAAAACCATAAAAGCCGAGCATAAGATCTAATCTAATGATGATCTTTTAATATTGATATTTAATTTTGTAGTATATCATTTAGGAATAAAATCCACCATCTGTTTTTTTTATTCCATCTCAGACCAGCAGAAGTCTAGAAAATATGTGAGTGTTTTAGAACAAACTGTATCTGCTACTGTTAGTGGAACTAATGCAATGTAGTACAGTAATGATTACATCGCGAGAATGTGCACTAATTGTGCAAACGCTAATGATGCATGTGATGTGTGTATGAGAGAGAGAGGGGGGGGGGGGTGTTAAAGCCTCAGGAGGCGAGACAAAGCACAAATGGTACAGGCACATTAGCCTCAAAAAACTTCAGTGTTTAATATACAGCTTATGTGAGCTTAAAGAGACTACACACACACACACACACACACACACACACACACACTAAAATATGCAGTGATTTTAATATTTGTTATATCTGAAAATTTTTGTATTTATTGTGTACTCTGTAATTCAGACGACTCAGTGTGAAGGAATAAATAAAAAAACATGGAAGATGGGGACAAAAAATAAATAAATAAAAACTCAAGGAAAGAAAGAAAGCAAAGAAAGGAAAAGCAACAGGAATCCATTAGACAGAAGAAAGGGAATCTGTAAAGAGAAAGGGGGAAGTGCAGGAGAGCAGAAGGAGAAAGAGGTTGGAGAAACAGAATTAGGATCGACAGAGTGATGAGAAAAGTAGGCAGGAGTACAAGGAGATGCAGCAGCAGGTAAAGAGGGATGTGGCGAAGGCCAAGGAAAAGGCATATGAGGAGCTGTAGGAGAGGTTGGACACTAAGGAAGGAGAAAAGGATTTGTAGCGATTGTCCAGGCAGAGGGACCGAGCTGGGAAGGATGTGCTGCAAGTTAGAGCAATAAAGGATGGAGATGGAAATGTGTTGACTAGTGATGATTTTGACATGTGCAGAGGAGGGACATGGGGTATATCAGTAGGAGAATGCTGAGGATGGAGACACCAGGAAGGAGGAAAAGAGGAAGACCAAGGAGGAGGTTTATGGATGTGGTGAGAGAAGACTGCATGTCCTTGGTGGTTGGTGTAAAATGGGGCAGATGTAGAGGACAGGGGGGGATGGAGACAGGGGGGGATGAAGACTCTGGCAAAAGTTAAAGTTCTGACTAACGTGAAATTTGGGCTCTGATACTTCAGTAAAAAGTTATTATTACTACCTGTTTTAGTGTCACGCTGGTAACTAAACCACATCATATTAATATTTAGGGCTGTCAATCGATTATAATATTTAATCATGCTGTTCAAAATGTACCTAAAATGAACACTTTTCAAGTTTTTAATACTCTAATCCAGTGGTCCCCAACCCCCCGGGCTGCAGACCGGCACCGGTCCGTGGGTCAATTGGTACCGGGCCGCACAGAAAGAATACATAACTTACATTATTTCCATTTTATTTATGATCTGATTCTGAACGATGTTTTATTTTGGAAAATGACCGGATTCTCTCCTCCACATCTGTCTATCACTCACTCTTGATGCAGGTCATGATGCCTCGGTCACATGTCTCACCTCCATCCACTACCTTCTTAAAGGAGCTCCGGTCACATGTCTTACCTCCATCCTCTACCTTCTTAAAGGAGCTCCGGTCACATGCCCTCCCTCATCCACTACCTTATTAAAGGAGCTCCGGTCACATGTCTTACCTCCATCCACTACCTTCTTAAAGGACCTCCGGTCACATGACTCACCTCCATCCACTACCTTCTTAAAGGAGCTCCGGTCACATGTCTCACCTCCATCCACTACCTTCTTAAAGGAGCTCCGGTCACATGACTTACCTCCATCCACTACCTTCTTAAAGGAGCTCCGGTCACATGTCTCACCTCCATCCACTACCTTCTTAAAGGAGCTCCGGTCACATGTCTCACCTCCATCCACTACCTTCTTAAAGGAGCTCCGGTCACATGTCTTACCTCCATCCACTACCTTCTTAAAGGACCTCCGGTCACATGTCTTACCTCCATCCACTACCTTCTTAAAGGAGCTCCGGTCACATGTCTCACCTCCATCCACTACCTTCTTAAAGGAGCTCCGGTCACATGTCTTACCTCCATCCACTACCTTCTTAAAGGAGCTCCGGTCACATGTCTTACCTCCATCCACTACCTTCTTAAAGGACCTCCGGTCACATGTCTTACCTCCATCCACTACCTTCTTAAAGGAGCTCCGGTCACATGACTCACCTCCATCCACTACCTTCTTAAAGGAGCTCCGGTCACATGACTTAACTCCATCTATTAACTTCTTAAAGGAGCTCCGGTCACATGACTTACCTCCATCCACTACCTTCTTAAAGGAGCTCCGGCCGCTAACACATAATACATTACTGCTAAATTCAAACCCCCAAGCGAGAAAAATGTACAAACAACACCACAGTGGATTAACGTTTATTATTAGATTTAGAAAATACCAGTTTTTATGGTCGTATCATTTTATTTTGTTGTATTTTTCCGCCACACCTTAAAGACCGGTCCGTAAAAATATTGTCTGACATTAAACCGGTCCGTGGCGCAAAAAAGGTTGGGGACCGCTGATCTAATCAACATGAAGATGGAGAAATATTGATGCTTTAAGCAAATGCTTGTTTATTATTAGTAAAACCAGACTCAACATAGAGCATGAAGACTAAATATTCTTGTCTTGTTTTAAATTACGTAAATCATCAGAACACCAAACGGAACCTTTGCTATGTTTCTACACGGACGGTAAATCACGTGATTCCAGAGAAACTGTACCTCTTATATTGGTTTATTTAATTTATTATTTATTTAGACTTTTCGAGCTTTCTATACAGATACAGGGGAACCCGGTTATGTCGATGTCCTAGAGGGTCGCCAAAAAGCATCGAGATAACCGATGATCGAGATAAACGAAAATCAAAATGGCGGCAGTATATTAACGTGCTTGAAATTTCTTTATGTACATGATGTGCGTTAATAAATGAGAATGTGCATGCACGTGTTTTTGAAGGGTTTTTTACACAACAGCGTTGCCGCGATTTGTTTGATGAAGTCATGCTATAAAAATACATACAGTACATGTTTATCTGTCAGGAATCCACCTGCCATATTTATTATGCCTGTATGGCAAATATTCACTGAGATTCAGGGTGTTTTATGTGTGTGTGTGTCTATGGACAGGAGACAGAGATGGCAGAGAGCGCCCCCTGTCTGTTTTCCATACTTTACAAAAGCAAAACGTTTTGTTGTTATTATGAGTGTCAAGTCAAGTTTATTTTTATAGCACTTTTCACAACACACATTGTCTCAAAGCAGCTTTACAGAATTGAAGAGTGAAGGGGAATGATGTGTATTTATCCCTGATGAGCACCATGGAGACTGTGGTGAAGAAAAATCTCCCTTAGATGTTATGAGGAAGAAACCTTGAGGGGAACCAGACTCAAAATGGGAATCCATCCTCATTTGGGTGACATCAAAGGATATCAAGGAGTGTGTACAAATAAAAGTAGTCCAAATGATGTATTGCTCTAATCTGTACGATCAAAAAGAGGCAGTAATTTATGTTTGTTTTGGCGTTATGAAGAAAAAATGACAGAAAATGCGCCGGTGCGTTTGTCGACCCCTAGAGGATAAATTGTGTTTCATCATGGCGGATTTCTGTGCTAATTTGGACTTGGTGCAGAAGTAAAACAAATGTTTAGTGATAAAACATAATTTTATCAGTTATCAATTTATTTATTTTATATATCTGAGCAAAGAAAAGACTTCGTGAATGAACGTGTTGCGCTGAATTTTATATTTATTTATTTATTTATTTATATTTTCATTAAAAATGGTCAAAATGAAATTTGCGCAGCATTAATCGTGTGTTTTTACACCCAGGGCCGTTAACAAATTTGCATTTTGACAGCCATAATTAATACATTCATACAAAACGAATTGTAATGTTGTTCTCTAATGAATGTATCCAGACTGAAGATCCACAAAAAAGCAGCACAATGACAGGAAACAGGTTGATGGTCTGAAAACGGTCTGAAAAATATTGACGTCACCAATTAGATTAAAATTAAAGTTTTGAGTCTGGTGTGAAAATGGAAGAAGTAGAAAGTACAGAAATTTGTGTAAAAATGTAATGAGCGAAAGTAAAAAGTGAGTGGCACGCACGCATGTAACTGTAAATGGATAAAAATGTAACGGTATTTCATATTTTCTACAGAGACATCTTACAAAGAGCAGTTCCTTACAGAGCAGGTTCTCTACAGAATAGTTTTCTACAGAATGGTTCTCCACAAAGGGAGTGCTTTACAAATTAAATCTTCTACTGAGCAGTGTTCTACAGAACCAATCTTTTCCAGATCCATTTTTTATGTAAAAAGCTGGTTCTCCACAGAGGTTCTCCACACAAAGGTACAGAGGTTCTCTAAACAGTGGTGCAGAGGTTCTCTAAACAGAGGTGCAGAGGTTCTCTACAGTGTGCAGATTTCCTCTACAGTGGTGCAGAGGTTCTCTAAACAGTGGTGCAGAGGTTCTCTACACTGGTGCAGAGGTTCTCCACAGTGGTGCAGAGGTTCTCTAAACAGTGGTGCAGAGGATCTCCACAGTGGTGCAGAGGTTCTCCACAGTGGTGCAGAGGTTCTCTAAACAGTGGTGCAGAGGATCTCCACAGTGGTGCAGAGGTTCTCCACAGTGGTGCAGAGGTTCTCTAAACAGTGGTGCAGAGGATCTCCACAGTGGTGCAGAGGTTCTCTAAACAGTGGTGCAGAGGTTCTCTACATGGTGCAGAGGTTCTCCACAATGGTGCAGAGGTTCTCCACAGAGTGGTAGTTTTTGGTACATGATTCCTTTGTTCTTCTTCTAACCTGCTTTTAAAATCTAATAAAAGATTTGGATCGTTCCACTTTCACACTGCGGGGGTGGGAGGGAGGTTGAAACAAGTTGGCCTGCTTTTACTGCAGCACTGCATCAGCTCTCAGACCTCCAGCTTTCAGCCACATCTCATACTCAGAATAAACACCATAAACCTTCAGAAAATCCATTTAAGAGATAAAGATAAAAAAATGTCAAAAAATGTCCCAAATACTAAAAAATGAAAAGACAAAAAAATATAATAAATAAACCCGGAAAAAAAAAAAACTTAAAAAAACCCACAACAATAGGGTTTGTTTACTGAGTGTCGTGTCGGATTCAGTTCAGTTTGTTGTTCAGTAGAGATGATTTACTGCAGCTTTCCACAACCATGAATTTTAATATTCATTTTTTTTTACTTCGTTGTTTCTTATTTCTTTTTATTTCTTTGTTTAAATATTGAAATTTCTTTAAAAATGTATTTATTTTGTTATAAATCTTTCTTTCATTATATTTTCTTCCTTTCTTCCCTTTTTTCTTTCCTGTGTGAGAAAAACTGCAGCAGATTCTATAACATTTTATTTATTCTCCATCATTCAGCTATAAATCATGTGACCTTAATGAATGGATGATTCACTGGTTGAAAGAGTGAGTGAGTGATAAAGTAAAAGGTTGAGCGTTGATTGAGTGATAAAGTGAGTGAGTAAATGAGTGTGTGAGTGTGAGTGAGTGAGTAAGTGTGTAAATAAAGTGAGTAAGTGTGAGTGGGTGAGTGAGTGTGTGAGTGAGTGAGTGAGTAAAGGAGTGAGTGTGAGTGAGTGAGTGTGTGAGTGTGAGTGTGTGAGTGAGTGAGTGTGTGAGTGTGAGTGTGTGAGTGAGTGAGTGAGTGAGTGTGTGAATGGGTGAGTGAGTGAGTGAGTGAGTGAGTGAGTGAGTGAGTGAGTGAGTGAGTGAGTGAGTTTGTGAGTGAGTA
>NC_139575.1:2366624-2380663 GCF_946808225.1 Silurus aristotelis
TCTGGAGTAACGAGTAAAGTAGCGCGTTACTTTATAAATGTACACATTAATATCTGAGTTACTTTTTTAAAAAAGTCATGCGAGTTACTATTCAGTTCAATTATTTTGCATAAAAAAATCAATACTGAATTAAAATGAACGTAGTCACGTAGAATCGCGCACTCATACGTGCGAGCAGCGGGAACAGAAGCTGGTCAGAAGCGGAGATAATAAACCAGAGCATTACATCATTGTGATGGAAGTGTTCTTATTATATTGAAATAGTGGAGGAAAAGGAAAAAGGAATAATGGTGAAGTGTAGATTATGTGTTGGTGAAAAACTCTCGTCAACTGCAAAAAATACCACTTCAAAAAAAAAAACATCTGCATGCAAAGCACAGCACTACAGATGTGTGTGTGTGTGTGTGTGTGTGTGTGTGTGTGTGTGTGTGTGTGTGTGTGTGTGTATAATGTTGAATATATAGAAATGGAGACAGAAATATAGAAAACTTTTGCCGACTTTCCACCACTGCAGCTCTACTGACTGCTCAGAATAAAAGTTTTCCGTGGGAGACACATGTATGATGCTGTTGCAGCGGAGAGAGAGAGAGAGAGAGAGAGAGAGAGAGAGAGAGAGAGAGTAAATTCACAGCTCATTTGCTCTTTGTGGGAAGATAAACTGCCACGGTCACTGATAAAAGCGTGAACTTTGTGAAAGCGTTCAGAATGTTTGAAGCTGATGATGAAGCAGAGAATGATGTAGACGAGGACGAGGTGATATTTACGGAATTGCACGATGTTTTATGAGATGACAGTGAAAGGTATGTTCTCCCTTCACATCACCGGCATGCAGCCCACACCCTCAACCTTATATACACGAACGATAGTTACATTCCTGACGGTGAGGCAGATTGAAAAGCAGTGTACAGAAGTGCGACTGGAAAGTGTTCAGCCTTGTGGTCAAAAGTGACTCGATCATCTTATTGTTCTCTAAGAAGTTATTAAACATTTTAAATGTTTGAGATGTCTTTTGCTCTAATATAACTGATTGCTTAATGCCAATGATCTATATTACACCTGTTACACCTGTAAGGCGTGAAAGAGATACAAGTAACGCAAAAGTAACGCAAAAGTAATATAACGCATTACTTTCCATAAAAAGTAACTAAGTAACATAATTAGTTACTTTTTTGGGGAGTAACTCAATATTGTAATGCATTACTTTTAAAAGTAACTTTGCCCAACACTGGTTTTGGAGCAGTTCTGATACGTGAAATGAACCAACATGGCAACCATTCCATACTTCAACACCATGCGTCTGGACTGCGGCTCATTGAGACCGACTTCAGCGTAAAACAAGACGATTAGCCGAAAGGGATGAATATGTCCAATTTAGAGACTAAACAGACGTCTGGAGTGATATCTATCATGAAACCACCTGCCCAGTCACCGCACCTCAATCCTACTGAAATGATCGAGAGATGATCGAGAAACCTCCAACTGAGATGATCGAGAAACCTCCAACTAGTGAAGAACATCTTTGGAGAGTTTTACAAGAGAAACAGCAAAGAATTTCAATGGAATGTTTGGAGAAACGAAGGGTGTGTCACGCTGTTCTTCATGCTAATGGAGGATTTTTCACTCAAAATGAAAGGGAACATCTGAACATTTATAAATTTATTTGGTCCAAAGAATTTAAGTTTGTTGCATGAAAACAAAAGAAACATGCATGTATGTCTCAAAAACCATAACACTCAGTGATTCCAAAATTTACACAGTAAACACAGTGAGAACAATCTAGAAAAAAGAGCAGGATGCAGAGAGGAGATGCAGGATGTGTGTGTAGAAGGATGCAGAGAGGTGACTCCCAGACTCCTCTCATTAATTTCCTGTCAAAACATAAAGCGTGAAGAGAAACGATGCACCAGTGTCCTCACTTTACCTCGTCTCTGCTTCGCCATCTTTCTTTACCCATGCACTCTTTAAATTCCGGATTCTGATTGGTCCGACGAATTCATTACTCAGACCAATTAATTAATTAATTAATACAATTTTCAGCTTTGACAGTTGCTCAGGCATCATCGTTTCCATAGTAACAGCTCGATAACAGGACAGCAGGCGCTGATAATCTACAGATGTTAAGCAATGAGACGGTTCTCGAACCATTAGGGACTTTAGTACCATATGGTTCTGCGAGAATGTGCACCGCTAGACCCTGAACGTCTGGAGAGCAGAGCGAGGAACTTGAGAACTCGAGTGAGATTGCTGAGAAGCGTCTTATCTTATGGCACACCACATGGCCAGGAGCTGGTTTAAGATTATCACCTGCCGGCTGTACAGAGTGGGTCACTTTGGGACTGGATTAGAACAAAACACACACACACACACACACACACACACACACACACACACACAGAGGGATTGTTCAGGGTCAGATGGCCTCTGTGTAATAACTTGGCCAGCTCAAGACTGCTGTGTGGAATCGTTATATAATGCAGTCGGATCGTTCGTTATCCCAGAAAGAAAATCTGGAATTTAGCCAACAGTGCTATAGTGCCGGATAAACTCACAATGTTTTAAATTGTTGTTATTTTTTTATTTTATTATTTCCTTTCTCTCTCTCTCTCTCTCTCTCTCTCTCTCTCTCTCTCTCTCTCTCTCTCTCTCTCTTTCTATCAGGTAGACTCTATTACTTACTACTATTTATTTTCTTTACCAGCAATCAAATACAAAATTGCATTTATGTATTTATTCAGAAATTAATTCACCATTAAAATAAATTTACAAGTAATTTTTTGTAATGTTTCACCACAATGCAATAAGATAAAAAGCAGACATGAAATAAGTATTTATTTTTAAAGATTTATTTTTTTCAGTCTTATTGTTTTCCTCAGAACAAAAAAAGTTATAGTTATGTTTTCCATACAAATCAAAAAGTGGGTGTGGCTGAAATCAAAATCGTACACATCGTATGTGGGCGTATCTGCAATAAAAAATTTTAGGAAGTGGAAGTGACTTAAATAGGCAGCATAATTAAGTGAATGTAGATATGATGTGGGTGTTTTCTTAAAATAATATTGTTTGTGTGTATGCGAATGAGAAGTGGGTGTGGCTTGAATTGGCTTTGTAATTTTGTACATACAAATGAGACGTGGGTGTGTCTAAAATTAATATTGTAATTCTCTTTATGCTAATCAGAATTATTTGTGTTGTATAGTCACGTGTATACGAAAAAACAAGTGGGCTTTTTTTAATTATGTATTTTTATTTAAAAGTAAATGTTTTTTTTTGTACTTTAGACTGTCTAGTGATAGAAAAGTTTAGGATGCACTCGTAAGTTTGCTAAAACTCCATTAAGAGATGCAGATGACAGCGGACGTGTCTCATTAGTGATTTAACATTTTAATCAGGCAACAAACATTTTTCCTCAAAGCATCTTCTTGTATAATGGCTTACATAAAAGCTTTTGTTTGTCTGCATGAATAACGGTGACAGATGCCTAATTTGACAGTCCTCTTTGACGAACGGATCTGGGAGGTGCTGAATAACAATAATGTGCCTTTTGTTTGCATGATGTTATTAAAATATGATTTTTAGTTGTATACAGAAAAAAAACAAATGTTCATGCATGATTATGATTGTGGTTTGAGGTCGGCTGATTCAGGTATAAATATAATTCCTGATCTATCCATGTCCTGCTAAACTACGTAGATTACTTAGTGATTACATAGGGATTTCTCTAAAGATTGACATGATTATTAAAATATACTTCAAATGTACTTAATAAAGATTTTTTTTTTCAAAGTATTATTTTTGCATTATACAACAGCATTGTAGAATTCTAGATTCTGATTGGTCAATATATAAATGTTTCTTAATCATTTCAATAGTAACGGGCAGAGAGGCTAACAGGTGTAAAAAATTTTGTATTTATAGAATTGTGATTAATGAGGACATTGTTGGGTTTCTGTCTGTAGTGTATTGTGATTAATGAGGACATTGTTGGGTTTCTGTCTGTAGTGTATTGTGATTAGTGGGGACCCTGTTGGGTTTCTGTCTGTAGTGTATTGTGATTAATGAGGACGTTGTTGGGTTTCTGTCTGTAGTGTATTGTGATTAGTGGGGACCCTGTTGGGTTTCTGTCTGTAGTGTATTGTGATTAATGAGGACATTGTTGGGTTTCTGTCTGTAGTGTATTGTGATTAATGAGGACATTGTTGGGTTTCTGTCTGTAGTGTATTGTAATTAATGAAGATATTATTTGGGATTAGTCAGGACACTGTTTGTATGTAGAAATTGGAGAAATGTAAGCAACTGCTGGGCAAACAGTTTATACCTTTTCACAATCACACTGGGACAAAGAAAAAATAAAACATTATTGTAAACATGATACACAATTGCCAAAATAAAATTATAACATCAGACCTAATACCTAAATAAATACTTAATAAAACCGGTAAATGAGCATTTAAAAACTAGTGTGAAGTGTAACATTACAAATAAATTCAATCCTGAAAATGGGCATGCCCAAACGACTTTTTTTTTTCTCTGTTAAAAAAAAGAGTTAAATAATAAACACATTATATATATATATATATATATATATATATATATATATATATATATATATATATATATATATATATATATATATATATATATATATATATATATATGATTTGATTTGTTTGCCAGTCTTTTCATATAAAACACAGAAACGGCACTTGTAGCTGCCCTTAACTACATGACAGAAAAAACAGAAACTTCATCAGAGATCAGAATGATATTGGATGATCAGTGATCAGGACCAGTTACTGCTCCACCCACATGGAACTCTTGGTATAAATAAATTCAATTCAAATACATTTTTATTTTTATAACCCTTTTAACAACGGACATTGTCTTAAAGCAACTTAACAGAAATCAAACGGTAATAAAAGAGTGTATAAGTTTGTTCCTTATAATTGTTAGTTTATCTCTAATGGGTGATCAAGTGGTGACTGTGGTGAAGAAAAAAAAACTCCCTGAGATGGCATGAAGAAGAAACCTTGAGAGGAACTAGACTCAAAAGGGAAACCATCCTCAAAGTTCATGAGTTGCTCAGTAACTTGTGAGTGGTCTCCATTTGAAGAGAACTCCATTCAGAAGAAAGGAACCAAATATAGCAAAGGTACTTCATAATAAAGTTCTCTGTGGGGGGTTTTCAGACCACTGCTGTGCCTAACGTATACACTAAAATCCCTCTGAACATGGATGTATATTTCAGGGAAGAAATCTTAAAGAATGCATTCTTTGAACAAAGCGGAAGGCAGGTTACTATGGCTGCTGCTGCTGCTGTAAATGGGAAAGAAATGCGCAGGTCCTGGCTCATAACGTCCATTTATTGCGTCCAGCTCCTTAGTGGTGCTTTATTTCGCTCAGACCGCTCGTTGCTTATTTTCTTGCTGGGAATTTCAAAAACTTGTGCACTAAAAGCTCTTGTACTGCCCATTTGTTCACATATCTATCATTCCCATCTATGTCCCCTGCTGTGGTGTTCCTCAGACCACCAACAGTCAAGAGCTTCCCAGTTGGTGGGGCTGAAATACTTGATTTTTTTTTTCTTTTTTTCCCCACCCTCTCCTTATCACTCAGCCTGCTTTCTCTTTATGTGTTGTGTTGTACAAAGGTAGTTATGGCAGATGACTTAATAGCGTAGCAGGAGGTAGTGACTGGAACATATCGTCCACAAAAAACAACTCACAAATCGCTCTCGTTTTCACAGTAAAAAAAAAAAATCCTGTCCTCGATATGGAAAAATGTTTCTTGCTTTGTCTTTGTTTTGTTTCCCATATTCATTGTACTTCAGCACAAGGACCCTTGTCATGGCAGTAAGACACCATCTGCTTGTCCAGTAGAATACAATTTGGCTGTCACATTTCAGAATCGCTGTTAGGAACAAGGCACTGGATCAGGAAGAGGGGTTCTGAGCACTGTGCTGAGAAAACGTTGCCAATTATACACAATTCCATTTTTTCACACTCAGCCGGATGTATTTGAGTTGCTACCAGGATCTACACCTCTGCAAGAACTTTAAACCCTTGCCTAGTTACCTGTGATTGCTATGTCTTCAGTTTTCACATGCAATTTAACTCCATACTTTAGATCTGATCAGCCATGCTGTCATATCTGAGAGTGTGAGATTAACTCTGAGATTAATCCTCTGTACTCTTAATCTTCTGTGAATTATAACCTGATAGCTACATTTTAAAATGAACCTAAACCTGATAGCAGATTTAGTTTGAGTTCACACTATTTCAGGTGAAATTCAGGAGGGTGTGGGGCTTAAAACATGCTAACTTTTGGTAGTCAGTCAGAAATGTGAACTAGAAATGTGTAGGATTATAATAATCTTCCTCTTCTTTTGGCTGCTCCCATTGGGGTCTTCATAGCAGATCTTCTGTCTCTATACCCTCACTGTCCTCTACATCTGCCTCTTTTAAACCAGCTTCCTTCTGATCCGGTATGAAATTCCCATTTGTGATTCGCATATTTAATTTGGCACATTTTACGCCGGATGTCCCTCATAACACAACCCTCCCTATTTATCCGGGCTTGGGACCGGCACTAAGAGTACACTGGCTTGTGCAACAATAATGGCTGGGTTAGTAAATAATAATAATGATAATAATGATGATAATAATAATAATAATAATAATAATAATAGGAAGAAGAACTTTCTTAACATCAGTGGTGGATTTAGGGTTATGGTCAATGGAGGAGCTGGTGGTGGAGTTTGTGATAAAGTAGTGGTGGAGGTAATAATACATTCAATTCTATAGTCTTCTTACCCCTTGGAGAACTAGAGTCAGAGGTGGTTCATTGGAGTTGATAATGGAGTCAACTCCACGGTGACGTCAATGGCATAGACAATGCTAAAGTCAGTGATGAAAACAGAGATGGAATTAATTGAGGACTTAACACTGGAGTCAGACCTGGAGTCAGTGGTGGAATTTATCTAAATGGTGGAGTCAGTGGTGGAATCAGCGCTGAAGTCAGTGGTGGAGTCAGTGGTGGACTTAATAGGGAAATCAGTCTAGATTCAGTGGTGGAGTCAGTGGTGGACTTAGTGCAGAAGTTAATGGTGGAATTTATAGGGAAGTCAATCTAGAGTCAATGGTGAAGTCAGAGGTGTATTCAGTGCTGTAGTCAGTGGTGATATCAGGCTAAATGGTAGAGTCAGTGGTGGACTCAGTGTAGAAGTCAGTGGTGGACTTAATAGGGAAGTCAGTATAGATTCAGTGGTGATGTCAAGCTAAATGGTGGAGTCAGTACTAGAGAAGAACTGTAGTCAGTGGTGGAATCAATGGTGGACTAATTTAGACAAATCAATAGTAGATTCAGGGGTAGACTCAATAGTAAAGTCAAGGGTGGAGTCAATGCTAGAGTCAGTGGTGGAATCAATGCTAGTCAGTGGTGGACTTATTAAATTACTCAATAGTGGAGGTAAGGGTAGAGTCAGTAGTGGAGTCGAAATTTGCATGAATAATAGAGCCATTGCTACAGACAGTGGTGAAGTCATTTATAGAATCATTGCTAAAGTCAGTGGTAAAATTAGTGGTGGAGTCTGTGGTGGACTCAATAGTGAAGCCAGTCTAGAGTCAGTGATGTATTGAGTGCTGTAGTCAGGCTCAATGGTGGATTCAGTACTAGAGATAAGCTGAATTCAGTGGTAGAATCAGTACTAAAGTCAGTGGTGGAGTCGGTAATGAAGTCAGTGGTGGAGTCAATGGTGGAGTCAGGGGTGAAGTTAGTAAAAATAAAGAAGACAGTGATTTGGAAATTGTTTGTTCATCCGTCTCTCCATCCTTCCTTACAAATCTATTATTCTTTAACCTGCAAAGGCTCTCTAATGCCAGACGAACAGTAAAGGAACCGTGCATTCTGTGCAACATGACCTGAATACGGATTAAAATGTAATCATTGTATTATTATTATTGAGTTTAAAGTCAGCATCATTGTGATTCTATTTTCCTGTCATATAAAATAGTTTTAATTATGATGTGTACTTGGTGTTTTTTCTCCTGTCTCCTTTATTCTCTTTTTTTTCCTCCTGTTTTTGAATGCTCTAGAGCTACGCAACACTTCGTTCGGAATCCTCTTGCTGACATTTAAATGCTTAACAATTAAAATCTTACACCCCCGAATTTTATACAGAAATTCTATTCATAAATATATATATATATATAATTATACAGATTTTCTGACATGATGGGACAGATTTTTAAACGAGGTTTAATGGTTCTGATCTGTTTCCAGTCTCCTGAATTCCCTCCTAAGACAACATTAAGGTCTTTATGCTACAAGGTGCTCTTGTCTGGGTAAAGAGTAACTGTGTGATTAGAGACGCTGCTTTATCAAAACCGCGACTGTTTGTTTTGGTAGAGGACGATGGTTCTGATTAGACTTTATCTGAAGAACATTTCCAACATTTGTCTCGTTTGGAGAACATTTATCGTCTCACTTCCTCCTACACCAGTCATTCAGAGAACTTATACACAATATAGTCAGATAGATGGAGGCTGGGTATATCTGTGATCTACGGTGTGTGTGTGTGTGTGTGTGTGTGTGTGTGTGTGTGTGTGTGTGTGTGTGTGTGTGTGTGTGTGTGTGTGTTAGATTCGTTATAAAAGCTTAGGAAAAATTGATATGACATTTATTACCTTTACTCATAAGAATGTATAAAACAGATAAAAAGCCAACCATCTACATCGTTATATTATAAGTGAACATTTAGAATAAAATTGATGACTAAATTCTATAATCGTTAGTTCAGATTGTAACAAACATTAATACCGACTCAAAGATTAATTTCTATAATCATGTTCAGTTCTGAAGTGGAAGTGGGTGTGGTTTATCCTAAAACCTGTTTATTTACATGAATGTAAATATAAATGGATAAAAAAAAAGTGATACAGTTTATAAATATGTTGTCTGTGTGAGTGTACAGTACAGACCAAAAGTTTGGACACACCTTCTCATTCAAAGAGTTTTCTTTATTTTCATGACTATGTAAATCGTAGAGTCACACTGAAGGCATCAAGGGCTATTTGACCAAGAAGGAGAGTGATGGGGTGCTGCACCAGATGACCTGGCCTCCACAGTCACCGGACCTGAACCCAATCGAGATGGTTTAGGGGTGAGCTGGACCACAGAGTGAAGGCAAAAGGGCCAACAAGTGCCAAGCATCTCTTGGGGAACTCCTTCAAGACTGTTGGAAGACCATTTCAGGTGACTACCTCTTGAAGCTCATCAAGAGAACGCCAAGAGTGTGCAAAGCAGTAATCAAAGCAAAAGGTGGCTACTGAAGAACCTACAATATGACATTTTTCAGTTGTTTCACACTTTTTTGTTATGTATATAATTCCATATATAATTCCACATGTGTTCATTCATAGTTTTGATGCCTTCAGTGTGAATCTACAATTTTCATAGTCATGAAAATAAAGAAAACTCTTTGAATGAGAAGGTGTGTCCAAACTTTTGGTCTGTACTGTATATGAGGGTGTGTGTATATTGGTGTTTGTGTTTTGAGAGTATATTAGTGTGTGTGTGTGTGTGTGTGTGTGTGTGTGTGTGTGTGTGTGCATATATAGTAGTGTTAGTGTGTGTGGGTGTATATTAGTGTGTGTGTGTGTGTGTAGTAGAGAGAGAGAGAGAGAGAGAGAGAGAGAGAGTGCATAAGTGCATGTGTGTGTGTGTGTGTGTGTGTGTGTGTGTGTGTGTGTGTGTGAAGCCTGGACAGCCGGAGTCTATCTTAATTGAGCAGGAGACGTCCACCGTGAGAGTGGCAGGATTAATGGATCTCTGAGAGATTGGATGGAATGATGGAGCGAGTGAGAAGCGAAAAGATAAAGGCGAACAGACGAGTGGAATCAGTCACCTCACTGAGGACACAGAAACGTTCACGTGTGCTCTCTGTATTTTCACTGATTAGCTCGCTCACGTAGGCACCAGTGGTGCTGTTCTTCATTCAGTTCTTCATTAGAATGAATGATGTGGTGAAATGAAAGTAATCGGTTATGTGTACACCAAGCTGCTAAGCTGCTGAGCTACTGAGCTTCTGAGCTGCTGAGCTTCTGGGCTGCTGAGTGGAGGGAACTCTGCGTAAAAGAGACGCTACTTGAATCTTACTTGGTTATTAGATACTTGGAGCAGCTCGTTTGTTTTGCCGAAGAACCTCGATTACATTCTGCACCCAAGACGCTGATTTACTTACAATAACGCCTGACTTGGCATAGCTGGACAATGCACCCACTTCAGGGATGAAGCCGAAAAGGTCCATGGTGCTAACAGATGTATGTACAAACATCGCCTTAAATCAACATGAAACTAAAATTATTGATGTCAAATCAACTGGGATGCAAATTAGCATCTGTAATCCAAATGTTTATTCCTGCTGTGTGTCTTACAGTACATAAACTCGTACATCATCACTGTGGAGAACGTGTGGTTTTACTTCAAGGAGATGCTCACAGACTGTTCTTTCAAACGCATGCCTGATCTGAGGCTTAAAATCATAGAGCTACTTAGACCTTTTATAAAGGCTTATGACACGTTATGCGGCTTTGTGAACACGGCCCTTAAGGAACGTATATCCATAGTTTGCACTTTGAGCTACAAATACCATTTTATAAAATCTTATGAAGTTGTTGTGCAGCCTTGTGAACCCTATCTGTAAGAAACGCATGTTCATAGTGTGCGCTGTGAGCTACATAGACCTTTAATAAAGTCTCGAGTAGGTGTTATGCAGTTCTGTAAACACCACCTTTGAGGAACGAACAGTATAGGATTTATAGGATGCTTTATAGCACCATTCTTAAAGAAAGTGTTACCAAAATGCTACTTCATGTCCTAAGTGTGCTCCTTGAGCTACATAGATCTTTTATAAAGGCTTGTGTACGTGTCAGTGGCGGGTGGTGAAAAAAAAGTATTGACCTACATTTACAACCTAAATTCTGAAATTTGTTCCATTATATTGTATTAATTTATTCCCAAAAGTTTCCCATTTCGTAGCTTTTCTCTCGGCTGCACTGATCCAGTACGTGTATGTGGATGTTAGATTTTTTGTCCAATCAGATTTCAGCCTCTATGTGCTGCCATGTCAATCTAATCTGCCCAGAGCCTTCAGAGTCAGTACTGCTGGACTTTTTACCACAGTCTCCTTAATAAATAGCTCTGTTTCTTAAACCGTTTAGATTTTAGATTCTCCTCACAGGGCAGCCAAGTTCGACTGTAAAACACGTGTGTAGCTGCACACATTAATACATCTGAGTTAGACTTTTTTTACACCTACGGAGGAAGAGAAATTGATTTGGTCTCGGACATACATAAAAATTAATTTTGAAGAAAAGCTAGACATGGTAAGGTGGTCGGCCAACCCTGAAGCTAGCTAGCGTGTCTCAGCCTGGGAAAGGGTTTGTTCTCCACTTCCAGACCAGTGAATACGAGCTCTACCACTGGATTACAGCCTCTGAGGAATGGTGCAAATTAATAGTATGCATTTTAAGTATGCATCTCTGCTGACTAGGTTGGATTTTATTTACATTTTTAATGTTTTTGTCATGTTATTAGACAAATATTGATTCTGAACTGCCCCAGATGTTGTAGGTGCACAGTTGTGGTTGTAGTGTAGAGGTTTGGAGTCTTAACTGAGTTTGTTGTTTTAGTAAAATGGTCTTCACCTCCATATGTGAAATGTCTCTCTCTCTGTAATGCCATGTGTTGTTATATTGCGCTTTTCTGTAGTATTGATGGTTTCTATAATGGCGACGTGATAGTGGTGGTATTAAGAGGTGGATTAAGTCGGGTACGTCCTCACTGAAGGCCCAGGTAACAAATGCACGGCCCGTCACTGGTAAACATTATATAGCTCTATGAACACTATATTTAAGAATAATCACAATGCTACTCCACATTCTCAATGTGCACTTTGAACCACGTAGACCTTTTAATAAAGACTTGTGTAGGTTTCATATGCTTGAGGAAATTGTTACCAAAATGGCACTGTCTATAGAGCTACATAATACCCACACGAGCCTTTATAAAAGGTCTACGCATTTAATGTTCTTTTTTATGCCAACCTTTCAGGTGCTGTTCACAGGTCTAAATAGACCATTCATAAAGACTTACAAAGCCATTATGTAGCTTTATTCACACAACCCTGTTTATGTCCTCATTGTACACTTTTGTCATTTTTATCACAGAGTGGCTATAATGCGACTTGTGTTCTTTTAGATGCGTACCCAATCTCAGAGGTGGTGTACAAGTGGACGCAAGACCCTACTAAGTCTGTTGTGGTGGCAGAGGATGGCTCAAGGCTCAACCAGTACCACCTGGTTGGCCAGACAGCTGGCACTGAGGACATCAACACCAGCAGAGGTAAGACTGAGAGCACTTCACCATCATCTCAATAATCGATAATTAACCTGCAACCTAATGGACAATTCGTTATGGAACTTAGCTGAGATTTGATAGGAATCTTGTCCTGGGTGACTAGTAATTATTGTAAAATATCACCGATCTCATAATGAAGAAGAAAATGAAAGAAGAGGATATACATAGAAAGGGAAAGGGACAAAGAAGAAGGAGTAGGAGGTTCTTATCCCTGTCATGATCTTCCAGGGCTGGAGGGTTAATCCCTATGCCTTCATCTCGTCCATTGTGTTTTTTACGAGCGATGTAAGCAGGCTGTGATTGGCTAGAGCTGGTATTAGACACGTAAGAAAGGGGAGACACATGGGCGTGGATTTGCACAGGCTCAAGAACCATTTGAAGAATCCTAAAGAGTGTTTACTCAGGTTTCTACTAGAACGACAAATCAAAGAATGTTTACAGCAAATATACTTTCAGATTCTGCGCAGCACAAACTATTTAGTTACCGGAATTCAAAACATGAGGCCATGTCCACATTTAGCCCTCAGAAGCACCTTGAATATTTCTTTTGGAAGCCTAGAACCTAAAGAACCTTTGAGGAACCTATCAAGGAGTGTATAATTGTCACCCATTGAAACCTCATGTTTTTTTTTTTTCCAAAAAAGCGAGTCTTGATGGCTTCCAAACAACAATTATGAAATTGTTCGAAAAATGCAAAATATGAGTCTATACTTGAGCTCCATTTGATTGCTTTGAGGTTTCTTTCAGAAATAAATTTTTTTATGAACCTAAGAGGAGAAAATCATGCAAAGAACCCATGAGAAACTCTAATAATCATGAAGGGGTGATAAACATGGAACTCTCAAAAGTAAATTTAGAAGAATGAAGTAAAACAACAAAAAAAAACCTTCTATGAGGATAATTCCACTAATCCAATAAGTCATCAAAATCCTGGGTAGATGCATGATAAACAGGTTCTCACCTGGCCCTCAAGAAAACCTTGAATGTTTTACACCTTAATGAAGCTCTTAATTAGCCAAAGAACCCTTAAAGAACCATTCAAAGAACCTATAGACTAAGCACCTTCCAAAACAAGGGACCAAACAGACATTTCTTTCTTTCGTTTGGCCCTCAAGATCATTTCTCTTTTAAAACCTTTTACCATGTTAAACTTCACAGATTTTTTTTCCTCCATAACTGGTACTCCATATTACAGAGATGTATTAGGTTCTAAAGAGACAATCATTTGAAACCAATGAACTTTTTGTAAACCACCATGTTCTGCTGAGTATTTATTAGTTGCTTAAAACCATAAAATGTACAAGATGAAACATCAGGAGTACATTTCCTCACTCAGCCTACAGGAACAGGGTGAGGGCTTCATGTGGAACTTCATTAGGAAGCTAAAAGCACTTTCACTTTCTGCTCATGTCTAAGGTTCTTCAAATCCCTAGGTAAGCTTCAGGACAGCATATCTTCACCTGGCCCTTAAGAACACTTCCTTCCTTTTGTATCATCCTTTTTGCTGCTACCTCCAAATTGAAGGACAAAGGTTACAAGGCTATAAGTGGAGCTAATCTGGTGTAAATCCTCTTTACAAAGTCGAGAATAGATCCACCAAGAAGATGGAATGCCACAGACAAGAC
>NC_139575.1:2380863-2418650 GCF_946808225.1 Silurus aristotelis
CCTCTTCAGTGCGTTAGAAACAGCGCAGACAGCAAGCGTGCGGAATCTCTCGTGGGAGGAATAAAACACGGCCACGCAAAATGCCTCCTAAGCATCTACACCACACTGTTTATTTATTTATTTGTAGATTTGTTTATTTATTTGTTTGTTTGCTTACCAACCTAATTATCTATCTATCTATCTATCTATCTATCTATCTATCTATCTATCTATCTATCTATCTATCTATCTATCTATCTATCTATCTATCTATCTATCTATCTATCTATCTATCTATCTATCTATCTATCTATCTGTTTGTCTGTCCGTCCGTCCGTCCGTCTGTATGTTTATTTATTTATTTATTTGTTTGTTTGGACCTGAGATGCTCACACACTCACACACACACACACACACACACACACACACACACACACACACACACACACACACACACACACACACACTGAACCTTTTCCACCCCAAAAAATCTGTTGGTGTGCTTTTGATAAAAATCACTTTACATGCTTTAACACTTTTTTTGGCTCAATGTGTGTGTGTGTGTGTGTGTGTGTGTGTGTGTGTGTGTGTGTGTGTGTGTGTGTGTGTGTGTGTGTGTGTGTGTGTGTGTTTGTGTGTGTGTGTGCGTGTGTGTGTGTGTGTGACCGTGATTCGGCTGTATTTACTCGGCCCACACAGTGAGATTTCTTTTCCTCTTTCCAGCTCTCTCTCTTTTTTATATTTTAAAGACAGATCACAGGGTGCGAGTGGGATGATTTGTTTGGGTGACAAAACGTGTGTGTGTGTGTGTGTGTGTGTGTGTGTGTGTGTGTTGAGAGAACACCTAACACCTGCAATCTTTCCTTTTAAGGTGATTTTGTAAAATGATTATGATACTCACACACACACACACACACACACACACACACACACACACACACACACACACACACACACACACACACACACACATTCATTGCTTTGCCTTGCATAAGTGTTCACTCCTTCTATAAATAAAAGTGCATGTGGCAGATATTGGGGCGACGGGGTAATGGGGGGGTTGGTATGGGGTGGGAGGTGTTTTAGGGGGTTAAATACCTGCACATGGAACAGAATGTGTTGAAATGAATCATGTCCACTTGGGATCCAATTATTTCTCGGATTATATAACATCGTCTCTTCTTGGTCAATAGATTTTCCATACTTCCTCACCATAAGAAAAGCAAATCCATTAACGTCAATCTCCTCCATTCCGAAAATAATCTTCCAGCCCAAACAAAAGGGCCTTCCCGGATCTGCGTCGTCTCGGACAGGTCCAGATGACACGCGTGGCAGACGTGAAGAAAAGCCCTGTCCATTCACATTCACATTCTGAAGCCATTTAGTGTGGATCTGAGCTGAGCTACAGCCGAGTGGAGAACAACAGAGCAGAGGGGAGAAAAGCTCTCCTGGCCCTAATGGAGGAAGAGCAATTTAAGACCACCACAGATGGGATTCTGTCGCTGTCTGAATTCCACTGCGATAAACGAATACAGTTTAACGCGATTGTTCTGTTGGATCCGCGAGCAGGTTTTAAGGTCGGGTCCTGCAGCCATTTCACCATCAGAAAAAGAAAATAATCCAATCGGATTATGGAGCATGAGAGATGTCTGGAGTCCTGCTGTAAAGGGTGTAATAATCCACTGATGGACAGAGGAGACCAAGACCAGACATCGCTTTTTTCCCCCTGTGTGTGATGTGTGTGACCATTTATATAATTTATATGCCTTGGCATGAAGGTGTGTACCAGCCTTTCAGCTTAGTTCCTGTTTCCACCACCGTGGAACATGATTATACCTCTGCAGATGTCCGTTATCATTTATTCTTCATCACATTTTATTCGTTTTTTAGAGAATTAAGATGAAAAGAGTTACACTGTTTTTTATAGTTTAAAAAAAGTGCAATCTCCTCTATTTATTTCTACAAAAGCCTCTGTTTAGGATATGGTGGCTACAGTCTTACAGTTATCTCAGTTACACAGGCTTAAGGGCCTCGCTGAAGGGCCCAGCATTGGTAGCATGTCTCCACAAAATCTTGTAGAACATCAGCTTCCTTCCTGATGAGGAGCAGAGCTCATTATAAAAGCAAATGGGAACTAAATGTGGACTGGGATGTTTATAAAGAGGTACATACAAATCTTATGGTCAGGTGTCCACAAACATTTGCCTAAAAAGTGTAGCTGAGAGAGAGTGAGAGAGAGAGAGAGAGAGAGAGAGAGAGAGAGAGAGAGAGAGAGAGAGAGAGAGAGAGAGAGAGAGAGAGAGCAGGAACCAAGTTATCTCACGTTTATTTGTTTATTTATTATCATTATTATCATTTAACATTGAAATTACACATTTGAGTATGCAAGTACGCATGCGCGCAAAATACCCCATTCACTTTTCACGGCCAAAAAGCCCACGTGTCCTGCTGCGTTCACAGCTGATCGCAGTTTATTAAATAATAATAATAAAAAAAGGTCCACCCGAAAACGAACCAGGAATAAAAGTGCAGTGTGAAATAATAATAAAAAAAAACCAATACACATATATACAAAGAAAGAAAATGTGTTGAAAACAGTCACGTGACTCGTCCGTCTTTTCTGTGATGAGAGCGAGCGGAACCGCTCAGCACGTTTCACGTCAAGTCTATGAAGAGTGGTATCCAAATCCCACCATGCTGAAGCATTAAAAACCAAAACCTGGAATATCATCATCATCCTCATCATCATCATCATCATGATTAGATTTGTTCTTCCGTGGAGCGGCGAGAAGAGCGCACGCGACGAGATGATGTGATGGTGTGATGTGATGTGATGTGATCTGAACTCATCCATCTGCGCGCATTCCCCCCCCCCACACACACACACAAGTAGTTTTTCTTTTTTTCAAGGAGAGAAAGAAAGAAAGAAAGAAAGAAAGAAAGAAAGAAAGAAAGAAAAAAAAAGAAAGGATGGAGATGAAGATCTGGCTGGAACCCAACCACCGATAGCGTCGGATGAGATTTTGGGGGGCGGAAAAAAAAATATGTGTATATAATAATGATCATTATTAATACAATAATGCGTGGAAAATGCGTGGAAAATGCGTGAGAGTTTTTATTTTCTCCGTGCGCGCGTTTTCCAAATAACGCAGCGCACAGAAGCCGGAACTTTGCTCACACCACCCTGAGAGCGCAGGGCTTCCACTAAGGAGACTTCTTCAGCTGGAGGAGCATCTTGATGGAGCGCGCAGGCTTGTAGTGCATTACGATCAACCACACACACACACACACATACCAGGACACACACACACAGGATTCCGACAGGATCTCAGGGATGTTGTTTGGGATGTTTGGGATCGGGAGGAGAAAGCTGTTCGGGATCATCTCCATGCCGCTCCTCGTGGCTCTGATGGTCTGCGCTCAGAGGTGAGAGGGAGACCAAAAACTTGGTGCATATTTGATTCTACGTTTGGTTGAGGATGGAAGACTTTTTTCTTTCTATTATAATTATTGAGATTATTTAAATGGATTTTGTATCTTTATTGTGCATCTTTCATCTGCACCATTCACAATTCAGCATTTCTTCTCAACACTTCACTACCTTCAATACGTCTTTTAAAAAAATCTTTACATCTTCTTTATCTCTCTTCTTCCAGCGCCAATGAACCAAGCAACATGTCTTTCGTAAAAGAAACAGTGGACAAGCTCCTGAAAGGATATGACATCCGTCTTCGTCCTGACTTTGGAGGTACATCAGAGTTCTTCTCACTTTCTAAACCCACATTATGGCAAAAAGTTGTACGTTTGTTTGTTGTACAGAAATCTTTTCTTTTTGTATTTTTTCAATATGTATGTGTTCATGGAGAAGGAGAAGCTTAAAGATACAATATGGTCACCCTTCTGGGTAAAGCTATTAGTGAGAAGGTTACTAAGAAGTTCTGGTGCACTATTTCTATAAATAAATTATATAGAAATGCGTCGATATTCCTCGAAAACACATGTGAAATTATAATCATTATTATTACTTATGAATGAACCTGGGTGGAGATTCAACCTCGTGAACAGTATGGGCGAATTCAAGATCATTCACTGGAATTGTCTTTAATCCTAAATCCTATATTTCGGTACTTTTTAAACTGTTTGCAAAGTTGTGTGCAAAAATAAATGTAACACTACGCATACACGTGGTGCATTACCAAATTAAATCAGAGGGGGCGCTAGTGCACACTAAGACCATACGTCAATTTCAGAACTTACTTTCTTTGTTCTCGACCTGAAGTTTGAAAAGAATATTTAAGGAAGATATTGTGTGGGGCTCAGGGAAGCTTTAACCCTGATGATGATGATGATGATGATGATGTTGATGATGATGATGATGATGATGATGGTAACGATGATGATGATGATGATGATGATGCCTTATTTCTGCTTTACTGTAACCTCGTGTTGTTGGACGGAAACTCATCATTTTCATTAAGCTCTACTCTTAGAAAGGGAAATGCTTTAGGTGTAGTAAAGAACATTTATCTTGTTTCCTCAGAACCTTTAAAGGTTCCAAGCACTGTACTGTATAATCCTGT
The DNA here is from genome assembly GCF_946808225.1 of Silurus aristotelis. Classification (NCBI taxonomy): domain Eukaryota; kingdom Metazoa; phylum Chordata; class Actinopteri; order Siluriformes; family Siluridae; genus Silurus; species Silurus aristotelis. Next base: position 2,385,423 of record NC_139575.1, read on the forward strand.
TATATACACATAGGTTCCTCAGAAGTTCTTCAGATAGTACAGGATTACAAGCTGTTTTAACTGGTTTATTCTTTAAAATTGAGATGCTTTTTGTAGGGTTTAATGTAGAACCTTTATAAATTAACCATAGAACCATTAGTACTGTATTCTCCTGTTATTTGCTCCTAGGCTCCTCCAAAGATCTTTAGATAGCACAGGATTACTAGCTGTTTCAACTGGTTCTACTCTTTGAATAAGAAATATTGCATTTAAGGGTTTATTTAAGAACGATTACAAATTAAAGCATATGATTGTTATGTGTCCCAGCAATGGACTGTATTCTTCTGTAAGTTTCTCGTAAGTTCTGTGGATATTTTGGGGGTTCTTAGCATATGTGAATGGTTCCGCTATAAGAAAAGAAAGACACTTTGTTTGTTGTAGGTTCCAATGAGGAACATGTAATGGTTTAACCATAATACCAGTAGGGGTTCAAGTACTAAATTTTATCCTCCTGGTCCGTGAGGGCTCCTTCGAAAGTGTGTGGTTTGTGGTGTCTTAGCAATTTATAGCATATTCATGATATTCACAGATTTAACAATAGAACTAATAGAGGAGTGAAGTATAATTCTGCTGTACACTCAGGTTTCTGAAACGGTTTTTTAATAGTTCCAATTCTGCATTCAAGTTCAACAAAGAAAGTTTTCTTTTCAACTACATCTTCAAACTCTTGAATTTATGAGGTGATATCAAAAACTGGACAAATTTGCCACAGAGACGTTTTACATCACTTACGTTTGGCATACAGCGATGCTGCTACGAATAGTTCGAGGTGTTTTGAGAGGCACAAGAGCGGAAGAAAATCACTAGAAGGTGACAAGAGATCAGGAAGACCTTCAACAAGCTCAACCCCTGAAAATGTCGAACCCATTCGACAACTCGTGCATGATGATTGTCGGGCCACACGATCTCACTTCTGCACACATTCTACTTGCCAGATTTGGCTCTTGAGGACTTTCCGAAGATGAAGATCCAGTTTAAAGTTCTCCATTCGGTACCGTTGAGGAGATCTGGCACGAATCGCAGAAGGTTCTCAATACGCTTCCAAAAAGAAGACTTTCAGGACACATTCCAGAAGAACACTGAGATCACTGTATTGCTGTGTAAGGGAAATATTTTGAAGGTGGAAGTGTGGAAACAGATAAATAAAGTACTTTCTTGTAAATAGAGCCTCCAAGAGTCTACAAACTTTTTGATACCACCTCGTATACCACTCCTACTGTATATACTTGTTTTTAAAAGGTTCTTTGGTTAGTTTTATCTTCCTGAAATGGTTTTAATTGTAGGAAACATTTAGTTGTAATGTTGATTCCCTTTTAAGGCATCGAACTGTTAGGAGTCCGAGCAGTAACATATACAGTATAGTCCTGGTATACAGGTTCCTAGGTTCCTCAAAGATTCTTTGTATACTTTCTGCAATTTCATAGCTTTTTAAAATGTGTTTAATCCAACAACAGTAAATATGTTGTAGTGACCTTTAAACATTGAACCAAAAACTTAAATGAATGAATGAACATGAATGGACGTTTGGTGTCACCCAGTTGAAGATTAGGTTCCCTTTTGAGTCTGGTTCCTCATAAGGTTTCTTTCTAATATCATATCACTAAGTTTATTTCTATGTTACTGTTGCCATTGGTTAATTTATTAAAGATAAACACATAGGGAATTGAATTACTGCTGCTGGGGGTTCCTCAGGGAGTTTTTCGGGCAGGTGTAGTTTTTGTGTTCTTTTAGCTTCGAGGTCAAAAGGAGCAGGTTTTGTCATAGGGTTCACTAAAGGACATATAAACCCTAAGCTGGTAAGAACTGTAGTGTATACTTTTGTTGTACATTCTTGGGTTTTTTAGGAATTGTGGTTCTGTTGAGGTTCTTGATTGATTCGATTTAGATTTCTCTTTACTAACTACTAAAATCTTTTTGACTGCTGCAGTTGTTTTTTTTTGCACAAACCCTTTTGTTTACATTTTTACTATTTTGTGTTTTGTGTAATTATCCTACACAGTCTTGTGTTGTCCGACACTGTTTGCACCAGGTTGCACACGAGGACACTTACTAGTCTTTAACTCTGTGTTTCTGTTATGTAGCTTTATGATGTTGTATGTAGCACCAGGGTTCAGGAGGAACGTTGTTTCACGTCACTGTGTAGCGCGTCACATATATATGTTTAAAATGACAATAAAAGCTTCTTGACTCTTAACTTGACTCTTTGGAAGGAACATATGGAAAAGTGGAAGCTCAACGATTATGTCTCTGGATTACTGCTCAAGGGTTTAAGGTCCGGACCTGCCAAGCTTCCACAGTTGGGCCCTAGAGCAAGGCCCTTAAACCTCTCTGCTCCAGCGGTGTTGTATCATGGCTGAAACTGTGCTCTGACCTTTATGTCTCTAAGTTACTGATTGGAAGTTTTAGGGTTGTGCGCATGAGCGAGGTCCTTAACCCTCTCTGCTTCATCTCTGTACTCTGACCCCCAATTTCTAACAACTGGGATATGCAAAGGAATAATTTCACTATGATGTAATGTATTTTTGGAAAAAAAAAAAACACATTAGCATTTATTTTGAAGCCTTGTTGTAGGTTTGCTGTAGAACTGTAATGAATGGACATTCGGTGATGAGGACAAAAATGGGTTCCTTTTGGAGTCTGGTTGCTCTGAAGGTTTCTTTCTCATGAAGTCTCAAGAAGTTCTTCCTTTCATACATTTACAGTACAATGAACAAACTGATAGGCACTAAACTTTTGCACACTTTTATACAACTTTAGAACCTCTTTATCTCTGTAAAGCTGCTTTGAGACAATCGTTAAAAGTGCTCTACAAATAAAAGTGAAATGAATTGAATTGAACACAGCTTTAATATGAAATCCATTGATTCAGTTTTGTTGTGTTCACATGAAGGTGCGCCGGTGTCAGTGGGGATGACCATCGATGTGGCCAACATAGACATGGTGTCTGAAGTCAACATGGTAAGTGTTCACTCAGTTTACTTCCTGCAGGCTGCATACGCTTTCACTGTAATTGCCGTTTACTTTAAAACTATTTTCACTTACTTTAAAAATAGAACATTTAGTGGCTTTAGCGTTAGCATTAGCGAATGTGCATAAAGTAAAGAAGGCACTGGAATTCCTTCTTCATTGCTTTTTTGATATTTCGGAAATCACAAAACAAGCGCAGTGCATTGTGGGATGCATTGCAGCATTAAGCTATCTCTGCGTGCACATCTGCCTCGGATTGTACAGTATGCCGTGCCGTGTTCCTGTTTGTGGGCGCGGTTTTAGTGATTAATATGCGTATTTTGACAACGGGGACGGATGGATTGTAGTGTTGTAGTGTAGCATGCGTTTTCTTGCGAGGGATGAAATCACTTCAGACCTCTTTCGGCTCAGTCCGGAACGGCTCCATCGGTGCATTAGATGGGGTTTATTATAGTATTAGATCCTCTTACAGCCTTTGTAGTGCTTTATGTCCATCAGGGAGACAGTGGAAGAAGGTGACGCTCAATCTGGCTCCATAACATTGTCTAAGTGTAATGCATAGTGTAATACATCAGGCTTTCAGACTGTAATATTAATAATAACAATAATAATAATAATAATAATAATAATAATAATAATAATAATAATAATAATAATAGCAGTACTAAGAACTGAATTCTGAATGCTGACTGGGCTGAAGGTGAATAACTGAATTGTACGAATTAATGCTTTTGTTCTAATACATTATCTTTTCTATTAGTGACAGTAGGATCACCAATTTGCATAAAAGATTACAATGTGATTTTAAAAAGTCTGCATCGGATATATGTACAGCGTTTTTTAACATATTTGCGTCTGTAAAAAAACGATTTATTAATATATAATTATTAACTAAACCACTCACTTCTGACATATATTTTCTATGTAGATCGATTTGCTACATGAATATAAAGAATCACAACACTACGGAGGCCGAGGCGTGTCCTGGGAGTCACATAGACTTTAGATTAACATGGCAGAGGTAGAGCTGCATCTTCCTGTTTACAGAACAGGAAAAGGACGTCTGGGTTTTTTTTTTTTATCGTTTTGCGCACTACAACGTCATGGCCATGAGTTACAAACCATAAGGTACTTAAGTAAATTGATGATTTGTAGTCTATCTTATTTTGTACACTGCGTCGTATTGCACGTAATAGGGGTGAATCGTATCACAGCGTATCGCTAGTTGCCTCGTGTGTATCTTTGATGTATCGCATCCTCGGCTATGCATCGAGATGTGAATCGCATCGACCTCAGTTTTGGAGATGCACATCTCTACTTTCTTTACTGAAAGCTTATTCAAATTTACAAAAATGTGTGCAGTCGTTGATACTGTGAGATTTTCTGTAAGGTAACATTTATGGAAGGAGTCTCCAGTGTCAGTGCTTCATCCTGTTTAGAGGTAAACCTGTATCTCAGAGGACTTTACACATCACTCATTATTTTCCTATTAAAGGACATCCTCAAATGCCTTCCTCCTCTTGCGCAACTTTCTGTTAAGGATCTGACTAACAAACAATCAAACAAACAGAAGAGTGGACTTTCGTCTGAATCTTGGCCAGAGGAACTCATCTTTAACAGGAAGCGATGCCTGGACGCTGCTCTGAGTTGGTGCTTCTGAGTCAGCAGAATTGAGAGCCGGTGTATCGATTGGTGAGCTATCAGAGTTTCAACCCAGGATGATGAACAACATTTATCCCCTCCATTAAAGTGTAGACAGAGACTAGCCTCTGTCCTCTCATAACATAATTGAATCTGAATATATACATGGTGTATGTTTATGTGGTTAGAGAATAATAAAATAAACACGTGTAGGTGTTAATTTGGTGAACATCAGGCGTCCAGAAGACTGGCGCACACCTGGTGTGTTCTCACAGTGTCCGCATCATTAAATGTTGTATGCAGCAGATCAGCCTGGGAGTGCAGTAGACAGATGGACAGATGAATAAATGAGATCATATGGTGGTAAAAACAGGACATGGTTATTGGTGAAATGTGATCGTTACTGTTACCAGACGATTATTTTCCTACACCAGCACTTCCTAAAAAAAGCAAAAACTGGAGACTCCTTCCCTGAAATGGTAATGTTAGTAATCATCTCGATCATGTTGATGATTTTTTTGCCTGTTGATGAAATGTCAGTGCAGGTCACTACTGTCAGAGCTGCTGACTGTCATATGTGGTGACTGTTGCATGAGAATTGTATTGTTACAACAAGCTCACTGATATAACGCATGGAAAAGACTGAAGTCAGTAAACAGGCAGTAGTCAGGATCTCCTTAATCTACAGTCTTTCAGGTTGTCCACTGGATAGAACTGATATGATCATGTACTTTCATTCTCTCCTTTTATTAATATTGCAACATGCTGGTGCATCTTATGTACAGTTACTTTAGTTCCCACCTGTATAATTAATTCCACCATAATGTGCACCACTCTGAGGTCTGGGAGTTGTAGCTAGTGGCCATGTTTGTGTTTGCTGCTTTGGGACAAAGTCTATTGTTAAAAATGCTATACAAATACAACTGAATTAGATGTTTGTAGGTTTTTTTGTGAGTTTAGCTAGTTGCTATGTTTGTAGGCCACTATAGGGTCATGGAGTTGTAGCTAGTGGCCATGTTTGTAGCTAGGGGCCATGCTTACAGGCTGCTCTTGGGTCAGGGAGTTGGAGCTAGTAGCTAGGTTTTTAGGCTACTCTGGGTTCTGGGAGTTGTGGCTAGTGGCCTTCTTGTGGGCCGATCTGGTTTAGGCGGTGTAGCTAGCAGCTATTTTTGCAGGCCGCTTTGGGATCTGAGAGATGTATCTGGTAGCAATGTTCATAGGAAGATTTGGAATCAGGAAGTTTTGTACCAAACAGTTATCACACAGACCAATCAGATTTCAGAATGTAGCAGCATTTTCTTTTTCTGAAGCAAAAACTAATTTTGTTGTAACTTACACATTTGCTTTTAAAGCAGCTGTAGATTTGATAGTAATTACTGACCAGATCATTAATTAGCCATGAATATTACCCCAAAATGACAACACTGCTGTCTTCTCTCTTTCCATGTGTTTTGGTGTTATTTTTAAATACTTTTATTTCTTTACTACTTTTTCAACACAAACAACAGCATAAAGGAATAATTTAAAAACAAAAATATATATACATATATAAATAAAGTGCATACATAAAATCATTTTGCAGGAATAATCTGAAAATAATCTTTAATTTATTTTAATATTAAAAAAATACAGAAGATCAAATTGACTATTGAGTAATGACGCAATATGGAGAAAAAAAATACAATTTGCAGGAGTAAACTAATAGGCAAAATATAAAAAAGACAACAAAATGTAACACAAAAGAAGAATTAGTTTTATTATTATTCTGAAAGTAAACTTTTTCAACTTTTATAACATTTAAAGCAAGATTACCATAATCGTATTAAGTTGTCATGAGGTTACATAAACGCATTAGGGTTTTAAAATAAGACAAAAGGAAATAGAATATACCTTTTTTTTTAGTAATACAGTGCATTATATGGATTACAATACGTATGGCGTGGATGCAAATTAAAGACAGGTTGAGGGAAAAAAAAGATCTTTTGAATAGTAAACTAGCCCATTAAGCAGGACGTGATTTCTGAGAACATTATGTGTTACGAGTCAAGCTAATGTGGGCTTTGTGCTGAAAAAGAGAGATGCATTTTTCATTGTTTTATTCTTCCTCTTCTTTCTCTCTCTCTCTCTCTCTCTCTCTCTCTCTCTGTCTCTCTCTCTCTCTCTCTCTCTCTCTCTCTGATCTCTGATTTATTAACTCGGGAAGCCATGAACACTTGTACATGACCACACAGAGTGAATTATTCAGTAAGTGTGGATCAGCGCTGAATAATGAGACACATGCTGGAGGAAATACTGAGCAGGGGTTAGGGATGAAACCCAGGACCAGTCCATTCACACTTCTAAACACATAGACATGGAAGACGCTTTTTTTTTTTTTTAGGGTTCACACGGCATGTGGTTGAGAGTAACGCTGTGATTTCAGACCTGGACAAGACAAAGATCACAATCAATGCATGTAGGGTTAAAAGTCTGCAGGAATACATGACACTGTGTGAGCTATTTACAGCATTAAACACCAGGCTTCTATATGGCACCACATTACTCAAGTCAAGTCAAGAAGCTTTTATTGTCATTTCAACCAGATAAATCAGATGCAGTACACAGTGAAATAAAACATTGTTCCTCCTGAACCCTGGTGCTACATAAAACAACATAGAGCTACAACACACAACATAGAGCTACATCACACAACATAGAGCTACAACACACAACATAGAGCTACAACATAGAGCTACATCACACAACATAGAGCTACAACACAAAACATAGAGCTACAACACACAACATAAAGCTACAACACACAACATAGAGCTACAACACACACCATAGAGCTACATCACACAACACAGAGCTACATCACACAACATAAAGCTACAACACAAAACATAGAGCTACATCACACAAGATAGAGCTAAAACACAAAACACTGAGCTACATCACACAACATACAGCTACCACACACAACATAGAGCTACATCAAACAGCATAGAGCTACATCACACAACATAGAGCTAAAACACACAACACAGAGCTACATCACCAAACATAGAGCTACATCACACAGCATAGAGCTACATCACACAGCATAGAGCTACAACACACAACATACAGCTTAAACACACGACACAGAGCTACATCACACAACACAGAGCTATATCACACAACATACAGCTACCACACACAACACAGAGCTACATCACACAACACAGAGCTACATCACACAACATACAGCTACCACACACAACATAGAGCTACATCACACAACACAGAGCTACATCACACAACATACAGCTACCACATACAACATAGAGCTACATCACACAACACAGAGCTCATGACTAAAGTAAGTTTTCTCGCCAAATATAGTGCATCGTGTGCAACCAAGTGCAAACAGTTCAGGACAAAAACAGTGCAAACAGACAACACAAAACAGTGTAGGACAAAGACACAAAATAGCGCCCACTAGTAAACCTACTGTATGTTACACTGTGCAAAAAGAGAGAACTATAAAGAAGTAAAAAAATTTTTTTGTAAATAAACACAAAATGTAAACAGTAAATGTGCATAACAGCATATAAACAGTTATAATAGTTATAATATAGTAATATTATAATGTGGTGCATCATGTGCAAATATGTGTGTGAGGGGTGTGTAAAGAGTGTGTGTTAGCGGTGCGTGTGAGGCGTATCTGTGAGGTGTGTGTGAGGAGTGTGTGTGAGGAATGTGTGAGGGGAGTGTGTAAGGAGTCTGTAAGGGGAGTGTGAAGAGTGTGTGTGAGGTATATGTAAAGAGTGTGTGTGAGGGGTGTGTGAGGGTTGTGTGAGGAGTATGTGTGAAGGGTGTCTGTGAGGGAAACCCTACTTCTTGACCACTTCCTGAACTTGAATTCCAGACTTAGAACATCTAATGTACAATTTCCGACAATCTGTTGCCATGGAAACTATGTCACATCAAAACGAGGTCATTCATATAAACCCGAGCACCTTTCTGACCAATCAGGTTTAAGAAGTTCTTCAAAAGGTGTGTGTCTTTGTTCTCGTGTTTTCTCCTGATGGATCAGACTCGCGTCTATTAGAAAACCCTACGGATTTACGGATTTATTCCCGTCTTTATCTCTTCACCTGATTGATGCTATCGGTAAAAGTATTCATCATAATTTCCCGTAAAATATCGCGTGTGAAGCGGGAGGTGACAGCGTGTGGAAGATTTATCGACCTTCTTTAAACACGTAGTCATCGAGCTCTTCGGTTCTTCTTCGTGTTCCTTCTAATAAGCAGGATTCTTTGATTCGTCTCCGCAGATGAATAATAAACCGTCACTCTGCCGGTGAATAATGAATGAACAGCTGCACAAGTTTCCAGGTAGAAGTTGAAGAATATTTGGCTCTCAGAAGCTCATTTTGCCATTTATTTATTCATCCTGAGAGACACGAGTTACACATGAGAAAGAGAGAGAGAGAGAGAGAGAGAGAGAGAGAGAGAGAGAGAGAGAGAGAGAGAGAGAGAGAGAGAGAGAGCGGCAGACAACATTTCAGTCCCAGAGCCCCAGCGTTAATTAGCTTTAATGATAGCTGATTTCTTTTACACTCTCTTTTTTTAAATCCAGCATGTCACAGATTTAATCTCTGATTTTTTTAAATAATAACTATTACAGCTCCTCAATAAACACATCCGCAGTTCACTGTCTTTTAAACCTGGAAGTCTACATCAGATGTCATGCTAATGCTAACCTCTAGAGTTAAACACTGTAGAAGATGCACGTTGATGGCATGTGTAACTCAGTTTATATGTAGAAAGAAGTAAATGGTGCATCAAATGTGCATCTCCTTCATGTCCTCCTGTTGATGTATGTAAAGCATTTGTTCTTTAACGTTACCGAAGAGATCCAGCTAATCTGCTCAGAGTTACCTCACAGTGTTAGCTTTCAGAGATCCATTAGCTTTAGCTTAAACTGAAACATTCAATAAAAATCAATTCTTTACTGTATAAACGGCTATGATATTAGAATATTTTATGCTACATTTTGTTTAAAACTTTTAAACGATCATTTCAGAATTTATTGGAATGGTTTATGTATTTATTGTCAATTAATGTTAATAAATTTTAATATTTCCATTAATATTAATATTTATCTATTAAAGAAATTTACTTGTATGATTATTATGATTATTATAATTATTTACAGTATGAATTTAATACTATACTTTACTATCTATATACACTTTTTAAATGACTGTAATTGATTGGACAGGTAAATATTAAATGCTGTGTTGATGAAATATACATTTGAATAAGAATAATAAAACTTAAAAAAACAGAAGTTGGCCATTTTTCTTATATATATATATATATATATATATATATATATATATATATATATATATATATATATATATATATATATATATAAAACAAAATCCAGAAATCACAATGTATGATTTTTTAACTATTTATTTGTATGATACAGCTGCAAATAAGTATTTGAACACCTGAGAAAGTCAATGTTAATATTTGGTACAGGAGCCTTTGTTTGCAATTAAAGAGGTCAAACGTTTCCTGTAGTTTTTCACCAGGTTTGCACACACTGCAGGAGGGATTTTGGCCCACTCCTCCACACAGATCTTCTCTAGATCAGTCAGGTTTCTGGCCTGTCGCTGAGAAACACGGAGTTTGAGCTCCCTCCAAAGATTCTCTATTGGGTTTAGGTCTGGAGACTGGCTAGGCCACGCCAGAACCTTGATATGCTTCTTACAGAGCCACTCCTTGGTTATCCTGGCTGTGTGCTTCGGGTCATTGTCATGTTGGAAGACCCAGCCTCGACCCATCTTCATGCTCTAACTGAGGGAAGGAGGTTGTTCCCCAAAATCTCGCAATACATGGCCCCGGTCATCCTCTCCTTAATACAGTGCAGTCGCCCTGTCCCATGTGCAGAAAAACACCCCCAAAGCATGATGCTACCACCCCCATGCTTCACAATAGGGATGGTGTTCTTGGGATGGTACTCATGATTCTTCCTTCTCCAAACACGTTTAGTGGAATTATGACCCAAAAGTTCTATTTTGGTCTCATCTGACCACATGACTTTCTCCCATGACTCCTCTGGATCATCCAAATGGTCATTGGCAAACTTAAGACGTGCCTGGACACATGCTGCTTTAAGCAGGGGAACCTTCCGTGCCGTGCATGATTTCAAACCATGACGTCTTAGTGTATTACCAAAAGTAACCTTGGAAACGGTGGTCCCAGCTCTTATCAGGTCATTGACCAGCTCCTCCCGTGTAGTTCTGGGCTGATTTCTCACCTTCCTTAGGATCATTGAGACCCCACGAGGTGAGATCTTGCATGGAGCCCCAGTCCGAGGGAGATTGACAGTCATGTTTAGCTTCTTCCATTTTCCAATGATTGCTCCAACAGTGGACCTTTTTTCACCAAGCTGCTTGGCAATTTCCCCGTAGCCCTTTCCAGCCTTGTGGAGGTGTACAATTTTGTCTCTAGTGTCTTTGGACAGCTCTTTGGTCTTGGCCATGTTAGTAGTTGGATTCTTACTGATTGTATGTGGTGGACAGGTGTCTTTATGCAGCTAACGACCTCAAACAGGTGCATCTAATTTAGGATAATAATTGTAGTGGAGGTGGACATTTTAAAGGCAGACTAACAGGTCTTTGAGGGTCAGAATTCTAGCTGATAGACAGGTGTTCAAATACTTATTTGCAGCTGTATCATACAAATAAATAGTTTAAAAATCATATATTGTGATTTCTGGATTTTTTTTTTTTTTTAGATTATGTCTCTCACAGTGGACATGCAGCTACGATGACAATTTCAGACCCCTCCATGATTTCTAAGTGGGAGAACTTGCAAAATAGCAGAGTGTTCAAATACTTATTTCCCTCACTGTATATATATATATATATATAGATAGTTTAATTAATGTTCTAGTTGTCTGTATGTTTAGCATGTTACTGTAACTTTTGATCAGGTATTGCATGGTCGCAGGTCATGGTCCTAAAAGCTGTGGAAATTTTAACGACTGGGCAAAATTTTTAACATCAAAGTAACATTTTTGTTACAAATCCAAGATGTAGTTGAGGGTTAATTGTCTCACTCAGGAGTCCGGAAGTGGCAGTTTGGTGTTAGACTTTTAATCAGAAGTATTAATTTAGTATTAACTTAATTACTTCCCTCATACAGACATTAAGACAGTGCTGATTTTCTTTTAACCCTTTTAAAATTTAACACAAGGTTCAAAAGTTATGAGATTCACAGCATTTGGCAGACGGCCATATCCAGAGCGACTTGCAATCTATCTCATTTATAGGACTGAGCAATTTAGAGTTTTGCTCAAGGAACCAGTAATGGTGTCTTGGAAGTGGGATTTAAACTCACAAGCTTCTTCTTCTTTTAGCTTCTCCATACCCCCCTGTCCTCTACATCTGCCTCTTTCAAACAAACTATCTGCACGTCTTCACTCACCACATCCATAATCCTCCTCCTTGTCCTTCCTCTTTTCCTCCTTCCTGGTGGCTCCTCCTCAGCATTCTCCTACTGATATCCCCCATGTCCCTCCTCTGCACATTTCCAAACCATCTCAATCTCGCCTCCCTCACCTTGTCTCCAAAACGTCCCACATGCGCTGTCTAAACTCGTTTTTGTTCCTGTCCAACGTCGTCATTCTCGACAAAAACCTCAACATCTTCAGCTCTGCTACCTCCAGCTCCACCTCCTGTCTTTTACTCAATGCCACTGTCTCTAATCCATACAACATCTCAGGTCTCACCACAGTCCTATAAACTTTCCCTTTTACTCTCACAGATACTCTTCTATCACAAATGACTCCTGCTATCACTCTTCTTCACCCACTCCACCCTGCCTGCACTCTTTTCTTCACTTCTCTAACACACTCTCCATTACTCTGCACTGTTGACCCCAGGTACCTGAACTACTCCACCTTCTCCACCTCTTCTCCCTGTAAACACACCACTCCACTGCCCTCCCTCTCATTCACACACCTGTACTCTGTCTTACTCCTACTGACTTTCATTCTCCTCTCCAACGTGTACCTCCACCTCTCCAGGCTCTTCTCCACCTGCTCACTACTCTCAGCACAAATCACAATATCATCCACAAACATCATAGTCAATGGAAACTCCTGTCTGACCTCGTCCTCCAACCTGTCCATCACCACTGCAAACACAAAAGGGCTCAGAGCAAAATACTTGATGCAGTCCAACCTCCACCTTGAACCAGTCTGTCGTTCCTACTGCACACTTCACTGCTGTCACACTGTCCTCATACATGTCCTGCCCCACCCTCACATACTTCTCTGACACACCTGACTTCCTCATACAATACCACAACTCCTCTCTCCACCCTGTCATACGCTTTCTCTAAATCCACAAACACACAATGCAGCTCCTTCTGACCTTCTCTATACTTCTCCATCAACATTCTCAAAGCAAATAATGCGTCTGTGGTGCTCTTCCTCGGCATGAAACCATACTGCTGGTCACAGATGGTCACCTCTTCTCTCAGCCTGGCTTCCACTACTCTTTCCCATAACTTCATGGTGTGACTGATCAACTTAATTCCCCTGTAGTTACTGCAGGTCTGCACATCTCCTTTATTCTTAAAGATCAGTACCAGCACACTCCTTCTTCATTCCTCAGGCATCTTCTCACCTTCCAGAATCTTGTTAAACAACCTGGTTAAAAACTCCACTGCATCTCTCCTAAACATCTTCATGCTTCTTATGGTATGTCATCTGGTCCAACCGACTTTCCACTCTTTATCCTCTTAATCGCTGCTCTCACTTCCTCCTTACTGATCCTATCCACTTCCTGCTTCATTATCTCCACACCATCCAACCTTCACTCTGTCTTTTATTTTCCTCATTCATCAGATGCTTAAAATACTCCCTCCATCTTCTCAACACACTCTCCTCACTAGACAACACATTTTCATCTCCATCTTTTATTGCTCTAACTTGCAGCACGTCCTTCCCAGCTCGGTCCCTCTGCCTGGCCAATTGCTACAAATTCTTCTATCTGTCTCTCTTATCACTTCTGCAGTAGTTGCCTAATCATCCAGCACCTCTTCAGCACCTCTTCACCACCACCGAGCCCCTGTCTGACCTCTTGCCTGAATCTCACACTACAGTCTTCCTCCCTCAATCATACAGACCACCATCCGATGCTGTCTAGCTACACTGTCCCCTGCCAACACCTTACAGTCTCCAATCTCCTTTAGGTTGCATCTCCTACATAGAACATAGTCCACCTGTGTGCACCTTCCTCCACTCTTATACATCACCCTATGATCCTCCTTCTTCTTAAAATACGTGTTCACCACTGCCATTTCCATCCTTTTAGCAAAATCTACCACCATCTGCCCTTCCACATTCCTCTCCTTAAGACCATACCTACCCATCACCTCCTCATCACCTCTGTTCCCTTCACCTACATGCCCATTAAAGTCTGCCACAATCACCAATTTTTCATTCCTAGGTACACTTTACCACTTTATCTAACTCACTCCAGAATCTTTCCTTCTCCTCCATCTCACAGCCGACTTGTGGAGCATAAACACTGATGACATTTATCATCACCTCTTCAACTTCCACCTTCACGATCATCACCCTATCAGAAACTCTCTTCACCTCCACTACACTCTTACTGTACTTTTCCATTTCTATTTACATCCACACCATGATAGAACAGTTTAAACACCTCCAATGTTCCTGCTCTTACTCCCTTTCCACTTGGTCTCCTGAACACACAACATATTTACCTTTCTCCTCTCCATCATATCAGCTATCTCTCTCCCTTTACCAGTCATAGTACCAACATTTAAAGTACCAACCCGAACCTCCACTCTCCTCCACTTCTCCTTTCCCTGCTGTCTCTGTAGACGTCTTCCTCCTCTCCTTCTCCTCCTTCAGCCAACAGTAGCACAATTTACACCGGTACCCTGTTGGCTAACGATACCTGTGGTGGTCGTTGGTAACCCGGGCCTCGACCGATCCGGTATGAAATTCAGGTTTGTGATTTACGTAGTTGATTTGGCACATGATTTATGCTGGATGTCCTTCATAACACAAACCTCCACATTTAACCGAAATCTAATTTCATTTCATTTTTAACAAAAATTCTATTTAAACTATTGATTTTTTTTTTAGCAGCTACAGATCTCTAAACTAGAGTGTCAGAAATCCCAGATGCAAAACAGGAATAAAAAATTTGTGTCAATATGTTAAAAATGGAGCAGTGTTCCATTAAAAAAACTAAAACAAAAAAAAAAACAATGAAATCGAATCTGGGTCTGAGGAACTGGGCTGCTCGAGATCCACCCAAAAGAAGGAAAGAGACAGAAATGGATCTGAGGAGGAACCGTTATTGTTCTTCTGTAGACCCTCAGAGATGGTGCTTCAAAAAGGTTTAAACAGAAATTAATCCTGGATAAGCTGCATGCTGAGGTGAGGGTCCATCTTAATATTTAAAAATAAATTACATTAGAAGCTCAATCTAAGCCCCGATTGGTTAATTGTGATGAGTCAGGAGGTTTATTTAACCTTTATGGATGGAGTCTCCAGTTTCAGTCCAATAGCCAGTAAAGGAAAGACTTATAGCTCTTCTTCCCTGCTCCAAAACAGGAGTGTGTGTGGGTGGGTGGGGGTGGGGGGGGGAGTCCCACCCACACACACACACACACACACACACACACACACACACACAGAGGTGGAAGTTTAATGAGTTGATTTGGAGCAGGGAAGATTCCAGAAAGTGAAAGGAATCCTGAACCAACATGTCTCACATTCCACACTTCAGCACCATTCAGTTCCGTCTGGACTGCGGCTCATCGGGAGCAACTTCACCGTACAACAAGGCGATGAGCCGAAGCGCACGTCTGAGTTCTGTACGTGTTATTTAGAGAGTAAATAGACGTCTGGAGTGATATTTTCATGGAACCACCTGCCCAGTCACTGCACCTCAATCCTACTGAACTGCTCTGGGATGAACCTCCATCTAGTGAAGAACATCTTTGGAGAGTTTTACAACAGAAACAGCAAATTATTTCAGCTGGACGTTTGGAGAAATATAAGTGTCCGGATGCTGTGAAGCTTTTCTTCATGCTAATGGAGGATTTTTAATGAACATAAAGTGGAACAACTGGATGGTTACATAACTGGGTTTGTTGCATAGAAACGAAACGAACATCCAGGTGTCTCTTAAACACCATAAAACACTAATAACATGTTAGCGGATGTTTTTTTCGTTTTTTTTTAAAGGCGCTAGCATATACATTTTGTGTATAAAACATCTCGAGCTTCCTGATCTCATAGCATCAATCCTGTGCATCATCCAAGATTGCTTGGGAATAAAATCGTATGTGATTTAGCATCTGGGTTGCCAGGTTTTACACTCTTAAAACCACCCAAATGAGGATGAGGTTCCCCTTTTGAGTCTGGTTCCTCTTAAGGTTTCTCCCTCATAACGTCTAAAGGCAGTTTTTCCTGGTCACAGTCGCCCCAGTCTTCATCATTAGGGATAAATACACATCGTTCACCTTCATTCTTAAACTCTGTAAAGCTGCTTTGAGACAATGTTTATTGTGAAAAGCGCTATAGAGCTCCAACCCTACTAAAGATGAATGAATGTGAACGCTGATTGCACCTCCTCACCTTCTCACCTACATCAGTACCTGACTTTACTAACACCCTTGTGGATGCGTGAATAGTCTCCATTCACTCCATTCATATAATTAGCTCCACTCTTCTGGGAAGAGTGGAGCTCATTATATGAATGGAGTGAATGGAGACTAGATGTGGAATGCAATGTTCAAAAATGGGAACATACCAATTTAATGGTTAGGTGTCCACAAACATTCGGCCAGATTGTGTTAGTAGAAGAGCTTGCTTTTTTATTTTAAAATGGGGGATTTGGTAACCATGGCAACCCTGATTGTGTTGTTTGATTGTGGTGGAAATTAACCAATCACAGACGGTTATGTAGTGAAATCTGTCACATGATGTAGAGTTTGGGAAAATAGGTGTGTGTGTGTGTGTGTGTGTGTGTGTGTGTGTGTGTGTGTGTGTGTGTGTGTGTGTGTGTGTGTGTGTGTGTGTGTGTGTTGAATATAAGATTTGATCTTCTGGTCTGCCCCAATGTGGCCGAGGCTGTAAAGTACGATGAGAACCTCTCTCACACACACACACACACACACACACACACACACACACACACACACACACACACAAACACACACACACACACACACAGGTGTGCACATCGGCCGAGCAAAAGCGGTTATCTTAGAAACCAATGACATCTTCAGTCGGTGTCTGAAGTGTTTGTTCCTCTCAGGTGTAGCAGCAGGAAGCCAAATAACACACCGTCACCCTGTTCTAATCATCTGTACACAAAACACAACGCTCATTGGTCTCACACACACACACACACACACACACACACACACACACACACACACACACACACACACAAACATACATTAGACTTCAGGAATCTGACACAATCCTGAAATCATAACGTTTCCTGAAAGTCTCATCTTTGTCTCATCAGCATCTCATCATGGTCTTCTCAATGTCTCCTAAATGTCTCCTGAGTATGTTCATATTTATTTATTTCATTAGCATCTCTTCAAAATTTCAAACATCTAATTTTCCTCTCAGCATCCGAATGGTGTCTCCTTAACACCACATTACCGTCTCTTCAAAATCTCCCGAACATCTCCTCAGCATTTCCTAAACAATTGACTTAGCACCTCATCATCTTCTCATTAGGGTCTCTTAGTGACTACTGAACATCTCATCAGAATCTTCTCAGTGTCTCATCAGTGTCGCTTCATATTCTACTGAACAGTTCATTAGCATCTCATCAATATCGCTTTAGCATTTCCTCAGCATTCTCTCATTGTCTCTTTAGATTCTCCTCAGTGTCTTCTGAACATCTCATCAGCATCTCCACAGCACTCTCTTGTCTTCTCATTAGAGTCTCCTTAGTGTTTCCTGAACATCTTATCAGCATCTTGTCAATGTCTAATCAGTGTCTCTTCAGATTTTTCTAAACATCTCATGAGCATCTCCAAATCATCCCCTCATTTTTCCATTAGGGTTTTTTTTGTCTCTCCTAAACATCTCTTCAACATCCAATTATTGTCTCCTCAGCATCTCATCATCTTTTTATTAGATTAGATAATTTAGATTAGATTCAGCTTTATTGTCATTGTACAGAGTACAGGTACATTATGTTCTCTTTAGTGTCACATCAGTATCTCCTCAGCATCTCATCATCTTCACATTAGGATCTCGTTAGTATCTCCTAAACATCTAATAAGCATCTTGTCAGTAGAGCCTCCTCTGTGTCTGATAAACGTCTCATTAGCATCTCATCAACTTCTCATTGCGGTTTCCTTAGTGTCTCCTGAGGTCCTCTTAGCGTCTTCTTCAGCATCTCTCCAGTTTCTTCTGAACATCTCAGAAAGGTGGACCATTAAGAAAGCTAGGTATGTGTATAAAAGCATCTCATGAGTGTCTCATGAGCACCTTCTGAACATCTCCTTAGCATCTTCTCTGCATCTCATTAGTGTCTCCTCAGCATCTCCTCCTCTTTTTCACAGCTTGTCTTTTTATGTCTTTTTGGCATCTCCTCTGTGTCTCCTCACGATATCTTTTTCCTAAAGTAGAGTAAAGCAGGTGAGGCGTCTGTTACAGCTTCGTTACATCAGCCTGGAAAATACACACCATGGAACCATGAATCATTCCCACATCTGCACCTTCCAGTCACGACCTGCCTCAGAGAGACATGGATCTTACAGGAAACTCCACAGCGCCACACGCTGGCACCAATCTTATACTTTGAGCTTATGGGTGTGATTTTTATTTTGAACGTATTTTCAGCACAAGATTTTCTCAAAACTATGCAAATTAGGCAAAGCAACTTGACTTGGCTTGAATGATTCCTTGGACTCATCCTGGGGCTTGTGTCCACCTTTACATAACATGGAGAAAGTTCCTCATATTCAGAGTTGGTTTGCTCATATATGAACTTAAACCAATTTTTGGGTTCTGCTTAAAATAATTCAATTCTACATCTACCACAGATGCCAGAAAGACACTGTAAATCTAAGTAAATGTAAAAAAAAAGAGAAAATCTAACAAAATGTTCTTCAGTCGTTAATTTCATTTAATTAATTTGCTTCGCTATCTAAAATATACCTATTACTGCCACAGGCCACACCCACAAACTGAACATCACACAATCTGGAATGCTACAGTTATAGGCCACACCCACACAATTTACTACTATTAATACAGACCACACCCACAAACTGAAGAATTACCATTACAGGCCATGTCCTTAACTGTTATTGTTACAATTCAATTCTCTTCAATTCAGTGCATTTAATTTTTATTTAATTTGCGCTTTTAACATTGGACATTGTCACAAAGCAGCTTTACACAGATAATGTAGTAAAAATAAAGAGATATTATATAGAAATATAGAAATAAAGAATAATTAAGATGTTCTTTGTAAGTGTAAATTTACAAGCCATGGCTACAAGCTTTCTATTAAAATTACAGGCCACGCCCATGACCTTAACTATTATTGTTACAGTCCACGCCTACACGCATCCTACAACCATTACATTCCACGCCCATCACCTCTGATATTATTATTACAGACCACCCACAATATTTATATCACATTACAGGCCACGCCCACAGCGTTATCTTTTATTGTTACAAGCCACGCCCAGAAGCTTTTTATTAACGATTATAGGCCACGCCTATGACTTTAGCTATTATTGTTACGATTGATCTAAATGATCTGAATTTGATCTTGTGACGTTGCATAGTGAATTGAAAATAATTAATTTGTGTGTAAACAAAGCTCCGCCTCCTATCAGCTAAGCTTTCAAAATGCTACACTTTACATGAACTCCATGCTGGAAAATAAACAAACACAGGCGTACTGTATGTCATCAGGATTTGTCATTATGATATTAATAATAATAATAAATGTTTTTATGCGTCCGCGCTGCGCCGCAGGATCAGGCGTTTAATCCCAGAGCTGAAGGTAATGAGCAGCGAGTGAGACGCCGTTGTAGCAGCTCGACACCAGCATTTACGCCTGATTGGACAATTAGAGCCCTGAAGCCAACGAGCCGCTAAAAATACAGAAGGAGGAGGAGAGCAAACAAAACCCAAATATATAAATAAAACCCATCTCCATGGCAACGCTGTCTCTCTGCTACACACCCACACGTGGCACACTGAGGTTAGTGCTGATACCTCATTTGACTCTTGGGGTTTCACACATACACACGATCAAACACACACAGACGCACACACACACACACACACTCATACACACACACACACACACACACACGCGTTCGGACGGCTGGGGAATAAGGTGGCAGTCTGCTGAAACAGGGGCATGACTCAGGCTCTCTCTCACACACACACACACACACACACACACACACACACACACACACACACACATATATATACACACATTCACTCTCACACCCACACACACACACACACTCACACACACACACACACACATAGACTCTCTCACACACACTTTTACAATTACCACCTATTTATTTTACACACACACACACACACACACACACACACACACACACACACACACACACACACACACACACACACACACACACACACTCTCTCTTTTACAATTACCACCTTTTTATTTTACACACACACAAAAATCTGAAGAGCTGAAGGCCACTGTCAAAGAAACATGGGCTTCCTTACCAACTCAGCAGTCTGATTACCTCCATGCCACAGTCTGATCACCTCCATGCCACAGTCTGATCACCTCCATGCCACAGACTGATCACCTCCATGCCACAGTCTGACCTCCATGCCAAAGTCTGACCACCTCCATGCCACAGACTGAACACCTCCATGCCACAGACTGATCACCTCAATGCTACAGTCTGATCACCTGCATGCCACAGTCTGATCTCCTCCATGCCACAGTCTGATCTCCTCCAAGCAAAAGTCTGATCACCTCCATGCCACAGTCTGATCACCTCAATGCCACAGTCTGATCACCTTCATGCCACAGTCTGATCACCTCCATGCCACAGTCTGATCTCCTCCATGCCACAGTCTGATCACCTCCATGCCACAGACTGATAACCTCCATGCCACAGTCTGATCATCTCCATGCCACAGTCTGATCATCTCCATGCCACGCCCAATTGAGGCAGTAATTAAAGCAAAAGCAACAATTCACTCAAAATGTTTTGTTGATTGGTCATGAAGTTTAAAAAAAAAAAAGTGGGTTTTCGTTAAATGTGAGCCAAAATCATCACAATTTAAAGAATTGAAATATATCAGTGTGTGTGTGTGTGTGTGTGTGTGTGTGTGTGTGTGTGTGTGTGTGTGTGTGTGTGTGTGTGTGTGCGATGAAGCTTTATAATATACCAGTTTCACCTTTTGTATTAAATTACCGAAATAAATCAACTTTTTAATGATCATCTAATTTATTAAGATGCACCTGTATGTGTATATACAGTGAGGAAAATAAGTATTTGAACACTCTGCTATTTTGCAAGTTCTCCCACTTAGAAATCATGGAGGGTCTGAAATTGTCATCGTAGGTGCATGTCCACTGTGAGAGACATAATCTAAAAAAAATACATCCAGAAATCACAATATATGATTTTTAACTATTTATTTGTATGATGCAGCTGCAAATAAGTATTTGAACACCTGAGAAAGTCAATGTTAATATTTGGTACAGGAGCCTTTGTTTGTAATTAAAGAGGTCAAACGTTTCCTGTAGTTTTTCACCAGGTTTGCACACACTGCAGGAGGGATTTTGGCCCACTCCTCCACACAGATCTTCTCTAGATCAGTCAGGTTTCTGGCCTGTCGCTGAGAAACACGGAGTTTGAGCTCCCTCCAAAGATTCTCTATTGGGTTTAGGTCTGGAGACTGGCTAGGCCACGCCAGAACCTTGATATGCTTCTTACAGAGCCACTCCTTGGTTATCCTGGCTGTGTGCTTCGGGTCATTGTCATGTTGGAAGACCCAGCCTCGACCCATCTTCAATGCTCTAACTGAGGGAAGGAGGTTGTTCCCCAAAATCTCGCAATACATGGCCCCGGTCATCCTCTCCTTAATACAGTGCAGTCGCCCTGTCCCATGTGCAGAAAAACACCCCCAAAGCATGATGCTACCACCCCCATGCTTCACAGTAGGGATGGTGTTCCTGGGATGGTACTTATCGTTCTTCTTCCTCCAAACACGTTTAGTGGAATTATGACCCAAAAGTTCTATTTTGGTCTCATCTGACCACATGACTTTCTCCCATGACTCCTCTGGATCATCCAAATGGTCATTGGCAAACTTAAGATGTGCCTGGACATGTGCTGGTTTAAGCAGGGGAACCTTCCGTGCCATGCATGATTTCAAACCATGACGTCTTAGTGTATTACCAAAAGTAACCTTGGAAACTGTGTTTTTTTTGCATGGAGCCCCAGTCCGAGGGAGATTGACAGTCATGTTTAGCTTCTTCCATTTTCTAATGATTGCTCCAACAGTGGACCTTTTTTCACCAAGCTGCTTGGCAATTTCCCCGTAGCCCTTTCCAGCCTTGTGGAGGTGTACAATTTTGTCTCTAGTGTCTTTGGACAGCTCTTTGGTCTTGGCCATGTTAGTAGTTGGATTCTTACTGATTGTATGGGGTGGACAGGTGTCTTTATGCAGCTAACGACCTCAAACAGGTGCATCTAATTTAGGATAATAAATGTAGTGGAGGTGGACATTTTAAAGGCAGACTAACAGGTCTTTGAGGGTCAGAATTCTAGCTGATAGACAGGTGTTCAAATACTTATTTGCAGCTGTATCATACTAATAAATAGTTTAAAAATCATACATTGTGATTTCGGGATTTATTTTTTTAGATTATGTCTCTCACAGTGGACATGCACCTACGATGACAATTTCAGACCCTCCATGATTTCTAAATGGGAGAACTTGCAAAATAGCAGAGTGTTCAAATACTTATTTTCCTCACTGTATATATAAATAAATAAATAAATAAATAAATAAATAAATAAAAGATTAATTTAAAACTCATTATAAAATATTTCTTAATTTGTTAATTAATTATATATATATATATAATTTGAATTTTACATTTTTTTATAATTTTTGTTTCATGTTTATTAGCTTGAGCTTATGACATCATCCATCAGATCAGCATCACAGATGGAACAAAAATCACCCTGCTATTGTTTCAGCCTGATTAAAAGCTGGAGAAATAAAGCGTTTAATAAAAGCTCGAGCTCAGTGTAAGAATATAATTGATAAAAAAATGAATAAAGAAATAAATCTTATAAACACTGAAAACAGGATGAGGAGGATCACCCCGAGATTTCTGTGTTTTTAAAGCTCTGTGAGCTAAACTGCTGCGTTCGGATGGCTGGGGAAAAAAGTGTCAGTCTGCTAAAACAGGGGCATGACTCAGGATCAGACACACAGACACAGACACAGACACACACACACACACACACACACACACACACTACTCTGCAGGAATTTCTCGCTCTTAGGTCTTTGCTGCTATTCTGGTATCCTCAGTGGACACGGTGGTGTTAAGTTGAAGTAAATGCTGCTAGACTCTGGTGTGTGTGTGTGTGTGTGTGTGTGTGTGTTAGTGTGTGTGTGTGTTCCCCTCATCTCACTAATAACATTGTTATTTCAATCCCAAAGGAGGTCATTTAACAGAGCCTGAGTTTTCTTTTTGTTTTGTGTTTTCCAGACTTTGGTTTTCTTTCTTTCTTTATATTGTGTGTGTGTGTGTGTGTGTGTGTGTGTGTGTGTGTGTGTGTGTGTGTGTGTGTGCGTTGTTTTGCGTTCAGGGACAGGATCGGTAGACAGATTGCCTTTTAAATTCCACATGAGCGTAATGAAGTAAATTAGAAAGTGAAATCATTATTCGGACGAATCGTCCAAGCGAAACTAATGAAACTCTCACAAACATATTTCTGTGAGTCTAATCCGAGCTGACATCGGACCGATTCGGACCCAAAAGAAAGTGCTGATGGAAGCGATTTCTCCCGAAAAGAGAACTTTTGTCGGATTTTGTTCTGTTATTAGTTTTACTTCTGTATTTATTGTAACACGGCCCAAAAGTATTGGGACACCCGACTTTTCCATGTGGATTTTGAAGGCGCACAATTGTATCAGACGTCTTTGGATGCAGGAGCATGAAATTATCCCTTCACCTGAACTAGGAGACCCAAACCTGTTCCAGCAAGACACAAAGTGCACAAAGCAGCTTCATGACGATCTGCTTTCTATAGTTTGGAGTGGAAGATCTCCTGCTGTAGAGCTCCAACACTATTGCATATGAATGAATGCTTTCCTGACTGCACCCCAGGCCTCCTCATCTTCTCACCTACATCAGTACCTGACTTTACTAACACCTCATGTGGATGCATAAATCTCCACTAAAATCTAGAGGAACATCTTCCCAGTGGGAGGAGCTCATTATAACAGTGAATGGAGACTAAATGTGGAATGGAATGTTCAGAAAGAGGCACGTAGTATCTTATACTCAGATGTTTACATACTTTTAGTTAAGTAAAAAAAAAAAAAAGGAGATAAAAGTTTTCACTTATTTTGAAGGAGACTTTGGTTTGAGGTTTATGACTCAAAGCTTGTGCTAAATTGGACATATTCACATTCACATGCGTGATATTTGAGTGGTGAGAAGGTTTTTTTTCTTTCCGTCTGTTCAGTAAATCTGCCAAACTGCCCAAGTGGGCGTGTGGAGAAGCAGGCGGTCTGGATCTGGTTGTGTAATAGATTTATTTTTTTTTTTTTTTACTTACACAAGTTTGTATATCATCCTAAATCACAGACCAGATGAGAGAAAAACAATGAAATTAATCATTTTTATTTATTAGTTTTTTTAAATGTGGCAAAAAAAATGTATAGAGAGATTATTATTATTAAGAATAATATTTATTTCATGTTGGCATTTATTTAAAATACCCTCTAAGGGTGCCAATAATTTTAATAGCTTTTTCGTAGAATAATAATAGTTATATAATACATTTGTAAATTTATTGTAAAGTTTTGTGTGTGTGTGTGTGTGTGTGTATATATTTGTTTTTTTTATATAATATATAATTTAATAAATATTATTATTATTTATTTTTTTTTACACTGTGAAAAGTGTTTTATGATTTATGAGACGCATGCGTGTTCCTTTTGTTTCAATACAGCGATTTGGATCATGCAATGATCCTCCCTTAAATGCAGAACAGCTTCACACACCCTCGGCATCCGACACAAATACTTTGCCTCAAAGATGTTCTTCACTAGTTGAAGGTTTCTTGATCATCCCAGAGCAGTTCAGTAGGATTGAGGTGCAGTGACTGGGCAGGTGGTTCCATGATAAATATCACTCCAGACGTCTGTTTACTCTCTAAATAACACGTACAGAACTCAGACGTGCGCTTCGGCTCATCGTCTTGTTGTACGGTGAAGTCGCTTCCAATGAGCCGCAGTCCAGACGGAACTGAATGGTGTTGAAGTATGGAATGGTTGCCATGTTGGTTCTTTTTACCCAGAATAAGTCTTCAACCTTCTCCGTTCCGAAAGAAGCACACGTCAAATATATATAAATATACAGCGTATATAAAAATATTTATTTTTCTGTGTCTTTGTGTGTGTGTGTGTGTGTGTGTGTGTGTGTGTGTGTGTGTGTGTGTGTGAGTGAGTGTGTTTTGTCATAGCAAAAAGCCACAGGCGAATTTCTATGTAAAGTTTATTTCTGTATGTAAATGAGGCCTTTGTAATGGCCACACCGCGGTGTTAAAGAGCAGATCTGCATGTGGGAAAAGGTCTTCAGCCTCGGTGTGATGGAGAGAAGAACGTTTTCAGAGTGACCCCGGTACAGTCAGGTTGTGGAGTGTGTGACGATTTAATACTGAAATTACACACATCAGTATTTAGAGCTCAGCTTTTGCTGCAGAACTTAGAGAAAGGTTCTGCACACACACACACACACACACACACACACACACACACACACACAGGGGGCGGAGTCTGTCTAAACAGGGGTTTAAGCGTTTGGAGTTTATACCTAACCTTTGCTTCTTCAGTGCATATAAAATTATAATGGAACTGCATTATGGATGTTCTAGAAATGATAGTGGAGCACATTGCTACACTACATAACACCTGCATAAGCTGACATAAACCTGCATTATCCTTTAGGAAGTCCATTCCTCATAGGCAAGGTTTTATAGTGATTTTTTTATTATTTTTATTGACATGACACATTAATCAAATTATAAGTATGATCATTGGCATAATGTGTTATAATGTGTTATAATGTTATGTCTATATTATATTATACATTTCTTTCTTTCTTTCTTTCTTTCTTTCTTTCTTTCTTTCTTTCTTTCTTTCTTTCTTTCTTTCCTTCTTTCAATCACATTATAATTGACCATGAGGTGCTAATAAAGGCTCTATGAAGATGTCATGTAGCCTTATGAGCTCTTCATGTGTGTTCTCGCAGGACTTCACTCTGACGATGTATTTCCAGCAGTACTGGAGGGATAAACGCTTGGCGTACTCAGGGATTCCTCTGAACCTCACCCTGGATAACAGAGTGGCTGATCAGCTCTGGGTTCCTGACACCTACTTCCTGAACGATAAGAAGTCCTTCGTCCATGGAGTGACAGTGAAGAACCGCATGATCCGCCTTCACCCGGACGGAATGGTTCTGTATGGGCTGAGGTCAGTCATCTCTCTGTTCACATTTCAATTTTTATCTTATAACCTTACAGCATATACTTTATTACTAATCATAATTAATATTACAATTAGTGTAAGCACATTATTTATTTATTTATTTATTTATTTATTTATTTATTTATTTATTTATTATTATGTATTTAATTAATTCTGATTGCTAATTCCTAAACCTTTTAAAATTATTATTATTTATTTGTTTATGCAATCATATATTTATTTTGTTATTTTTTGTCCAAATTATAATTTTTTTCTTTCTTTCTTTTTCTTTTTGTCACAAATTCCAAAAACAGTCATAAAGATTTTTTATTTTGCGTTAAGTTTAATAAATATTTTCAGGGAATGAAAAGTGTTGAAAGCACCGCAGCATGAACTCAGTCCTGGTGTTTATTTTCTCACCCAGAAAATCAGAACTTAACAAAAAGATATAAGTTACACACACACACACACACACACACACACACACACACACACACACACACACACACACACACACACACACACACACACACAGATAAAGTGAAATGGAAGCTGCAGCAAGGTGAAGCTCTGTGAAGCTCTGTGTCACTTTACAGCATCCAGCAGGAGAGGAGGAAGTGGATTCACCGAGCAGAAACGTCCTGATCAACTCCATGTAGCAGGAGGGATCAGAGGAGCAGTGGTGGAAGATGGAAGGATTTCTGAAAAAGTGTGAGAGTATAGAGGACTAAGTGGAGAAGTCGTAGAGGATGGAGAGATTAGTGGAACATTGGCTGAGGATGGCAGGATTAGTGAAACAGTGGTAGTGGATGGAGGGATGAGTAAAGAGGATGTAGGGATAAGTGGGGCAGCTGTAGAGGATGAAGAGATGAGTGGAGCAGTGGTAGAGAATGGAGGGATCAGTGATGCAGTAGTAGAGGATGGAGGGATCTGTAAAGAGGTAAAAGGATAAAAGATAGAAAGATTAGTGGAGCAGTGGTAGAGGATGGAGGGATGATCAGTGAATTAGTAGAGTATGAAAGGATGAGTAGTGAAGTGGTAGAGGATCAAGGGATAAGTATTGTAGTGGTGGAGGATGGGGGATGAGTAGTGAAGTGGTAAAAGATAGAGGGATGAGTAGATGAGTGGTAGTAGATGAAAGGATGAGTAGTGAAGTAATAGAAGATGGAGGGATGAGTAGTGAAGTGGTAGAGGATGGAAAGATGAGTAGATAGTGGTAGTAGATAGAGGGATGATTAGTTAAGTGGTACAAGATGGAGGGATGAGTAGTGAAGCGGTAGAAGATAAAAGGGATGAGTTATGAAGCGGTAAAAGACGGAGGGATGAGTAGTGAAGTGGTAGAAGACGGAGGGATGAGTAGTAAAGTGGTAGAAGACGGAGGGATGAGTAGTGAAGTGGTTGAAAATAGAGGGATAAGTAGTGAAGGAGTAGAAGATGAAGAGATGAGTAGTGAAGTGGTAGAAGATGGAGGGATGAGTAGTGAAGTGGTAGAAAATACAGAGATATGTAGTAAAGGAGTAGAAGATGAAAGGATGAGTAGTAAAGCGGTAGAAGATGGAGGGATGAGTAGTGAAGTGGTAGAAGATGGAGGGATGAGTAGTAAAGTGGTAGAAGATCGAGGGATGAGTAGTGAAGCGGTAGAAAATAGAGAGATAAGTAGTGAAGCGGTAGAAGATGAAGGGATGAGTGGTGAAGTGGTAAAAGATGGAGGGATGAGTAGTGAAGCGGTAGAAGATGGAGGGATGAGTAGTAAAGCAGTAGAAGATGGAGGGATGAGTAGTGAAGCGGTAGAAGACGGAGGGATGAGAAGTGAAGCGGTAGAAGATGGAGGGATGAGTAGTGAAGTGGTAGAAGACGGAGGGATGAGTAGTAAAGTGGTTGAAAATAGAGGGATAAGTAGTGAAGGAGTAGAAGATGAAGGGATGAGTAGTGAAGTGGTAGAAGATGGAGGGATGAGTAGTGAAGTGGTAGAAAATAGAGAGATAAGTAGTAAAGGAGTAGAAGATGAAAGGATGAGTAGTGAAGTGGTAGAAGATGGAGGGATGAGTAGTGAAGCGGTAGAAGATGGAGGGATGAGTAGTAAAGCGGTAGAAGATGGAGGGATGAGTAGTGAAGTGGTAGAAGATGGAGGGATGAGTAGTAAAGTGGTAGAAGATCGAGGGATGAGTAGTGAAGCGGTAGAAAATAGAGAGATAAGTAGTGAAGCGGTAGAAGATGAAGGGATGAGTAGTGAAGTGGTAGAAGATGGAGGGATGAGTAGTGAAGCGGTAGAAGATGGAGGGATGAGTAGTAAAGCGGTAGAAGATGGAGGGATGAGTAGTGAAGCGGTAGAAGACGGAGGGATGAGTAGTGAAGCGGTAGAAGATGGAGGGATGAGTAGTAAAGCGGTAGAAGATGGAGGGATGAGTAGTGAAGTGGTAGAAGACGGAGGAATGAGTAGTGAAGCGGTTGAAAATAGAGGGATAAGTAGTGAAGGAGTAGAAGATGAAGGGATGAGTAGTGAAGGGGTAGATGATGGAGGGATGAGTAGTGAAGCGGTAGAAGACGGAGGGATGAGTAGTGAAGCGGTAGAAGATGGAGGGATGAGTAGTGAAGTGGTAGAAGACGGAGGGATGAGTAGTGAAGCGGTTGAAAATAGAGGGATAAGTAGTGAAGGAGTAGAAGATGAAGGGATGAGTAGTGAAGGGGTAGATGATGGAGGGATGAGTAGTGAAGCGGTAGAAGACGGAGGGATGAGTAGTGAAGCGGTAGAAGATGGAGGGATGAGTAGTGAAGTGGTAGAAGACGGAGGGATGAGTAGTGAAGCGGTTGAAAATAGAGGGATAAGTAGTGAAGGAGTAGAAGATGAAGGGATGAGTAGTGAAGGGGTAGATGATGGAGGGATGAGTAGTGAAGCGGTAGAAGACGGAGGGATGAGTAGTGAAGTGGTAGAAAATAGAGAGATAAGTAGTGAAGGAGTAGAAGATGAAGGGATGAGTAGTAAAGTGGTATAATAATAATATAAGACTGATATTAATATAAAATAAATCATGTAGGAATTAATTGTCAGTGAAATTATAACGATCACTGATTAAAAAAAGTTGTTGTGTGAGTGTAATAAATCCGAGTCCCGGAGCTCCTGGAGGTGTCGGTGTTCCTTCACGGCGATACGAGCGCTTCAGGAACGCTCGAGTCTCAAAGCTCAGATCTCATCGAAAGCGCGATATTAAAGCCCAGCGCTCTTCTGCTGGCGGTGGGAGACGAGCTGATAGATTGGACAGGGTTCCATGTGACCGCAGCGCTCGTGAAATAATACGTGCTTAATTTCCCTCGAGCTGAACGCCGGCGTCTCGATCACGCGTTCCTCTTTGTCTCTTAAACAAATAAAACACCAGAGAGAAGAAGAAACGTGGTGATGGAGAGCTGCACAGAAACGGAGGAGAAAAAAGAAACGAATAAAACAGCATTTTCTAATATTAAATATTAAAATATTTTCATATTCGTATTCAGGGTGAATATAAACACGTGCAGAGTTTTTTACTTATTTAGATCAAAAGCTTTCCATCACTGGAGACTCGCTGCTTGAAGACTTCAAAGGTTTAAGGTAAAGGTATGAAACATCTCCAGTTAGAGATCAGTCATTCCCTGCAGCAGAAGTATCTACTTTACATCATCTATCAAAACTCCGTGGAGAAAAATTGACCATAACATTTCTATGTGCATGTTTTTCAAATATCCCCATTCCACATATAGTCTCCATTAGCTCCTATAATAACCTCCACTCTTCTGGGAAGATGTTCATTATCACGAATAAAGACGAAACCACACCCTCTAATGTTATATACATTGTAGCCCCGCCCCTTTTGTTGAACTGAGTATTGACCGGCAGTCACACACACACACATATATATATATATATATATAATACTGTATATGCTTCATAGTACATACATACATTTTAATAGAAGCAGCAGTTTCTCTCTCTATTTGTGAGTGTGTGTGTGTGTGTGTGTGTGTGTGTGTGTGTGTGTGTGTGTGTGTGTGTGTGTGTGTGTGTGTGTGTGTTTACAGTACGCTTTTGAGTGCAAAGTGCACTGAGAGAAGTGTAGATTAATGGCTCTTGTGTTCACCCAATCAATACATAAGTATAGCTACTAACACACACACGTACACACACACACACACACACACACACACACACACAAACACACACACACACACACACACACATAAAGCAGATACAATAACTGAATTTCTTTACATCTGTTATTAAATTTTATATATAAAGTAGTACTCTGTGTCTGTGTGTGTGTGTGTGTGTGTGTGTGTGTGTGTGTGTGTGTGTGTGTGTGTGTGTGGTGTGTGTGTGTGTGTGTGCGTGTGTTTGTTTGTTCAATTCAGAATCACTACGACTGCTGCTTGCATGATGGACCTGAGGAGATACCCGCTAGATGAACAGAACTGTACCCTGGAGATTGAGAGCTGTGAGCGTTCACACACACACACACACACACACACACACACACACACACACACACACACACAAACACAAACACACACACTTTTGAACCACAGAAACCAATCTGGACACCGTCCACCTTCCTGATTCTTTCAAAAAAGAAAATAATTCGAAATCATTGTAAATCATCATGTAAATATAAAACGCTTTACGCAGGATTT
The DNA here is from genome assembly GCF_946808225.1 of Silurus aristotelis. Taxonomy (NCBI): domain Eukaryota; kingdom Metazoa; phylum Chordata; class Actinopteri; order Siluriformes; family Siluridae; genus Silurus; species Silurus aristotelis. The sequence continues at coordinate 2,416,542 of NC_139575.1, forward strand.
TATTATTATTATTATTTTAAGAACAATTTATTGATCCCAAAAGGAAATTGTTATATATTCACATATTCCAGTGATGTTAGGAAGCTGCTGTCAGAGCGCAGGGTCGGCCGTGATACAGCACCTCTGGAGTACAGAAGGTTAACGGTGGACTGAGACTGGCAGCTTGGCAATACCATGGCTTTTACTCCTGACCTTCTGATAAATGAAGCTAAATAAATACGGATACATTTAAAAACGGCGTTTTTTTTCATCGCAAATCGTTTCAAATGTATCCGTATTCATGTAGCCTCAATCATCAGAAGGTCAGGAGTACAAGCCGCAGTGTTGCCGAGCTGCCAGTCTTGGGCCACCGTTATCCCGTTCACGTCCCTGTACTGCGCATGAGCAAAACGTAACACGCTTTGACCTGCGTATTGTCCAGCTGCCGTTTATTTACTTTCCCGCTCTTTAAAACGTTGCCCCAATGAGTAAAAATGCGTCATCGTTTTTTGCCAAATACCGTAAATGTAAAAATCTCTTTATTTGCATTGACTCCGCCCACTTATAAACACGATTATCCACTAAAATTGCTTGTTCATTAAGACAATCGAGAAAAATTTACAATTTCGGGTCGCCGGCTCACTTAGCATGGTCTCGGCATGTGGGAGGAAACCAGGCAACCCTGATGAAGCCCACACAGACTCAGGAAGAACATGTAAAACTCCACACACACTGAGCCCAGGATCGAACCCGGAAACCCCTCAGTGCTGCAGCGATGCAGCAACACCACCCAACGCATCACTGCCCACTGCTCATTAAATTTAGCTCACTGCACTGCTTTTCCACACGCCGGTGTACACGTGACTCATTCATACGTGTGATTATTGTACAGATGGCTACACGACAGACGATATCCAGTTCTACTGGAAAGGAGGAGACAACGCCGTATCTGGTGTGTCCCAAATCGAGCTTCCGCAGTTCTCCATCGTGGACTACAAACTGGTGTCCAGGAACGTCGTCTTCTCCACAGGTGACGGTTTCACACACCTAGCCGGGGTTCTGAATGTTCCACTTTTCCAGTTTTACACAGCATTTTTAACAAGCTTAATTCTAACGTGTTCTTTGGTTCTGTGTACGACCTCACAATAGTGGTTTAGTGGAACATCTAGTGAATTCCAGCTCTCATGGGTTATAAGCTCTAAACAGGTGTTTCCTGACCGCTCACTGACCACAACTAGCTATGATAGTGAGAAACTTCAGAGAACTCCTTCGCTCCTGAAGACTATTACAATGTAAATTACGATGTTAGAATGCACCGGGACTGGAGACTCTTTCCATCAATATGACAAACATCTTGTTACAGAAAGATTCACCACATCAATGATTTGATTATAAAGTGAGAGTAATAAAAACCTCTCTGTCAAATGTGTCAGTTGGTAGAAAAACGTTTCAAGACTTCATTTATCTACATTTACACACCTTCAAAGTAGCAATATAGCATCTCGCAGCGTTCTTTTAGAACGTGTCCTGCAAGTCTTCTTTTGGAAGCGTGTGAAGCACCTCCTGTGATTCACGCCAGGTCTCCACAACGGTGTCAAAAAGGCAAGCTTAAAGCTGGATCCTGATCTTCAGGAAGAGGGTGACGTTCACATGTGTCAAATCTGGCGATTAGGGTGGGTGCAGAAGTGAGATCACGTCGTTTGTTTGACGATGATCATTATGCACGAGTTGCCGAATGGTTTGGACATTTTTGGGTTGAGCTTGTCGAAGGTCATACCGATCTCTCGACGTCTTCCGCCGATGTTCTTCCGCTCTTCCACTCAAAACATCTCAAACGACTTGTTGCAGCATCGCCGTATGTCAACGTTTGCCCAGTTTTATGCAAATTTCATGTTGCTCTTTGTTCTAACTCGCCGTCTGTGACGAAATCGCAGATGTGGTAACGCATGTCGGTCAGAACAGCACCAGTTACACCATTAGTCTTGAAAATTTTTGTTACCACCTCCTATGTATTTGGGTTTAAACCTAAAGTGGGTGTGGCCTAACCAGAGGAGACTGAGTTCTTAAGTTACATTATCTGCTGTGTCTGAACGGGTTTCATCCTGAATAGTCGCTCACTCTGTTACTCTA
>NC_139575.1:2418850-2421350 GCF_946808225.1 Silurus aristotelis
TATCGAATAAAAGGAAAATGAAGCATTATTTTTATCCATTTAGTCAGATTTGATCTGCAAACAGCTTGAACTCCTCAATGCTGGAGGTGATCATGGTAGAGATGATAATCCACGGTGAGGTGTGAGACCTTAATGCTCTTCACTTCACTCCTGATGTTCTTCATCTCCACATCGTGCTCGAACATGCTGTATGTATATACATATAGAGTTTATATATGACTATGAGTGAATGCGAGACCTCGACATGTCTGATGTTTTACAGAACAATGAGGAACGAATGTCATTTTCAGTAAAACATCTTCCTGATGCTCCACACAATCATGGATATGCTCTTTGAATGCTGTGTGCAGTGTCTCCTCTTATATAAGTGTAATTTTTCTGTGATGTGCAGGCGCTCAGGTATGCAGCGATGTTGTTAGCGTAGGAGTAACAGACTTTCTGAAGGTCACGTCTGAGAAAAGTCTGAGCGTATTCTTTGTTTCTGTAGACAGCAACCGTTCTGCATTATCCTTGGTTCAGTTTTTCTGGTGTGTGACTCTGTACTGTGAGTAAATCTAAGTCCAGCAACATGGGAGTGATGAAGATCAGGATAAAGCGCTGTGATGTTGAGATTGAGAGGGGAGAACGTTTCCCTTTCCAAATTAGTGTCTATAAAACTCTGAACCCCTGACCTCTGAGCAGCAAACACACACACACATACACACACACACACACACACACACACACACACACACACACACACACACACACACACCTCACCTCACCTCTGAGCAGCAAAATATTCAGAAACCTTCATATGACATCTGTGTGTGTGTGTGTGTGTGTGTGTGTGTGTGTGTGTGTGTGTGTGTGTGTGTGTTGGGGGGGGGTTCTGTGAATATATATATGTGTGTGTGTGTGTGTGTGTGTGTGTGTGTGTGTGTGTGTGTGTGTGTGTGTGCGTGCGTGCGCGTATGTGTATTTGTGTGGGGGTTTGTGTATGTGTATATATATATATATACAGTGAGGAAAATGAGTATTTGAACACTCTGCTATTTTGCAAGTTCTCCCACTTAGAAATCATGGAGGGGTCTGAAATTGTCATCGTAGGTGCATGTCCACTGTGAGAGACATAATCTAAAAAAAATACATCCAGAAATCACAATATATGATTTTTAACTATTTATTTGTATGATACAGCCGATGACAATTTCAGACCCCTCCATGATTTCTAAGTGGGAGAACTTGCAAAATAGCAGTGTGTTCAAATACTTATTTTACTCACTGTATATGTATGTGTGTGTGTGTGTGTGTGGGGGGGGGGGGGATATGCACACATTGTGTGTGTGTGTGTGTGTGTATGTGTGTGTGTGTGTGTGTGTGTGTGTGTGTGTGTGTGTGTGTGTGTGTGTTGATTTGGGGGAAATGTGTATATGTATATATGTGTGTGTGTGTGGGCATATGTCTGTGCAGTGGGGTTATGCATGCATTGTGTGTGTGTGTGTGTGTGTGTGTGTGTGTGTGTGTGTGTGTGTGTGTGTGTGTGTGTGTGGAGGGCGCTCTGTGTGTGTGTGTGTGTATCTTTGTAGGCGGTATGTGTGTGTGAATATATATATATATATATATGTATATGTGTGTGTGTGTACATATGTGTACATATGTGTGTGTGTGGGGGGGGGGATATGTCTGTGTAGTGGGGTTATGCATGCATTGTGTGTGTGTGTGTGTGTGTGTGTGTGTGTGTTTGTGTATCTATCTGTGTAGGGGGTATATATATATATACACAATTTTGTCCCTAGTGACCTTAGACAGCCTTTGGTGTTGCCCATAGTGGAGATGTTGGAGTCTGATTGATTGAGTGTGTGGACAGGTGTCTTTTATACAGGTAATGAGTTCAAACAGGTAAAATTAATGGTAATAACAGGCAATGAGTGGAGGATCGGAGGCTTCATACAGACAAAATAACAGGTCTGTGAAAGACAGAATTGTTGCTGGTTGGTAAATGAGCAAATACTTATTTCATTCAATAAAATGTAAATTAATTATTTAAAAATCATACAATGTGATTTTCTGGATTTTTTTAAGATTCTGTCTTTCACAGTTGAGGTGTTCCTACACGTAAATTACAGATCTCTCCGTTCTTTGTAAGTGGGAAAACTTGAAAAATTGGCAAATACTTATTTTGTCCACTGTATCTGTGTGGTGGGGTTATGCATGCATTGTGTGTGTGTGTGTGTGTGTGTGTGTGTGTGTGTGTGTGTGTGTGCCCTGTGCATGTGTGTGATCCAATTAACAAAATGTTGTTTATTGTTTGCAGAAAAAAGACCCTCTGGCTCTCTCGAAGAAACCCAACAACACGTGTTCGACCGGCATGAACTTCACCGCCAACATCACTAAAGACTCGGCCATCTCCACCATCTCAAACAGCACCACGGTGCAGATGAAGAGCTCCGAAAGCAAGTCCACTCCTGACCCCAAAAAGACCTACAACAGCGTCAGTAAGATCGACAAGATGTCCCGG
>NC_139575.1:2426350-2443850 GCF_946808225.1 Silurus aristotelis
TGCAGGTCAAATCTCGTGTATTTTTTTCAGAGGTACTTACAAGGGCCCCCTGAGGTCAATGAAGTGGACCGTCATGAAATGAGAGTCAGTAAATGGTGTAAAATGTAGAAACCATTTGCTTTTTAACCCCATGGAGTGTTCTCCTGCTGGGGGGCTTCAGGGCTGTTAGTGAGTCCCATCACTCAGCATCACCACAGGGGTCCGAATAAGCTGCAGGTCAAAAATCTGATTGTTCGAGCTCCATTTCTTTATTCTGAAAAGATCTGAAAACGGTTTCCACCCACAAAGTGTTCAAACGTCTTCTACCAATCTCTCGTCCACACTGAAATGTCTGAAAACGCTTTCAGAAGAAACATTTCTCCTGCAACACCTGAGCATACGGTTGTGATGTGCCTCCTTCTGAACATCAAATTTCACATTAGTCCCCATTAGCTGTTGTAGTAACCTCCACTCTACTGGGAAGATGTTTCACTTGATTTTGTGGAGATTTGTGGAGATTCATTCAGCCACAAGGTGTTCAATAGGGCTGGAGCTCTATAGCAGGAGATCTTCCACATCCTCCAACCCATGGAAAGCTCATTTTCATGGAGCTGGCTTTGTGCACAGGGACACTGTCGTGCTGGAACAGGTTTGGGTCTCCTAGTTCATGTAAAGCTCACATGAAGTGACCTGCAGTGTTGTGTGGAAACAAAGGGTTCTAAGCATCCTGTCGGACCCTGTGGGACCCTGTACATAAAATTTTTCCTTCGCTCGAACTAGGAGACCCAAACCTGTTCCAGCAGTGCACAATCTGCACCAATCCTGCTCTATGAAGATCTGCTTTCCATGGGTTGGAGGATGTGGAAGATTTCCTGCTATACATCTCCAACCCTATTGAAGACCTTTGGGATGAATGTGAACACTGACTGCATCCCACAAACCTCCTCGCAGCACCTTCATCAGTACACCTTTGTATCTGAATGAATCACATCAAAATCTAGTGGAACATCTTACCAGAAGAATGGAGCTTATTATTACTGGAGCTGGAGCTCTATAGCAGGAGATCTTCTACTCCAACCCATGGAAAGCAGATCTTCTTGGAGCTGGCTTTGTGCAAAGAGGCATGGTCATGCTGGAACAGGTTTGGATCTCCTAGTTCATGTGAAGGTCAAACTCTACGCTACCAAATGCATTCAGAAACGTCCTATACAGCTGTTTCTTCAACTTTGTGGTAACAGTTTGGAGAAGAACCACATCTGGCTGGGAAAGTCCCGATACTGTTGTCCATATGCTGTAGTGTAAATCATTGTCACACACAACAAATAATGTGATTTTCATGAGCACATTTTATACCTTTTGATTTACAATGTGAACGCTTGAGAAGAGGAGATGAAGAGAAAAAAGGGAAGTCGGCATCTCCAGAAGCATCTTTTATACACACACACACACACACACACACACACGCACGCACACTCACTCACTCACGTATACACACACACACGCTCGCGCATACACACACACACAAACACACACACACGCACACACACACCACACACAAACACACTCACTCACACACGCCCACCCACCCACACTCATACACTCATACACTCATACACACATGCACACATGCACACACGCACACGCACCCACACCCACACACAGGCACGCGCGCACACACACACACACACACACAAACACACACACACACACACACACACACCACACACAAACACACTCACTCACACACGCCCACCCACACTCATACACACATGCACACACGCACACGCGCGCACACACACCCACACATAGGCACGCGCACACACACACACACACACACACACTCGCACGGACACACCACACACAAACACACTCACTTATTTACGCACACCCACACAGATACACACACACTCACACTCCTACACACATGCACACACACACACAGGCACGCGCGCACACACACACACACTCTCGCAAGCGCACGCACACACACACACACACTTACTTACACACACACACACACACACACACACACACACACGCACACACACACACGTACACCCACACACACACGCACACAAACACCACACACACCACACACTCACTCATGCACACCCACACACACACGTACACCCACACACACACACACATACACACAAACACACTCACTCATTAACGCACACCCCCCCATACACACACACACACACACACACACACACACACACACACACAAACAAGTCTCGAGTGTATAGAAATTCTCAGCATATGCATTACTGTAATCAGCCACCAGAGGATGGTGTGTCCTGCCCGTGGCGGCGCTCGATCCTAAACCCGTTACACACACAGGTCTGAAGTCGAGCTTTTACTCAGAACACATTTTCATTTACTCGTGTTTGTGGTGTGTGTTAAATGAAACTGCAGACGTGTTATTCTGTCTGTGTGTTTTAGCTCAAAGGGAAAGAGCCCAAGCTGGGAGCTGTGTTTTCTCCTGCCTGGTGTTTCACAGGCGCGTGGGTGAGGAGCTGCATGTGTTCCTGCTGCATGCATCAGACTGGAGAAAGGCTCAGGAGTGACATGAAGCGACCTGCAGTGTTGTGTGGAAACAAAGGGTTCTAGGCCTCCTGTGGGACCCTACATAGAACCTTTATTCCAGATGTGCATAGATTTGTATTCCTGTATAGACAAAAGTATTGGGACACCTGACTTGTCCAGCTGTATGTGGTTCAGAACACAATTGTAGCAGACGTCTCTGGATGCTGGAGCATCAAATTTTTCCTTCGCTCGAGACCCAAACCTGTCCCAGAAATGCACAATGTGCACCAATCCTGCTCCATGGAGATCTGCTTTCATGGGTTGGAAGATGTGGAAGATCTCCTGCTATAGAGCTCCAACACTGACTGCACCCCAGGAACCTCCTAACAGCACCTTCATCAATACCTGAATTTTCTAACACGCTTTTATCTGAATGAATCACCACAAAATCTAGCAAAACATCTTCCCAGAAGAATGGAGCTTATTATTACAGTGAATGGAGACTAAATGTGGAATGGGATGATCCATGATCTTATGAACACAAACTACAACTTAGATCTTCATTAGGAATCTAGAACACTTTTTATGGAAAGGATGTCTGGATTATGAATGTCGGTTGAATAGAAGAAACATGGAGCTGGAGCGCAATGATGGTTTCCTTCAATCTCATGCATTCAGAGATGTTCTATACCACTGTGTGTCTCCAACTTTTGGAGAAGAACCACATACTGTATGTGTGGAAAAAGCAGGTGCCCTAATACTTTAGACAAAACAGTGTAAATAATCAAAAGGGTTTCTTCAGGGTTTTCTGGTTTTCTCCAACCTCCTGAAAACATGCCAGTTGGTAGATGTGTGTGTGTGTGTGTGTGTGTGTGTGTGTGTGTGTGTGTGTGTGTGAGTGAGTGGACGTCCTGCAGTGGAAAACATGGATTCCGATAGGCGCTCTAGATGAATGAGATTAACGAGTCATTAACCCCGTGGTGGTGGTGGAGGTGTTTGTGCGCTGACCCGTGGATGCTCGCTCTGCTCGCTCTTCCAGCTGAGTGCTGCGATCTCTAAACCTAAAACCTCCTGCTCCTACGCTTCAGGTTCCTCGACCCAATCACGCGAAGTCACACAACACCCCTTTTACATGCACATAGCTCAGCAGACACTAGCGAGCAGGGTTAGCAACAAGCTAGTCAGCCATTATTAGCATGCAGAATTCGCTACAAGCTAGCTGTGAATGAATATCAGTGTTAGCAGCAAACTAGCCAGCGATCAAGACTGGCTGTGTGAGGAGCAAACTAGCCGATACTAGCGATCAAGATGATAACAAGCAGTTAGCAACAAAATATCCAGCAATCAATAGCCAGTGGACAAGACCATAAAAAGCAGTGTTAGCAACAAGCTCACTTGCAATGAATAGTAATAGTGTGATAGCAAGCGGTGTTAGCAGCAAGCTAGCCAGCGATCAACACCGCAGTGTAAGATGCAAGCTAGACAGTGAACATAACAATAGCAAGGAGTGTTAGCAACATGTTAGCTTGCAATGGATAGCAGTCTTAGCAGCAAGCTAGTCAGCGAATAAAACAATAGCAAGTAGCGTTAGCAACAAGTTGCGAGCGATCATTAGCACATATTGCTAGCAGCAAGCTAGCCAGTACACAAGACAATAATATTCAGCAGTTTTCTGATGCTAATGCTAATTCTGCTTGATTGTTTCTGGGAGCTTAGCACAACGTGATTTCTATACAAAGGTAAATGTGGGCGGGGGCCTGCCGGGAGGGGGCGTGTCTGCAAAGCTTGCATCACAACACCAGAACTCAAGGCTGCAGACTGTAAGTGACGTCACAGTTCCTTTCCGTTTTCTAAACGCGGTCCACCTGCGGTGACGTCACCAGCCCTAGGCGCTTTTTCACCGGACACGCTCGCTTCCCCCTTCTCGTGGGCATGACGTAATGACAATAGGGCGGGGTTTAAATCAGTGGGCGGGGGAGTGGGCGGGGCTTGCGGTGGCGCTCCCAGTGTGCGGCAGGTTTGTCGCCCGCGCAGGAGTTGCGCTGTGCCTGGGCAGCACGCGCGCGTCCGCCGGCGCAACTTACCCCGCACAGCAGCGCAGCTCGCGCACCTTCTCCACACCTGACGCAACTTTTTTCCCCAGGAGGCTCAAACAAACACACACTGGAGCACGAGGAATGTCTCTTTGAATGAACCTGCGTGGAGAAATCATCTCGGCTCCGGTTCCCAGTTGGTGTTTTTTGGATGAAAAGGACGAGGCTGTGTGACTGCGCAACTTCTCATTCATCTTCATCATCTTCACCATCTTCACCATCTTTTCGGAATCCTGCTCTGCAACAGGGTATTATAAGCATCATGTCGTCCAGGTTTCTTCTCCACGTCGTACTTCTGTCCGTGATGCACGCACGGTGAGTGCTCGCGCGAGCTTTATCTTTCTCTCCAAAGGTGTGTATGTGTTTTGTTTTTGTGTGCGTGGGGAAAAAAAAAGCACAAGAAATCCGCTTTAGATAGCTTCAAAGTTGGAAAACCTTCTCCCAAACTTGCACGCGCACTCATCTCCTCTTCCTTCATGGACTGGAGAATGTTCTCCGTGATGGTGTGGTGTGGGCTCCTCGCTGCGTGCGTGGCGTGTTTTTCTGTGTGTTACAATTTTTTCCTCCAACCCGACATCACTCTGATCACCCGCAAGTGCGTGGAAAAGACGTATCATCATCATCATCAGGCCGAATCTGATCTTTCTAAAAGATGACTTTGTATAAACTTCCCCTCGCGCTGCGGTCCAGTTATTTATCTAATTTTACCTTTAAATGCATGCATACCTTTTAATGCATTAAAAGCATTTTTTGCTTTTCGATTTTTTCCTTCTTCATTGATTAAAAATATCAAACTGCATGTCATTATTTTATTTTGCGCATTTTTATTCTCATGATCTATAATTTAGTATTTATACACATAATGTATCGTGTATCTCTATTATACCTAAATACATCTTCTTTTATAAAATTGAAAAAAATACCGGATTAAAAATAAAAACAACAACCAACAAACAAATAAATCAGAAGCGTTTGTAAAAAATAAATAAATGTTTACAGTTAGTTACAATAATTTATTTTTTGATTATATATATATTTTTTTTAATATAGCAGTATTGGTGATAAGGACATTATGTACACAGACTAGGAAGGCTGAAATAGATAAAAAAAATAAATAATAATAATAAAATAAAAATAAATAAATGTAAATAACAAATTAAATAAACCACCAACTGAAAACATTCACCAACTTATTGACCTTGTTTGTAATTTCTTAATTACAAACACACACATTGTTTTTTTTTTTATACATTGTGAGTAGCTTTTATTTTCCTTCTCTCTAAACATTTCAATCGTCTATTTATCAAGTTGGTTTTAAATTAATTAATCAATCAGATGTGCAGTGAGGGTGATAGACAGACAGATGTGCAGTGAGGATTACAGATATACATGCAGTGAGGATGACAGACAAACAGTGAGGAAAATAAGTATTTGAACACTCTGCTATTTTGCAAGTTCTCCCACTTAGAAATCATGGAGGGTCTGAAATTGTCATCGTAGGTGCATGTCCACTGTGAGAGACATAATCTAAAAAAAAAATCCAGAACTCACAATGTATGATTTTTAACTATTTATTTGTATGATACAGCTGCAAATAAGTATTTGAACACCTGAGAAAGTCAATGTTAATATTTGGTACAGGAGCCTTTGTTTGCAATTACAGAGGTCAAACGTTTCCTGTAGTTTTTCACCAGGATTGCACACACTGCAGGAGGGATTTTGGCCCACTCCTCCACACAGATCTTCTCTAGATCAGTCAGGTTTCTGGCCTGTCACTGAGAAACACGGAGTTTGAGCTCCCTCCAAAGATTCTCTATTGGGTTTAGGTCTGGAGACTGGCTAGGCCACGCCAGAACCTTGATATGCTTCTTACAGAGCCACTCCTTGGTTATCCTGGCTGTGTGCTTCGGGTCATTGTCATGTTGGAAGACCCAGCCTCGACCCATCTTCAATGCTCTAACTGAGGGAAGGAGGTTGTTCCCCAAAATCTCGCAATACATGGCCCCGGTCATCCTCTCCTTAATACAGTGCAGTCGCCCTGTCCCATGTGCAGAAAAACACCCCCAAAGCATGATGCTACCACCCCTATGCTTCACAGTAGGGATGGTGTTCTTGGGATGGTACTCATCATTCTTCTTCCTCCAAACACGTTTAGTGGAATTATGACCCAAAAGTTCTATTTTGGTCTCATCTGACCACATGACTTTCTCCCATGACTCCTCTGGATCATCCAAATGGTCATTGGCAAACTTAAGACGTGCCTGGACATGTGCTGGTTTCAGCAGGGGAACCTTCCGTGCCATGCATGATTTCAAACCATGACGTCTTAGTGTATTACCAACAGTAACCTTGGAAACGGTGGTCCCAGCTCTTTTCAGGTCATTGACCAGCTCCTACCGTGTAGTTCTGAGCTGATTTCTCACCTTCCTTAGGATCATTGAGACCCCACGAGGTGAGATCTTGCATGGAGCCCCAGTCCGAGGGAGATTGACAGTCATGTTTAGCTTCTTCCATTTTCTAATGATTGCTCCAACAGTGGACCTTTTTTCACCAAGCTGCTTGGCAATTTCCCCGTAGCCCTTTCCAGCCTTGTGGAGGTGTACAATTTTGTCTCTAGTGTCTTTGGACAGCTCTTTGGTCTTGGCCATGTTAGTAGTTGGATTCTTACTGATTGTATGGGGTGGACAGGTGTCTTTATGCAGCTAATGACCTCAAACAGGTGCATCTAATTTAGGATAATAAATGTAGTGGAGGTGGACATTTTAAAGGCAGACTAACAGGTCTTTGAGGGTCAGAATTCTAGCTGATAGACAGGTGTTCAAATACTTATTTGCAGCTGTATCATACAAATAAATAGTTTAAAAATCATATATTTTGATTTCTGGATTTTTTTTTTAGATTATGTCTCTCACAGTGGACATGCACCTACGATGACAATTTCAGACCCCTCCATGATTTCTAAGTGGGAGAACTTGCAAAATAGCAGAGTTTTCAAATATTTATTTTTCTGACTGTATATACGTGTGGTCATAATGATAGCTAGATGTGCAAAGAGGATGATGGCCAGATGTGCAGTGAGGATGATGGCCAGATGTGCAGTGAGGATGATGGCCAGATGTGCAGTGAGGATGATCGACAGATGTGCAGTGAGGATGATCGACAGATGTGCAGTGAGGATGATCGACAGACATGCAGTTAGGATAATTGACAGACAGACGTGCAGTGAGGATGATAGACAGATGTGCAGTAAGAATAATAGACAGACAGATGTGCAGTTAGGATGACAGACAGACAGACATGCAGTGAGGATGACAGACAGATGTGCAGAGAGAATGACAGACAGATGTGCAGTGAGGATAATAGACAGGCAGATGTTCAGTTAGAATGATAGACAGATTATTATTCAAATAATTTCTTTAATTATTTATTAAATTATTGATTGTATGTGTGTGAGTGAGTGTGTGTGTGTGTGTGTGTGTGTGTGTGTGTGTGCGTGTGTGCGTGTGCGCGTGTGCGCGTGTGCGCGTGTGCGTGTGTGTGTATATGTATGTATTTGTGTGTATGTGTGTGTGCGTGTCTGTGCGTGTGTCTGTTTGTGGGTGTGTGTGTGTGTGTGTGTGTGTGTGTGTATGTATGTGTGTGTGTGTGTGTGTGTGTGTGTGTGTGCGTATGTGTGAATGAGTGAGTGTGCGTGCGCGCGTGTGCATGTGCGTGTGTGCATGTGCGTGTGTGCATGTGCGTGTGTACATGTGCGTGTGCGTGTGTGTGTGTGTGTGTGTATATGTGTGTGTATATGTGTGTGTATATGTGTGTGTATATGTGTGTGTGTGTGTATATGTATGTATTTGTGTGTATGTGTGTGTGCGTGTCTGTGCGTGTGTCTGTTTGTGGGTGTGTGTGTGGGTGTGTGTGTGTATGTATGTGTGTGTGTGTGTGTGTGTGTGTGCGTATGTGTGAATGAGTGAGTGTGCGTGCGCGTGTGCGTGTGTGCGCGTGCGTGTGCGCGTGCGCGTGCATGTGCGTGTGCGTGCGTGTGCATGTGCGTGCGTGCGTGTGCGTGTGTGCGTGTGGGTGTGTGCGTGTGCGTGTGTGCGTGTGTGCGTGTGTGTGTGTGTATATGTGTGTGTGTGTGTGTTGTTCAGGAGGAATAAAAGCTCAGTTCAGATGAATTAATAATGAATGAACAAAAATGACTCGGATTTTAACTCTGGATATTTATAGTCCACCTGAAACATCTTATCTTAGTCTTTATCTGTTTCCAGAAGAAAGAAATCACAAAATAAAATGTAAAATAAAATAAAATTTGTGAAATAATAATAAAAAGGAATATAGTAATATTAGCAATAGTAAAATAGTAAATTCAGGTAAATACCTTGTTCTATTTTAATGCTCTTGTTCTAGTATGTAATGGTTTCTATAGTAACGGCTCACTGGCAGGTGTACAGCGAATGATTCCTTTAATAACTGGATAAAAATTGTGTGAAATGTTTGCTACGTTGAGGAAAGAGTCTAGACGTCTTGTACAATTGTGTGCCTGCAACTTTCAACTCAGTTTTGGGGGAAGATCCTCATATGGCAGGAAAAGTCAGTTAAAGTGTTCTAATACTTTTGGTCATATAGTGTATGTATGTGTCTCCTGTAGTTCTCAAACCCTGGCGTCTGAGGACGAGGAGTACGACGATGTGACCGTGAGTCAGATGCTGTCACCGAAAAAGAACGAGATGGACGCCACTCAGATCCTGAACAACCTTCTGAAGGAGTACGATAAGAAACTCCGCCCTGACATCGGAGGTGAGTGGATTTTACAGGATCTTGTCTTCCCTGGAGCTTCTGCTTGCTCTCACAGGTCCCGCCTCCTGGGTTCCAATTCTGCTTGCTTTGTCTGATGTGTGTCATGGGGGAGAGGGTCAGTTGTCGAGTAGTGAGGGAAAGATTGTATAATTTCAGTGATCAATAACTGCATATCATCTATGGGAGTCCTGTAATTCTGTGTCCTGTACATACCCTACAGAGATTTTGCTTTGCTCATACTGTACGCATCCAGTAAAAAATGAATGAGTCGACTCTTTAAGATGACTCATTCTACCGAGTCGCATTAAAGACTCGTTTAAAATAAACGAATCACTCTATGAGGTGTCTCGTAAAATGAACAAGTCCTTTATGAACGACCCATGAGCGTTTGAGTCATGTTCGTTCTAACAAGTCACACAAGTTTGTGCGTGTGTGCGCGTGTAAGCAAGTGTGTGCGCCTGTGTGCGTGCGTGTGTGTGTGTGTATATGTATGTGCGTGTGTGTGTGTGTGCGTGTCTGTGCATGCGTGTGCGTGTGTGCGCGTGCGTATGCGTATGGGTGTGCGTGTGTGTGCGCGGGTGTGCGCGGGTGTGCGCGCGTGTGCGTGAGTGTGTGTGCGTGTGTTAAAGAACACAGGGTTTGTGTTATAAGAGTGGAAAAGTCTTGTGCATAGGAACATCAATTGGATTTGAGTGGAATGCCAGAAGAATTTTGGAAGAATCTGTGAAACATTGTGTGAGATGTCGTGGGTCTGAGGAACGTTGAAGGCCTAAAGAATGTTGTAGGTCTGAGGGATGTTGTAGGTCTGAAGTATGTTGTAGGTCTGAGGGATGTTGAAGGTCTAAGGGATGTTGAAGGTCTAAAGTATGTTGTAGGTCTGAGGGATGTTGAACGTCTGAAGTATGTTGAAGTTCTAAAGGATGTTGAAGGTCTGAAGTATGTTGTAGGTCTGAGGGATGTTGAAGGTCTGAAGTATGTTGTAGGTCTGAAGTATGTTGTAGGTCTGAGGGATGTTGAACATCTGAAGTATGTTGTAGGTCTGAAGGATGTTGAAGGTCTGAAGTATTTTGTAGGTCTAAGGGATGTTAAAGGTCTGAAGTATGCTGTAGGTCTGAGGGATGTTGAAGATATGAAGTATGCTGTAGGTCTGAGGGATGTTGAAGGTCTGATGGATGTTGAAGGTCTGAAGTATGTTGCAGGTCTAAGGGACGTCCACAGGTCAGAAGTTTCTTTATAAGCCTCATTTGTTGAGAAATTATATAGAAATCTATGGAAATCGATATAAACTGTATCATACAAAAACATAGATATAAACATTTTGTTTGGTCATTGCTGTGTGCAGGTGATTGAATGTGCAGGTAGAAATAAAGTCTGGGTGTTTCAACCAAAAATATCCTGCAAGATTTTTTTCTTCAACTACATTTAAGTTCCCTCTTATTGGCTCACCTGCAATTTTGTAAAATCCCAGTTTATTCCCAGTAATTCCCGTAATTCCCATGGAAAGTTTCCAGTCTTGAAAATTCCTCTAATTTTTCAACCCAAGTTTCTCAAAAAAACTCCTCTGTCGTGTAGAAATGGGAAAACGTCAAGTCTTATATCTACGTCTGACACTGGAGACTCCTTTCATTAACATCTCCTCAATGATTTGTGTTGAGAAGTTCTCTGTGAATGAGTCTGAGCTGTTACTAATGAATCCACAACACTAATACACTACATGTGATTGTTCACGTCTGCTGTCAGGTCGGTGACCTCAGATGTGTTAGCGAGGCTCATCATGGATCGGAGTGGATCAGGTTGGATTTACAGTAATGATTTAGAGAGTTGAGAAATGTCTCAATTTGATGAATAGTTTGTGGAGGCCTGAGCGTGATAAGATGGTTTGTGCTTTTTTTCTGAACATCTTTGATAAGCTCCACCCTTTTAGGAAGATTTTCCACTAAATTTTGTGGAGATTTGTGGAGATGAGAGGTGTGTGTAAGGAATGTGTCTGTAAAAGGTGTGTGTAAGCAGTGTAGATGTGGGGTGTGGTTGTATTTTAGGGTTTTGTGTATAAGGGATGTGTGTGCAAAGTGTGTGTGAGAGGTGTGTGTGGGGTGTGTGTGAGATGTGTGAGTGTGAGGGATGTGTGCAAGGTGTGTGTGTGTGTGTGTGAGGAGTGTGTATGTATGATGTGACGAACGATGTGTGTGTGAGAGGTCCGTGTGAGGAATGTCCGTGTGAAATGTGTGAGTGGTGTGTGTGAGGAGTGTGTGTGGGGATTGTAGGTGAGCATTGGGTTAGATTCTGAACCATGCAGTGATGAAGATGCTCAAGATGTTCTTCACAGTGCATCTGTAACACATAGTGAGATGTTTGGTACGAGCTTGGCTTGCCTCTTAAGAAGAAGAGATGCTTCTATGCTTTTTCGGTTAAAGAGCTGATGTTGAGGAAGCAGGTGAGGTTCTTTATCAGGTGAACACCAAGGGAGCTGGGGTTAAGGTTGGATGCCAAAAAAGTGTGTGCTTTCTCCATTACTGAAAACCATCTATCAGGCGTAGTATGGGATTATAGAGGGCACAGTTCCTCGCTCATGTCGAATCCATTCTTACAGCCGTCAAGAGAGTGAGGGAAGGCCAGTCACTCACTGTAAAGCAGCTTTAAGACTGCTGGGTCTGAGGGTAGCGTCCAATGTTATTCCATTTGGCCTCTTGCGCATGAGACCCCTTCAGTGGTGGCTCAGAGTCCAAGTGTTCTCTCGGAGGGGCAATCCACTCCGTACGATCAAGGTCACATGGCGAGTCCTACATGCCTCAGATGTGTGGAGAGATCCCGTGTTCCTGTCTCAGGCCTCGTGTTAGGAGTTCCTGATCGTCGCTTAACGATTACGACAGATGCGTCCCTCACAGCTGCTCCGCACAAGGTCTCTGGGAAAGGCCTCATCACACATTGCATATCAATTGCATGGAGATTCTGATCATGCTTCAAGCATTGAAGCATTTCTTCCAGACTTTAAGAGCTACCATGTGTTGGTCCATATGGACAACACATTAGTGGTTCCTACATTAACCACCAGGGGGGTCTGCGATCTACAAGCTGGCACTTTAGATCCTCTTGTGGGCCCAGGGCAAGCTGCTCTCCTTGAGGGCAGCGTATATCTCAGGCCACTTAAATGAAGGAGCAGACGCCCTCTCGAGACAAGGGCCAAGGCCCGGGGAATGGTGACTCCACCCTGAGGTGGTGGAACAAATTTGCGAGAGATTTTACAGAGTTCAGGTGGACCTGCTTGCGATTCGAGAGACATCACACCATCCCCTCTGGTTTTCCATGAGGCCGCGCCTGTACATCTTTTGCCCTGGACATGTAGGTTGTACACCGGCGAGATGGTGCCTGTTCACAGCATGGTAGTATCTGCACCAATTGGATCCAGTTAACTGCCCGGTTGGTTCAGTGCTGGAATTCCTTCAGGAACAGTTCGCCAAAGAGTTGGCTACTTCCACCCTAAAAGTCTATGTGTCCGCCATTGTGATGTACCATGCCAGCCTTGCGGGCAGTTGCCGGGTAAGAAGTACGGAGGCTGAGGCCTCTGGCACGACCTAGAGTGCCTGCATGGGACTTGGCTGTCATCTTGAAGGCACTATAGGAGCCTACCATCAAGCATTAGCTGAGGTGCTTTGAAGGATCCTAACAGTCAAGACTCCTGGCTATTTCCTCTGTCAAGAGAGTGGAAGATCTTTAGGCCCTTTCTGTGGCCCCCTCTTTTCTGTAGTTTATTCCTGGCATGGCTGGTGCCTTCCTTTACCCTAGAGTAGGGTATGTTTCCAAGGTACTCTTGGTCATCCTACGACATGCTATGCTCCAGGCATTCTTCCTCCTCCTTTCCAGGCCCTAGACCAGGAAAAGCTGAACCGACTTTGTCCGGTGCGAGCACTGAACATATACGTCTACAGAACAAGTCTGTGGAAAAAGTCAGAGCAACTGTTTCTCTGCTATGGCTCTCAGAGGAGAGGCCTCTCTGTGAACCAGCAGACGCTCAGCTGATGGATTGTGGATGCTATTTCATCCTTCTACGAGTCCTCTGGTCGCCCGCTCCTTTCGGGGTTAGAGCTCACTGGCCCCGGAGTGTGGCTGCCTTTAAGGCTGGTCTTCTGGAGTTTTTCTTAAAGACATCTGCAACGCTGCGGACTGGTCCACCCCGCTATCCTTGTCAGGTTTTTAGCCCTCAGTCCTTCGAACTAGTTGTGCCCATCCACACTAGGCAGGGACTGGCGTGATTGGACTCTCGTTTCCAAAGTGTTGTTGACACAGCTCCAGTCTCTGGGTTACATAACCATGGGTTCCAGAGGGAACAAGATGCTGGGTCATCATGCCACACTGCCCTTTTCAGGAGCTTGCGCTGGTTTCACTTCATGTGCGTTTTATAGCTTCCAGGTCATAATGTCACCCCGCCAGTAACACGCACATGTGCGTTACAAAAGCATTGTTAAAGCAGGGTCTTGTTACCTCAGGGAACCAGGGTTACATACTTAACCCAGATATATTATTACAGCTAAAATAAAGTCTTAAAAGATAACAGGCCTTAAATGATCGTTAATAAATAATATAAATGGTATATTAGTAATTTGCAGGTAAATAATTAACTTGAAGTAAGTAGAAAAGAAAAGATCTTAAACACTTGGAACAATCATAATAACTTACACAGTCTGCTCTCGCATAGTATAATATTCTTAAAAAAAGATCAATAAGATTTTTATGGCTGGAAATTAGTAATGGGGAAATCAGATCATTTTAGTGACTTGATTCTTTGAATCTCATTCATCAAAATAAACAAAACGTTTTGAGTCATTTCGTTCATTTCCTTTCTTTAATCCTTCATTCTCCTACCAGTACATAACCTACAGACATTTTGCGATGCTTTGTTTATGCGTGTCCAGTAGAAAATGGGCGAATCACTCTTTGAGACGACTCGTTCTTCTGAAACACATTAAGGACTCGTTTAAAATGAACAAATTGTTTGTGAACAACTGTCATTACTAGAATTAAGATTGTAAGTCCTGACTAGACGAGGAGTTCTTGCAGTGCATGTACATGGAATGAGTCCAGTGTCAGCACTGCATTTTTTTGTCCTGTTCGCTCTAAAATATAAAGAATGAAGAGCAATTGGAGAGAGAAGGAGCGTTTACAGCTTCTATAATATAAGTGAGGTCATGACGTTCATTATTACAGCAAAGTCACAGCTGATTTGTGGATTGCGTTTGGTAGGAAGGTGTTGATTAATTGAACAGCCGCTCTGACATTTACATTTACAGCATTTGGCAGATGCCTTTATCCAGAGCGACTTACATTTATCTCAGTATACAGCTGAGCAGTTGAGGGTTAAGGGCTTTGCTCAAGGACCAGCAGGAGCAGCTTGGTGGTGCTGGGATTTAACCCAACAACCTTTTCATTATTAGAAGGCCAACTTCTTTATCCACTGAGATACCACTTTCCCACTAGGTCGTAATAATATGTAATTGTTTCCATAGTAACAACTTATACAAATAATGCTCCTCATTAAATAATGTGTTGTAGAAAAGCTTGATGAAGATGGAAGGAGTCTCCGATGTCAGTGGTGCATTTTTTGCTTTGCTGAGGCTGCTAAAAAAAAACGACTGTTTAGAGCTGCTACAACAGTAGCAAAAACAGGATCGATCTCACTCAAGGAGAAGGTTGTGAGTTCAAATCCCACACCAAGCAGCAACTCTTGGGCCCCTGAGCAGAGCCCTTAACCCCAAAGCTGCTCAGTTATATGAATGAGATACAAATGTAAGTCGCTCTGGATAAGGGCGTCTAAAAATGCTTTAAATGTTCACAAACTCGCACCATAGAAGCTCCGCAAAATTAAATGTATATGTAACGAGATAAAAAATGCGTGGTGAAAGTAACGTCACCCTGACGCTGATTACTTTACTGTAACCTCAGCACACGCGCAGTGTTTCTGCCAGTAATGACTGTGTTCTGAAAATAACCCGAGCTTCAAGTCATCTTTCAGAGATTACTGTATATTCCCAAGTTTAATGTTTTTGTTTTTCTTAAGGTCAAAATTCCAATTAATTCCAAGCACAAGTGAAGTTATTTTCTTCAAAGTGCTAACACACACACACACACACACACACACACACACACACACACACACACGCACACGCACACAAACCCGGATTTAATGCAAATCGACAAATTCCCCAACTTTCAGAACTAATTAAGAGCTCAGTATCAGCCCGGATCGCTCATATACATAATGCCTGTCTCCGAGTCTACAATTCTGCACCGTAACACACTCAGCTGGCTGTCCTTCAGACCTTCAGTCCTCCAAGACCTGAGAGAAAGTCATGGTGGATGACAGGGATTGTGTTGTTCCGGTTGGATAAAAAATGGCAGGAAATCAGTTGTTGCTTTGTGAGCTGAAGTAAAGCATTCGTTATGTCCGTATAGGTTCCTTTTTTATTCTTCATTGTTGAAATGTTCAACTAATAATTGTCTGGATGGCGATGTTCTCATTCTCTCTCCAGTAATCAGCAGTGGACAAATTACAGTAGTAAAAATATCAATGCCCTCCATATACTGTATATAACCTCAGTAACAGTAGTCCAGAAATCTCTACATCTGTACTTTCATAATGTAAAAAATATATAGTACTATATCTGTCTGTCTGTCTGTCTGTCTGTCTGTCTGTCTCCATTTGCTGTTATCAGAAGCTTAATTCTTCTAAAAAGATGTTCCACTAGATGTAGTGCAGATTTTGTGTAGATTCATTCAGCTACGAGAGAGTTATTAAAGTCAGGTACTGATGGAGGTGAGTAGGTTCCCCAGGTGCAATCAGCGTTCACATTTATCTCATATGCGTTTAATAGCGTTGGAGCTCTATAACAGGAGATCCTCCACTCCAATCTATAAAAAAGCAGATCTTGAAAAGATAGATAGATAGATAGATAGATAGATAGATAGATAGATAGATAGATAGATAGATAGATAGATAGATAGATAGATAGATAGATAGACAGACAGACAGACAGACAGACAGACAGACCAGTAGGAAAAACTCCTCTTTTTACATTTCTTCTTGTGTAAAGTACTGAAAGTTCTAGTTTTTGAATGTTCAGTATGAACAGTGAAAGTAGTGATGTATGAAAACTCTCTGTGAATAATTAATGGAGTTCAGTGTTCCATTCTCCTGCACATCAAGATCCTTATATGGAAAGTGCTCTCTATAGTCACACATCCAGTGAGAGATTCCTTCCTCCACACGGCAAGGAACGGCATGTTCTTCTGAAATGGAGAGAAGTAAAAAATTATGATCACACATTATAATGTAGTGAAGGGAAAGTTGATGATAAAGTTCAGAGAGCTGGAAAATGCACTTCATGACTTTCCACCAGTGCAATATAACGCTGTGAAAAACTCAGGAGATTCACGAGATGCAGCGAAACATTCTCATAATCGTCCTAAACTGTCATGATATCTATTTTAATAGATATTCATTCGTTCATTTAGGAAGTTCTCTAATCAGCCAGTCACGTGACAGGAACGCAAGGTGCACATATACAAGAAGAGGAGGTAGAGAGACCGGTAAAAAACTTTGCTCAATGTTCACGTCAAACTTCAGAATGAGGAAAATCTCAGTGATCTATTTGATTCGGATTCTGTGGCCTGGAAGTTGTTTGAAAAATCTTTGAAAGTGGATTTTATACACAAACTTTCTTTCGGCTTCTCCCGCTAGGGGGCGCCACAGCGGCTCCTCCGCATGTTTGATTTGGCACATGTTTTTACGCTGGATGCCCTTCCTAACGCAACCCTCCCCATTTATCCGGGCTTGGGACCAGCACTGAGAGTGGCTGGGGTTGGTTCCCTGAGCAGGGATCAAACCCGGGCCGCAGCGGTGAGAGCGCTGCATCCTAAACACTAGACCACAATGGTGCGAAAAACAAAAACCAAAAACATCCAAACGGATTGCGATCGATTGGGCTGATGGAGAAAGGAACGCCCGAGGATTAAATTCCCTCTGATTCGCCGAGAAGAAAAAGGGGCGGAGCCAGCGGTGTAGAAAATGCAGCTTTTTGCAGAAGATTCCTATCCGCGGTATGACGCCGTATTCG
>NC_139575.1:2448850-2648850 GCF_946808225.1 Silurus aristotelis
GGACTTCGCCCTCTTCCCAGAGATGAAGATGCAGCTCTAAGCTCGCCATTTTGACACCGTTGTGGAGATCCTGCACGAATCGCAGAAGGTGTTTCGAAAAGAAGTCTTCCAGGACACGTTCCAGAAGAACACTGGGATCACTGTATTGCTGTGTAAGGCGACTATTATGAAGGTGATCGTGTGGAAAAGTAGATCAATAAAGTACTTTTTTGTCACAAGATCGAGTCTCCAAACTTTTTGATACCACCTCAGGCAAGTCCGTGTTAACGAGCTGTTGCTATAGAAACGATAGAGTATTAGACTGAGAGCATTCTTATTCTCTTTAAAACATTAAACTCTGCAATGAGCAAAATTCAAGCAATATAATTTTTATAGCAGATAAATGGAAATAAGTCTGATGAATTTCAACCAAATGAGGGCAAAGTGGAAGTGCAGATGTTTATAGTTTTTGTGCCATTATTTAACTGTGTTTAAGGCCTTATTATTAACCAGGGATGCCAAGTTTCAGCACGACGACTTTACTGTACATCTACATTTACATTTACAGCATTTTTGCCAGACATCATTATCTAGAGCAACTTACGAGGTGGTTTTAAAATGTTTGGAGACTCGCTCTGTTTTTAAGAATGTATTTTATTTATCTACGTTTACACACCGTCACCTTCAGAATCGTCCCGTAGTTCTCTGGATAAGGGCGTCTGCCAGATGCCATCAATGCGAATGTAAATAGTAGCTCCAATGTACACAGGATAGACTCAATAATGGTTTAAACTCCTCCTTGGGAGCTCCTATGGCTGGTTCCTCAGCTGGCGAATAAGAAGAACAATCTCTCTTCATGATGGAGTCAATATGTCCATCCCACTTCAGGTCCTAAGATATGGAAGCTACCAGGAACTTAAATTCCACCACAGCCACAGTGTGTGTAAGTGCAGAGGGGAATTTCTCCTGAACTCCACAATCATCTCCACTGTTTGGGCTCCAGGTCGTTGTGATTGCACCAGAAAACCAGTTTCAAGAAGTAACACGTCTTCCTTATTCAATAGCAAAAATTGCCTCGGGCTAGTTTCAGGCATCTGAGCGGTCTGAGAGGTCAGAGCTCTGAAGGTAACGAGTTCAAATCCCACCCACACCAAACTGCCATTCCTGGGCTCCTGATCAAGACCCTTAACCTCTTCACTGCTCAGTTGTATAAATGAAATGAATGTAAGTCGCTCTGGATAAGGACGTCTACCAAATCCCATAAATGGAAATGTAATCTTATATAACTGAATTAATTTGCAGTATATGTAACGTGCAATATTCAGTATATTTAATATACAGTCAATTTATTACATTGCATATTACATTGATTCCCACTTGCACATATCCATATATGAGATCTATAAATTCTGCATCTCACCCTGACTGTATATTATGTACAAATCGTTCTTATTTAATTTTAATGTGATCTTGTCACCAAAACGTAGTCCTAGTGCACGTGAGCACACCTGCTCATAAAACCCATTCTGATTCTGTATGCGGAACCAGTTCATGTATTTCTCATATACAGACTTTATCCACTCCATAATCCCTCTTTCCATCACTCGATATTTGCAATATGGATCTTATGGTACAAAAGGTCCTGTATATAATATTCACACTGTCTGCACTCACGGCTTGGGAGTTTTGTAGATGGAGCTCTGATTATTCTAAAACTTGCTAGTTGTTATGTCAGATTTGACATTTGATTAGATTGGATTCAACTTTATTGGCAGAGTACAAGTACAGGGCCAATAAAATGCAGTTAGCATCTAACCAGAAGGCACGAAAGCAATGTATATAAATAAATCAAAACAAAGGTGGGCGTGTAACGGTACACAAAGTTCACCGGTCCGGACGTACCTCGTTTTTAAGCCGGTTCAATTTAGTTACAGGAAATGAGAAACCTTTTTTTTTTTACGTTTTTTAATTAACGCAGTTTGTTATTATTGTGTGAACATCAACAGTTGACATTTTAAAACAATTGAAAAAATATGCCCGCTTGGATCAATAATATATAAAATAATACTTTGTAATATTTTATAAAAAAAAAATGTAATAATAATAAAAAAAATAAAAAATAGGG
The DNA here is from genome assembly GCF_946808225.1 of Silurus aristotelis. Classification (NCBI taxonomy): domain Eukaryota; kingdom Metazoa; phylum Chordata; class Actinopteri; order Siluriformes; family Siluridae; genus Silurus; species Silurus aristotelis. Next base: position 2,450,955 of record NC_139575.1, read on the forward strand.
TATATATGGGAGATATATATATATATATATATATATATATATATATATATATATATATATATATATATATATATATATATATATAATCATCTTCTTCTTCTTTTGGCTTCTCCCATTAGGGGGCGCCACAGTGGATCATCCGTCTCCATACCCCTCTGTCCTCTAAATCTGCCTCTGTCACACCAACTACCTACATGTCTTCCCTCACCACATCCATAAACCTCCTCCTTGGTCTTCCTCTTTTCCTCCTTCCTGGTGTCTCCATCCTCAGCATTCTCCTACAGTTATACACCATGTCCCTCCTCTGCACATGTCCAAACCATCTCAATCTCACCTCCCTCACCTAGTCTCCAAAACGTCATACATTCGCTGTCCCTCTAATAAACTCATTTCTAATCCTGTCCATCGTCATCACTCCAAACGAACATCTCAACATCTTCAGCTCTGCTACCTCCAGCTCCACCTCCTGTCTTTTACTCAATGCCACTGTCTCTAATCCATACAACATCTCAGGTCTCACCACAGTCCTATAAACTTTCCCTTTCACTCTCACAGATACTCTTCTATCACAAATCACTCCTGCTATCACTCTTCTCCACCCACTCCACCCTGCCTGCACTCTTTTCTTCACTTCTCGAACAACTCTCCATTACTTTGCACTTTTGACCCCAGGTACCTGAACTCCTCCACCTTCTCCACCTCTTCTCCCTGCAACCGCACCCCTCCACTGCCCTTCCTCTCACTCACACACATGTACTCTGTCTTACTCCTACTGACTTTCATTCTCCTTCTCTCCAGCGTGTACCTCCACCTCTCCAGGCTCTTCTTAACCTGCTCCCTACTCTCACCACAAATCACAATATCATCCACAAACATAATAGTCCACGGAGACTCCTGTCTGACCTCGTCCGTCAACCTGTCCATCACCACTGCAAACAGGAAATGGCCCAGGACCGATCCTTGATACAGTCTAACCTCCACCTTGAGCCAGTCTGTCGTTCCTACTGCACACTTCACTGCTGTCACACTGTCCTCATACATGTCCTGCACCACCCTCACATACTTCTCTGACACACCTGACTTCCTTATACAATTCCACAACTCCTCTCTCCACCCTGTCATACGCTTTCTCTACATCCACGAACACACAATGCAACTCCTTCTGACCTTCTCTATACTTCTCCATCAACATCCTCAAAGCAAATAAGGCATCTGTGGTGCTCTTCCTCGGCATGAAACCATACTGTTGCTCACAGATGGTCACCTCTTCTCTCAGCCTGGCTTCCACTACTCTTTCCCATAACTTCATGGTGTGACTGATCAACTTTATTCCCCTGTAGTTACTGCAGGTCTGCACACCTCCCTTATTCTTATATATTGGTACCAGAACAATAGCAACCATGTGATTAACGAACCTATTTGTTAGCTCCTTCTTTTAAGCATGGGGCAGCATGATGCCCACCCTAGTGGACATTTATTAGCACTTGTTTTAATAATAATAATAATAATAATAATAATAATAATAATAATAACAACAGTTGTAGTTGAGGTACGAGGCACATCTGTCAAACAACGACATTTTGTAAATAGTTGATCATTTAGAAAAGGTAAATAAAAATATCCGTGGAATTTAAAATGTGCCCAAGTTGTGAACTTTATGAAGATAAATATTTGTTCTGCATCACTGCCCCTAAAGATGAGGCATCACTGCCCCCAGACTCCACCGAGGTTCATTCCTCTCTCTTTCTTTAACCTTTAACAACCTCATTTACATTTGAAATGGTGGAAAACCCAAACTAAAAATTTTTTTTAAATATGTGTCTTCGACATTACAAACAGAGAGGAGGTGCCGAGGCAACGAAGGCAGAGAAAAAGAGAGAGACCGTCAGTATGGCCAGAACCCAGAGATTCGTCAGTTGACTGATAAATATAACTATGTTTGGATTGAATTGGAACCTCTCACGTTGTTATCCGAGCGTACCAGTTAGCGGTGTGTGTTTCCTGATGAAACACACTTCATGAAAAAAAAAATACAATAAAAACTGCCTGCACCCTTTAGCACTCATCTACAGAACGATTTCTATTTCCTTAATATTTGCACACCATTAGCGTTCGTACGGGGGGATGAGCCACCTTGAGCAATTAAACTCCAGATTCATACTTGTGAAGAGAATTGATGTAAAAGCAGCCTAATTGCTGTGCAGTAAAAAAAAAAAGCCTTTCACGCTTCTTTCACTTCTTTACACGTTTCCTATTAGAATAAAACAAAAAAAAAGAAGTAGCTCAATTTCATGGAAAGACCAAAACATCTGGCTGTGAAGCTCTGAGCAAAATACGCTGCACTCATTTACACCTGCGGACAGAATTCACATGCAAATCTGCCAGAATTTGCTAATTGGCTAAAGTTTAATACATCAAACCGAATGTGCAGTCCGACACGTTGCCAATTTCCACCTTATTTTTTTGGATCGCTTCCCAATTTGCCCAAACTGCTCGTTTAGGCATGAACAGAGCGTTGAAGCGTTATAAAAAAAATGTTCATTTGGTATTTCAATTGCTCAGACTTTTACAAATGTGACACTGTACGTGCACTTTTCAGTTTTAAATGCACTTCCAGGCTGAGGGAAAACATGCCACAGGGACACTCCTTCAGGTTTCTTTCATTAGAGAGTAGAAGTTCTTTTAGTTGCTTATTGGCATGTGATGTTGGCCCAGGTTTTTAAGCTCCAACAGAAGTGTAAAAAAAAGGACACAACAAACAAGAAATGTTCAAGTGATTTGCACATGGAGCAGATTGGGTAAGCGTGAGCAAAAAGATCAGCAGCCAAATCTAAAAAAATAACTATGAAGTGGCATCAAAAGGTTTGGAGACTCGCTGTGTTTACAAGAAAGTACTTTATTTATCTGTTTCCACACGGTCTCCTTCAAAATAGTCCCCCTGCACTGCAATACAGCGCCCCCCCAGTGTTCTCCGCCGATCATCATGCATCAATTGCTGAACGTTTTCGACATTTTCGGGGGTTCTCGTCTCCCAGTGATGTTTTTCCGCTCTTGAAACGAGCGTGCTGCTCAAAACACCTCGAACGACTCGTTGCGGCGTCGCCGTATGTCTGACGTATGTCACGTGAAACGTCTGTGTGGCAGATTTGCCCCGTTTCATGCAGAATTTCACGTTTGCTCTTTGTTCTGTTACCAAGTTACACCAAACTTTTTGATACCACCTCGTAAGAGGCTCTGGACAGATGCAGGGGCAGATTATCTCAGGTTTTAATAAACACATTACAAAATCGATCAGTCTTAAAGTCAAGGACAGATGAAAGTCATGCGATCAGATAACAGGAGGTATAGGATATTTTTCAACTGTGTTTGTGTGTGTGATTGTAAATGCTGTACTGATTATAAGCATGTTTGAAGGCTGCAGTGTTTGCTGGGAAATGGAGTCAGGAAGTGGCCTGACATCACACAGATACACGAATCTACAGCCGTTTCTAAACACACACACACACACACACACACACACATGCACACACACACACACACACACACGCACACGCACACTCATCACCGTTATTATGTGACAGAATACAGTTTGTTATGAACCTATAACCTGATATGGATCTTTTACCGATGTCAGGACTGAACCTCTCTGGCTTTTTCTACACATTTATTGATGAACCCTTTATTAAATTAGGGCCAGAAGCTTCTTAAAGCAATTAGAGCGCGTCTGTAAAACCCGACCGTTGTTAAGCCAGTTGCTGGTTCACTGATTACACACGTCTGTGCAAAGATCCACCGGATGTTTCAGCATGATTAAGACATTATGTGCGAAAGGACATGATGTAAGATGAAGCCTTTTATACAAACGGAGTGAGCGCACGCTTTATTTACGACCCTGTATTTGTTTCCATGGCAATTAAACACTAGTCCTTTGTATTCCTATTAATCACAAAGACTCGATTTGTTCTACCTCAGGGCTGAACATCCAGTTTTTAAAATTACCTTCCGGTATGAATTTGATGTTATGTTTTTATTGTGGTTTTCATTGCTGTCAAGAAGCACAGTGTCCATCCAGAGCTCCTTTAGCAACAAGTGCACTTCAGAACAGCCGGCTGTCTGGTTACAGGAACAGAAAATGAGTGTAAGCACATGGACGAGAAGACTCATTGTTTGTTTTAGTCAATCCTTAGTCCTGGCTTCTTCACCTTTTTATTTTGGTTTGATGATAGGAGGATGAATAATGGGTGTAGTGGAGGAGTGTTACGCTATACGCTTTAAACCCTTCAGCTTCGTTCAGCCGTATTGTCTGGAGATTGCAGCCAATATTGCAGCGAGATCAAGTTCTGTGTTGTGAGCCGCCGTATTCACTTTTCCGATCTCCTGCTCTCGGCTAAGAGATGTGCTGTTGCATAACAAATTGAAACCGTGATAATGGCTTATGTAACTAGTCGCACATTTTGAAAGAAAAAAAGAGAAACTCTGCATTGAGTGCAACTGTATGGTACGTCTGTCTCAGAGCAAACAGACGTACAGAGTGCGTTCATGAACTAAAGGAAGTGACATTTAAGCTTGAATTGATCTTTTATGAAGGTCTGAGATGGATTTTATTGGAATCTTTTTTTTCTTTCACCAAGATGGTCACCATGGAAATGCCAATGGCAAGAACAGACAGAACAGTACAACTATTGCAATGCAAGATGCAGTAAACTTGCAGCACAAGAATCATCAGAAGGAAACAGTGTCAGGCCGTGCATTTCACCCCTAGACCTTCAGTGATGTTCTACCTCAACCAATCCACCTCTTAATCCCATCATTATGACTCCACATCTACAGAAAGCATCAGTATAATAGAGAAGTGCAGTAGATCAGAGCTGCATCACACACAGGATCTCATACAGTCACAATGAACATCATCACTAAAGCAACAAACACAATGATCACAATTCAACACGTCTCCTTTCACTGGAGCCACAACTGCACCTCCACATACATCATCTCCAGCAGGAGCCTCGATATTCACCTCATCACACACACACACACACACACACACACACACACACACACACACACACACACACACACACACCTCCACATACATCATCTCCAGCAGAATCACACACACACACACCTCCACATACATCATCTCTAGCAGAATCACACACACACACACACACACACACACACACACACACACATACATCATCTCTAGCAGAATCACACACACACACACACACACATACATCATCTCTAGCAGAATCACACACACACACACACACACACACACACACACATCATCTCTAGCAGAATCACCGATATTAATTTAATCTAATCGATCTAATCGTATTTGATTTGTACGGTTTTCCTGGGGATTTAAAACGAAGGCAAATTGTGTTTTTGTGCAAAATTCTAGAGGGAAGAAAACGCAAAAGTATAAATTGCGCATGAAAAATCTTAACAACTGTTGTGAACTGTTTAGGTGACCTTTCCTTACAATGTCCGGCTTTTCTACAAAAGTCCGTCTGCGACCAGATCAGTTTCTTCCAACCTGTCAGTCATTGTGGAATAAAGACCGTTCAATCAAAGGACGTGAAAATGCTGACGTTATTGGGCGCCTGCTAGATGGCCCCGGTGTCGCCAACTCGCAATCTGATTGGATAGAAACTCTAAACAAAACGTACACTTCTAGAAGCAGCGCAACCGAGAGAAACTCTATGAAATAAAGAGACATGGAGTCTGTTTGCCACCTGCGAGAAGATTGTGGTTTACATTACACACGTGAATAACAACATGGCACCATTCTACATCTCTAGGACTTCCAGGTTTACATTCCACACTGTACCCTTTATACATGTACGTACTTTATCTTATATTTGCACTACACTCTTTCATTTATTTCCTGTTTTTTTATTTAGATCATATACTGCTGGAAAGTTTCCCAGAGTGCAAAATGTTTCCTTTATATACGACAACAAAATTGTTAAATTAAAAGGTCTTGGTGCACAAAGGACCTCTAAAAGATTCCCATTAATCACATTTATCACCTGCATAACTACACAAGGCGTAAACGTTATCGATTTCCATCTTTTGGAAGCTCATGATCTGATTTTAGTCCAGACGTTTCATCTCGTAGCAGCAGCTACGTGTTGCTCTATAAAGTTTGTGGGTTATCATGTTTTTCTTCAAGGCAACGTATAGATGTTTTTTCAATTTTTTTCATGGAACAATGGCTTTAATTTGATTCACCTACAGCTTCAGACTGACATGCAATCAAGCCGCGTTGAGCTCGGTGTCTCATCATAATTCTCAGGGTTTCAATGCAGCAGGTTCAAAACTGAATGCAGCGTGATGATCTGCTTGCGACACCTGAATATCAGGATCATCATTCCGAAGAGGGTTTCGTGAATATTTGTCTAATTTGGATCAATGTGCTGCATTTGACGAACGAACGTCTTTTTTTTTTTACTGCCTTTTGTCTAATGTGGTTAATGTGGTTTGTCTAAATTAGATACATCAATAAAATAAAATAATAATAATAATAATAATAATAATAATAATAATAATAATAATCTGCATGTGTTTTAAGCAAATGCATTTTTTTAACTATTAGAAATCTGCCAGTTGTAAATAGTCATATGTTTCCTGTGAATCTTTGGTGAGATGATATGATTGGAAGTTCACTCTCGGGATTGGCTAGAATTTAGGGGTTCGGTCTCTAGCTTCTGAGTAAACCTACGGTGCCACCAAGATAATGATATGGTTTCCTTTTGAGTCTGATTTCTGTCAAGGTTTTTTCCTTATGACGTCTCAGGGAGTTTTTCCTTCACCACCGTCACCACTGGCTCATTCATTAGGGACAAACTTAGAATTATAAAGAACAAACGTTTACCTGCTTTATCTCTGTAAAGCTGCTTTGAGACAACGTCTATTGTTAAAAGCGCTCTACAAATAAAAAATAATTTTGGAAAGAAGCGTGAAAGGCCTGTGGCATGGGTCCCCAAACTACGGCCCGTGGATCGACCCTCTGAACAATACCAGAGACATATTTTTAATATCTGTTTTACTCCTATAATATCTGTATTTAATAATACAAGTTGCTTTACAAACTTAAATGTCCCTTGGTTATTAAAAGAGCTCGAGGCACTGATAGTTGATCGCTGGAAATATCGGCTAACGGCAAAAATCCATATAGTTTTTCCGGCTTTCTCTAGATGCGACTCACTGTTTGTTTTGACACGCGAGACTGTGCGCTGCACGGAGAGCGCTATATTATATATTTTATTTACTAATTATATAATTATATTTCTAAATTAATATATGTATATTTATTTCCTTTACCGTTTTTTCATGATTCAATACTGTTTTATTGTAATAAAGTGTTAAGGAGTGTTAAGTTTGTTTGTTTTTATCCAGTATCCATTTGAAAAGAACTATCAGTTAATTAATCGGTTCTCGGCGAGTACGATCCAACCTAGTTATCGTTATCAGTCAAATACACTATCGCTCGACCTGTAGTTATAAACGCAGTCTAATTATTTCAGATTCGCTCAACGACCATGTGCACATGCATAAGTGAGTAAATGTTTTGATTTCAATAGCAATGAATATGAAATAATGGCAGTAATATTGATCTTTTAATTGGCGATATATCTTTAAAAGTGACGCTCATTTGTCTGTACCGTGCAGAACAAAATAATAAACTAATCCAGTAGTAGTATTAGGAGGCAAAAGTCAAAAAAGAACAATGATGTGTCCCTCACAGAAAATACGAGCCGTGTGCTCTGGTATTGAGTAAACTCCAGTGGGAGGAGCTTCATGCAGTAGGAGGAGTTCTGTAAAAAAATTAAGTACATTTTTGTTGGAAATGAACAAATCTCAAGATCATAAATGGCTTCGTACAAGTTTTGTGCCCAATATGGAAAAAGATTGCATTCTGTGTACAGTATGAAATAGAAAATGAAGGTAATAAGCGGAGATCATTTACAGAGACGCAATAAAAAGGAAATTAATGCTTTATAGCAGAACTTCCCAAAGTGCATCCTGGTGCCATTTCATCCCCGCATGCCCACACACCCGGCCGTCCACATGATGTAAAGAAAATGTGATTTATTAGACCAGGCCAGTCTTCATCAATGTTGAGAAATGAATGTTCTCCTGATTGCAGGATATATTTCCCATCTCCTCCAGGTGCCTCCATAACAAGATCATCAACGTTATTCATTTCACCTGCCAGTGGGATTATTGTAATTGCTGATTGTTTACAGTACGCTGTGTCCGGAGAAGCCGTTTCGAAGTAAATTTGATTCCAGGATTTCCCTGGCCAGATGTCTTCACAAAATCATGATACTGTAATAGAAAGCGATGATTCTGTCCTCTTACCTCTCTGCGCTCATCCTTTGTGTTTTGTTCGGCACAAAGAGGCCGTGAATTGTGGCTCTGCCCTTCTGTCAGTCCTGCTTGGCTCGCGGTGCTGAGGTGAGATGAGCCTGTTGACTGTGACCTCCCGAACCAAAGACGCTTCCTGCCTTAGAATCAAACGCTTATCTGGAGGCAGGGTGACACATTATTTAGCGGCCGGGAAGATTCCCTGAGGAGTTAACACGCAGGGAGGACGTGGGGTACATTTAATGAGAGATTCCACACAATACACACTACACAGCACCGTTAAACAGAACAGCTTTGTTTAGAACCGCACGCAGTTCTTTTTTGTTCCTTAATGTCAAGCAGCCGTTATTGTCATTTCAAGCTAAAGCAGTGCAGTGAAATGAATCGCAGGACCAAGGTGCTCCGTCAGACAACATAAATTAACAAAAGGAACACAGAACTACACAGAACTACACAGAACTCTAAACGAACAACACAAAGTGCACATGTGCAACATTTAGTGCGGAAAAATAAAAAATACCAAAAGGCAACAGACAACAGTGAACATGAGACAAGGAGACAGTAGACACGGTAACTGTTAAAAACAATGTAGCGTCGGTCAGTGCGGTACAGAAGATTGTGCAATTGGATTGGATTGCTAGAATAACATTGGGACACTGGACTTTTCCAACCATATGTGTTTCCCCCCCAAACTACTCCTTCTTCTTCTTTCGGCTTCTCCTATTAGGGGTCTCCACAGCGGATCATCTGTCTCCATACCCCTCTGTCCTCTACATCTGCCTCTTTCAAACCAACTACCTGCATGTCTTCCCTCACCACATCCATAAACCTCCTCCTTGATCTTCCTCTTTTCCTCCTTCCTGGTGTCTCCATTCTCAGCATTCTCCTACTGATATACCCCATGTCCCTCCTCTGTACATGTCCAAACCATCTCAATCACACCTCCCTCTCCAAAACATCCATCGTCGTCACTCCCAATGAAAATCTAAAGTATGTGTTATATATATCATTTAATATTTAACCCCAATCTTCAGGGTTAATAGTGATAGAACAGCGAACATTCTCTTTATATAAGATGGTCATCATTGCATATGACAGAACCACTCATATCTATTGGTGTACAATCCACTCACCTTTCGCCATTTTTAAACCTGGACCCATGCTGGCCGAAGGGAGATCCTGAGGAAGAACAAAGGATGCGACCCATACCGGCATCCGGAAAACAATCTTGACGACCTCATGGCATGGTACCGGACCACACCATCCAGCCGAGTTTTTCTTTGTTTACCGCATAGACAGAACATTGGAGTCAGGAAAGTCAAGGGGAGGTGGAGTGTGTCTGATGGAAAACAACCACTGGTGCGACAGCATTAACATTGATTCCCTTTTGCGCTCCTGCACACCAGATCTGGAACTACTGACCATCAAATGCCGGCCCTTTTATCTACCTCGGGAATTCAGCTAAGTCATAGACAGTGCCGTTTATATTCCACCCCAAGAGTTGCGCCTGAACATATCCAAGTCTGCATCATCTAAAGCGTCCTGCAGCGCGGCCACCGATTGGTCAGTCTAGCGCGCGACCTCCCTCTGAACCGGAGCTTCCTGTTTCAGCCTTTCTTTGTATACAGGCATGAGGAAGATGGCGGCATGGTCCGATTTCCCAAATGGTGGACGTGATTGTGCCTTGTAGCTGTTCTTGAATGGTGTGTAGCAGTGGTCCAGTGTCCTTTCTTCCCTGGTGGCGCAGGTGATGTGCTGCTGGAAATTCTGCAATGCCCGTTTGAGGTTGGCACTTTTAAAATATCCCACCACAATGAGTGCAGTGTCCCGATGCTGTGTTTGGTGTAGAGCTAGTGTCTTGTGTAAATCCCATACTGCAGTGTCCATGTCCGCTTGGGGTGGAAAATATGAACGCCACTAACCATGCTGAACTAAAGCTGATTTCCCAAGGTAGATAGAAGGGGCTCTATTTGATGGTCAGTAGTTGCAGATTTGGTGTGCAGGAGCGTGAATGTGGAACGATGCTCGCGCTGTCGCACCGGTGGTTGTTCACCATCAGACACACCCCACCTCCTCTTGACTTCTCCGACTCCAACGTTATGTCTATGCCTTAAACCTAGAAAAACTTGGCCGGCTGGATGGCATGGTCCGGTACCGCTGGGTTCAGCCATGTTTCAGTGAAGCAGAGGAAGGTTGCAGTGCCGAATGTCCCTCTGGAACTTGACCCTTGCCTTGAGGTTGTTGAGCTTGTTTTCCAATGACTGGACGTTGATTAACAGGATACTAGGTAAGGAATCGCGGTGTGCGCGTGACCTCAGTCTGTTCCTGACGCCGGCTTTTTGTTCCTGACTCCTTTGTTCTTCCTCAGGATCTCGCTCAGCCAGCATGGGTATAAAAACGATGAAAAGTGAGTAGATTGTACACCAATAGATAAAAGTGTATCTGTCATATGTAAAGATGACCATCTTCTATAAAGAAAATAATAAATATGTTAATAAATATTAAAAATAAACAAAAACAAAGCCGGAGCAGTCAACCTCACTGGCGCCACCTTGACTCGGTTTCTCATGTTAGTAACTTTTTAAAGATTATATTTTTATAATCTTAATCTCAGCTCAATATCAAAATCTATGCATTTTCAGTCTGTTTAATAATCCTGCTTGTTTTTGATGAAGACACTTAATCACATAAGCATACAAATTTAAAATAGAAACCTGCCGAGTGTCCGGTTTATTACAATCTACAATCAGAATTTACTGAGAATGATGAAGCTCTGCATAAACACCAGGCTTTAAAGCCATTCGTAAAGCCACCTGGCTTCTGTCTCTTTCCTCATCGCTGATGTTTTTGACATAATTTCATCGCTGCATCCTAAGCATCTCAGAAACCCTCAGCATTTCATTCCCTAATGAGCCTATATACAGCGACACATCCACAGCGGTGACAGAAGAGGATCTGGATCCAGCCTCATTAATCCAGAGTCATTTCCCCTTTCAGTAAGTGAGAAAAAGCAGCAGTGCGAGGTATTCTGATGATCCCCTGTGTAGACATCTGCACCACTCGCGGTTTATTTAGCAGCAAAATCTCATAATCCAGCAGGTGTGAAGGCAGCCTGATGGATTTGATGAGGAATGCAGGGTAAACACCATCAAATGCACTCGACACCCAGCAGCGGCTGAATAAATGCGAGACGGAAGGAGAGCTCTCGCTGTTGAACATTGTTGGAAAGCAGATTTTTGAGTAGAGATGCTCCCTTACAGCTCCAGGGTTCTTCTGGGTTCTCGTCAGGTTCCTCCTTCTGCCAAAAAACATGGACTGGCTAAGCGATATTGCTTTTCCCAGTTTTTCCAGTGTAAAGCACTTCCTGAATAATTTGGCTTGATTATAATGCAGTTTATTACCGAATTTAGTAGTGTAGTGGTAGCCCTCATTCCTGGACATGCGCATGGGTTATGATCATATACAGCTGTATAATTTCACTCTGCAATAAAGTCAAACTGTTGATTTGATCCACACCGGTTTGGTGAAAATCCGCCCGTGGCCACAACCTGCTTTATAACTGAACATCAGATGACTGTCAGTGTGCGTTAGTCTAATCGGCTGCACTGAAACTTCCACAAACCCTAAAGGTTCCTCGTCTGTCCGGATTAAAAGAACCCCTTTAGCGTTCTACAGTATGTGCAGAAGCTTATAACATTTACAGCATTTGGCAGACTGTAATTCCGTTTTATAAACGCTGTTCATAAACATAATTTTGTATGCTTTTTGTATATAGATAGTACATACACACATCAGACGAACTTCTATATAACTCAGCATATTACAAAAAAGAGTGCCCCCTTTTGGTGAATTATTCACACATGTTTGGCTTATAGGATAAAAAGAAAGCCATTTATTTCTCACATCTTCACAGCACAGTGAAATTCTTCTTTGCAAATGCCAGTGATGTTATGAAGCTGGGGTCAGAGCACAGTGTCAGCCATGATACAGCATCTCTAGAGCAGAAAATGTTAAGGGCCTTGCCCAACAGTGGCAGCTTGGTGTTGCTGGGACTCAAACCCCTGACCTTCTGATCTGTAACACAGAGACCTAAAGTGTGATGAAATAACTTTTAATGTTGCTTAGTTACTAGCAAAAGTTCTTTGTAAGCTAACATTTAGTTAGTCAGTAAGTTGTTTATTTTATTTATTTATTTATTTATTTGTTTAGTTAATTAGTTAGTGCACTCATTAGCTAGTTGAATTGTTGGTTAACTGTTTGGAAATGAAACTGTTGAGATAAGTGGTAAGATGAAAGGTCACCCATCCAAGTGTGATGAAACTGCTTTACCTCAATCTTTTTTTTGCATTAGCATTTGTTAGCTCGAGATCAGGTTTAATGGAAAACTCTAATCGTACATTTACCATTTTATGTTACTATTTTTTATCAAAAAATGAAATTGTATTGTAAAAACACTTTAAACAAGATAGCTGGTTGAAATTCCCAGGGTTCTGAATTGGAATAATGTTTAAATCCAACTCTAAGTGGGAATTACCATTTGAAAATTGTGAACTCTGATTTTTCCTAACAAACTCTGAAGTAAAGCAGGAGACCACATGAACATATCGATTGTCCAACAATCAGGAACAAAGAAGTCATACAATAGAAATCATGGTGTACAGTGCGTTTGGAATTTGTAATAAAAAAAAAACATAATGCTAATGTTTTTTTTTTTTTTAGCAACTTGGCTACATGCTAATGCTAGCTAACTAAGTGTATGAATGCAAAAGTATGAATTTAAGAAAACGTGAACATTTTTCATCCTAAGGGCTGAATTTACCCTCTTTCTCCATATACGAAGATGTTAAAAAGGAAGACAAGAAGCATGCAGAGATGAAGAGCTAGGTGTTGGTGAGGACCAGGAGGAGAACGAGGGAATAACTGTAAAATTGAGAGGTATAAAGTATAAAAGTAAGACATTTTGACAGCAATAGAGGGGAAAAAGAGAGAATGATTGCATGTCGACCACATCAGGCTTTATCACATCTCCTTCACCTTTACTTGTGCTCCGTATACGTCTCAGCAGGGCTCGTTGATACACATTATGGTCATAAATGTCTCGTTATCTCATCACAGATCAGCTCCTTCTCACCCCCCTCCCCTCCCATCGGGCGCTTTAATACCCTCCCCCCTCCAACCTCTCTCAGGAGGACAGGTCTCCCAACCCGATGCTTCAGCAGAGCAAACAGAAAACAGCTGAGCGTGGCGTGATTAAGATCTGTGAAGTCCTCCTTTCGTTCCACTTCTCTGGCGCAGAGGCAGACAGATGGCGGGCAATATGCTAGCAGAGAAGATGTTTCATTCACAGATCACACCTCGCCGCAGAACTGGCAGTTCCGTGTTTATCTGTCATCTTGGTATCTGCTTTGTAGCATCATTCCACATGCTGGCGCGAGTGTCGATGATGCAGAATTCCACTTATCGCATTTATGAATCAAATTATAACATTACGCCATCTGCTAGCTTCTGACTTTTCCAGCCTTATGTGGGTCCTCCTGAAACTGTTAGCAAAAAGTCTGAGATACACAGTTGTGTTTTGGTAGCATAAAAATTTTACTTTAACTAGGAGACAAAAACCTGTTTCAGCATGAAAATGCTCCATGAAGATGCTTTCCATGGGAAAGATGGAGAGGAAGATCTCCTGCTATAGAGTTTCAACACTCTTGACCTTTGGGATGAATTGAAATGCTGACTGCAACCCAAGCTTCCTCACATCACCTACATCACATGGGAAGTGGAAGCTCAGTGAATAAAATGTTGGACTGCATGTTGGTCATGGGTTCCCTCGAGCAAGGTCCTTAAATCTCAATAAAAAATACATTAGTACATAAATTTACTGAAAACCTTATGGTTGAATGAACTCAAATCTCTACAACATCTAGAATCTAAAACATCTTACCAAAATCTATACATCTTCCCAGAAGACTGAAGCTTATTATAACAGAAAATGGAAACTAAATGTGAAATGTGATGTTCAAAAAGAGGCACATAGCAAACGAATGCTCAGGTGTGGGGAAGTAGAAGCTCAGTGGTTAAGATGTTGGACTTCAGAGACGCTTTTATCTTTACAGCACAGTGAAATTCTTCCTTTACATATCTCAGGATGCTGGGGTCAGAGTGCAGGGTTAGCCATTATACAGTGCCCCTGGAGCAGAGAGCGCTGAGGGCCTTGCTCAAGGGCCCAACAGTGGCAGCTTGCTGATGCTGGGACTTGAATCATGATCTATAGTTATAGCAAATTCAGCTCAGAAAAGCAGATTCAGGTCAAGTTCCATGTCACACCCTGTAAAGTGTGATGAAAAAACTCAACCTGCATTTTTATTTTACATTGTTCACAATTCTTCATTAGCTACATTTAGTTAGTTGGTTTTGCTATTTGGAAATTTAGCTGAAGAGTAAAAAAGTAAATAAGTTAGATAGTTTGTTTATTTGTTAGTTAGTTTGTTTGCTTATTGGGTTGCTTATTAGTTGAATAGTTGGTTAATTGTTTGGAAGAATAGTTAGTCAGTGTTGAGGTTTAGTAAGTAAGTAAGTTAGTTAGTTAGTTAGTTAGTTAGTTAGTTTTGCTGTTTAGCTGGTGAGTAAATAAGTAGGCAATTAAGTTAGTAGTTAATTTGGAAGATTAGTTAGTTAGTCTTGAGATTTAGTTAGTTAGCTAGCTTCTTGGCTACTTAGACAGATAAATAACTGTAAGATGAAGGCTAGTGAGTGAGTTAGTTTGTTCATTTGTTTTGATATTTACTATTTGTTTTGTAGTACTTACTAACTAGTTAATTGGTTAGTTTGTTTATGATCTAGTTAGATAGTTAGTTAGGAAATGTATCTAATGATTTATTAAGTTAGTAAGCTAGTTAGTTTAGCTTTTTAAAAATTTGGTGTGTAATGTAGCAAGTAATTAAGGTATGTAGTTAATTGGTTGGTTAGTTAGTTAGTTAGCTTATTAGCTAGTTCAATAGTTGGTTTACTGAAATATTTTATGAAACTTTGCTGGTGAGTAAGTTAGTTAGTTGGTTTACTGTTCTGAAATGTTTGCTTGTAAGTGAGCAAGTCAGTTAGTTAGTAAGTTAGTTTGCTTATTAGCTATTTTGATAGTTGGCTAACTGTGGAAGATTAGCTGGAAAATTAACTGTTGAGTTAGTAGGGTAGTTAGTAGGGTAGTCATCTGTTTGTTGGTTTTGAATGGAGAGTGAATAAATAAGTTAGTTAGTCAGTTTTGCTATTTTGAAATTAAGCTGGTGTGTAATCAAGTAATTAAGTTAGTTATCATTCATGTGGTTAATTGGTTAGTTAGTGGTGTGTTATTTAGTTAGTTTTCTTATTAGCTAGATTAGCTCAATTGTTGGCTAACTTAAAATGTTGCAGGCACATTTGCTAGTGAGTGAGTGAGTTAGTTAGTTGATTAGTTAGTAAGTTGGTGGTTAGTTGGTTAATTGTTTGGAGATTTTGCTGGTGAGTGAGTGAGTGAGTGAGTGAGTGAGTGAGTGAGTGAGTGAGTGAGTGAGTGAGTGAGTGAGTGAGTGAGTGAGTGTCATGCGCCGAGAAAGCGGAGGCGGAAGCCGTAGCAGGTAAAGCGGGTTTTATTGAAAATAGAACCGCGAGCCGGGCAGATGAATGAGAGGAACGCGCAGCGGGTTGGTATATCCGTTGTACGCCCAGAAGGGGCGAGGTCCACAATGTCCGAACCAGGATCCGAAACGCTAGAAGAAATATCCATGGTGCGCCGGGAATAAGCGCGGTCCACAAAAGAGGGAGAGAGATAGAGATAGAGTCTCAAGTCTTAATAGCATTAACTATAATAACCAACAGCCAGAGATACTAGAACCTGAGTTTATAAAGGTGTGTGGCTGATGAGTTACAGGTGTTAGAGATCGAGGCTGGGAGTGGCCGAGATAGCGGCAGCATGACGGCCGCCGAAGGGGGCGTGGCAGGGGAATCCCTGACAGTCAGTGAGTGAGTGAGTGAGTGAGTGAGTGAGTGAGTGAGTGAGTGAGTGAGTGAGTGAGTGAGTGAGTGAGTGAGTGAGTGAGTGAGTGAGTGAGTGAGTGAGTGAGTGAGTTAGTTGGTTTTGCTATTTGGACATTCAGCTAGAGATTACATAGATTAGTTAGTTAGGTAGTTTATTTGTTTATTATCTATTTTGATAGTTGGCTAGTTGATAGTTTGTTTGTTTATTTTGTTTCTTGTTTTTGCTATCTGAACATTAAGCTACAGATTAAATTAATGAGATTAAATTAATGAGTTAGTTAGCTAGCTAGTTAGTTAATTAATTAAATAGTTTGTTAACTGTTTGGAAATGTAGCTGATGAGATAGTGGTTGCTGCTGCCCCTGTTGGGCCCTTAAACAAGGCTTAGCAGTGGTATGAATGAGAATTTGTCCATATAGTGTAATTAACTTTCTCAGAAAACACAATGCGATGTTGACACTATGCTACTTTTTGATTTATACCAATTCCTAAAGTCGAACCTCCTCCAGATTACACACAGTCTGTTCTACGTTCCACTTTTCTATTGCAGCTCCCAGCTGCTCCTGGCTGGAAAATCCTTCTGTGGATGATGAATAATACAGAGTGTGACTAATATTAGAGAGAAATTGTAGTGTGTACAGAGGAAAGCGTATACAGAGACTTCACTGCAGGTTAAAACACACTCAGCTCAGTGAAAAGCACAGAGAACAGCAGTGCTCCAGCCTGAGGTTGGATTGGATTGGGAGATGTTTACTCTTCAGGAGTGTGTTATGACTCAGCATTTGGAAGAAAGACACAACAGCAGGAGAAAAGACAGAAAATTGTGACTCTTTAGTTTTTTTTCTCTTTAGTCTGGCATCACACAGTCCACACAGTTTCTGCATTCATCTGCAGGATTTTTCAGGAAATAGAATGAGATGAATGATGATAAGAGCGAGGCTTCAGTGATGGTCACTGCTGAGTTCATGAACATGAAGCTTTTGCATTATTTCCTGTAACAGCAGATTTATATTTGGTTTTTGTTGTTTCAATAATAATGACCAGTGGCCGGTTTTCTGCTGGACTAAACTCTCTCAGAGCTTTTATTAAAAAATAATTCTGTCCATGAATTTCTTTCTTTCGGCTTCTCCCGTTAGGGGGCGCCACAGCGGATCATTCACATGTTTAATTTGGCACATGTTTTTACGCTGGATGCCCTTCCTAACGTCAAAGAAATCAAAGTTGTTGCCTGATGTCAAAGAAATCAGGCAACATGCTGCATCTGTAGTTTACAGTACAAGAGAATGTAACTGCTGCTTTAACCAATCAGATTTGGAGTTGCCGACACCGGGACCCTCTGGCATGCGTCGGATAACGGCAGCATTTTTACGTCCTTTGATTGAATTGTCACTAGTCAGAGCTCACGACCCAAATCTGAATCAAACTGCACAAGATAAAATATATTCATGTGGATTTAATTGGTGTTTTTTTCATTCCACAACGACTGACAGAGGAGAAGAAATTGTTTTTGTCGCAGATACACTTACAAGGATGTTTATGAGATTGAATTTTCAAGAAATGCTGGACATTGTGAGAACATGGTGAGGTCTCCAAAATAGTTCAAAACAGTTGGTAAGCTTTTTCATGAACCGTTTATACTTTTGCCTTTTCTTTCCTGAATTGAAACAAAAACACTCAATTTGCCTTCATTTCAAATCCCAAGGAAAACCGTAATGTACAAAAAAACAATGTACAAAAATTCACAGCTCATTTTATGAGGACATTATAGTTCACATTTATTCTCCATTTGCTCTTATAATAAGCGTCACTCTTTTAGATTTTGTGGAGATTCATTCATCCATGAGGGTCTCCCAATATTTTTGGTTAAAGTGTAATCAGATTTATTGGATGTGGAAAAATTTTTTCTATATATAGAAGAAACAAATGTATAGAAGTGTCTGATGGGCCTCAAGTTAAACATCTGGTCCAGTAGAGGCGTATTTGAGGTTCTGCGTGTGATCAGTGGATCACAAAACCCTCCTGGGTCTTCTGTTTCTTAAAAGCACACTCCTCCATGTTCCTAGGTTAATGAATGAGGTTAATGATTTGGAAAGACTTAAAGAAGATCTAACGAAGCCGTGTCCTCACCCCCACAGGCTATGCTCTCCAACAAGTTGTAATTAACAACTAATAGCTGCTGCTCCCTGCAGCCCCAAACTGCCCTGTAAGGCCCCGAGCTGCCCTGTGAGGCCCCGAGCTGCCCTGACACATCCATTCCACATTCCTTTACATCCACAATACAATAGTCATCCATTTTTAAACATGGCCACTTTGTTTGTTCTCAAAAAGCCTGCTTAAGTCAGATAAGCTCTAGCAGGTGAGAGATATTCCATGAGCTGCTCATTGGGGCTGAAATCTGAATCTTAGTGTTTCAATCTGTTGGCTGAAGTCGCAGTTTGGGGGAAAATGGTGGAATAATCCTCCAATTTGTCTGCAGAATCTTTTTGTAATCCCTGCCTCATTTTACAACTGGAGACACCTGGCCTGACTTCCAAGCAAGATAAAGACGAGCCATTCTCTCTCACTTTCTCTCTCGACAATAAAAAAGTGAGAGAAAAGCCAACAAAGCATCTAATAAAACATAATATGCGGGAGGAAATGGAAAAGGCCTCCCGCGTATTTCGTATTGCTGCTAAGTGAGACTTTGATGAGACCATAGAGATGAAAGAGGCAGCACTCACTCCACGGAGTCGTACCTGACTCACAGACGGGTGCCATTACTTTTACTAAAAACTCAGCTCCAGCATGGGCCTATAATCAGACAAGGACAGCAAAGTGGGACGAAGTGTTAAGTCTTTAATTATCTCTCTGCGGGGGAAAAAAACCAGCAGCTTGTTCTCCAAGTTCTCCGAGTTCCGGTAGAACCTTTAGAATTTCAGGAACCGGTAACACGCTGTGCGTCAGTGTCGTGAGTTTCCTCTCTCGGAGCTCAGCGGGATTCCCGACCCTCCCTGTGCCCATGCGATTCCTTAATCTGTGTCCATTATGTTGCTTAGCAACCGAAGAACACCGTGAACACGCTACACATGCTACCGTGTAGCGTGTTCACGGTGTTCTTCGGTTGCTAAGCAACATAATGGACACAGATTAAGGAATCGCATGGGCACAGGGAGGGTTTATTATTTATTCATCGTTAATGTCATTTTTAATGAGCAGTGCTGGATTTTATTTCATTTTCTTCTGTTCACTGATTTTCAAAAGAAAAAACATAAAACACTCGAATTTCACAATCGGTTGGTTTGCTAGCAGTGTGTTGGGTGATGAAGCTGAACCATTGGCACTACATCACTTGTGATTTGTGTTTTATATTGTTACAGTTTCACCACATTACTGATATTTAGGGGTCTAAGCTCCACAACAATGCAGGATTAATGAATTTAGAAACAGGTTCAGAAATGGTTTCATTTATAAATGGAAATAATGTACAAGTAAATTTATACTGAATTAGAAATGATGACACAACCCAGCCATTAGGGGGGCACAAGCCAGTGTACTCTTAGTGCCGGTCCCAAGCCCGGGTAAATGGGGAGGGTTGCGTTAGGAAGGGCATCCAGCGTAAAACATGTGCCAAATCAAATATGCGGATCACAAATGAGAATTTTATACCGGATCGGTCGAGGCCCGGGTTAACAACGACCGCCACAGGTATCGTTAGCCGACAGGGTACCGGTGGAAATTGGGCTACTGTTGGCCGAAGGAGGAGAAGGAGAGGAGGAAGACGTCTACAGAGACGGCGGGAAAAGGAGCAGTGTAGGAGAGTAGAGGTTCGGGTTGGTACTTTAAATGTTGGTACTATGACGGGTAAAGGGAGAGAGGTAGCTGATATGATGGAGAGGAGAAAGGTAGATATGCTGTGTGTTCAGGAGACCAAGTGGAAAGGGAGTAAGGCCAGGAACATTGGAGGTGGGTTTAAACTGTTTTATCATGGTGTGGATGGAAAGAGAAATGGTGTAGGGGTGATTCTGAAGGAAGAGTACAGTAAGAATGTAGTGGAGGTGAAGAGAGTTTCTGATAGGGTGATGATCGTGAAGGTGGAGGTTGAAGGGATGATGATAAATGTCATCAGTGCCTATGCTCCACAAGTTGGCTGTGAGATGGAGGAGAAGGAAAGATTCTGGAGTGAATTAGATGAAGTGGTAGATGGTGTACCTAGGAAAGAACGATTGGTGATTGGGGCAGACTTTAATGGGCATGTAGGTGAAGGGAACAGAGGTGATGAGGAGGTGATGGTAGGTATGGTTTCAAGGAGAGGAATGTGGAAGGGCAGATGGTGGTAGATTTTGCTAAAAGGATGGAAATGGCAGTGGTGCACACGTATTTTAAGAAGAAGGAGGATCATAGGGTGACGTATAAGAGTGGAGGAAGGTGCACACAGGTGGATTATGTTCTGTGTAGGAGATGCAACCTGAAGGTGATTGGAGACTGTAAGGTGTTGGCGGGGGACAGTGTAGCTAGACAGCATCGGATGGTGGTCTGTAGGATGGTTTTGGAGGCGAAGAAGAAGAGGAGGAAAGTAGGGATTGAAAGAAGAATAAGATGGTGGAAACTGAAGGAGGAAGAGTGTAGTGTGAGGTTCAGGGAAGAGGTCAGACAGGGGCTTGGTGGTGGTGAAGAGGTGCCGGATGATTGGGCAACTACTGCAGGAGCGATGAGGGAGGCAGCTAGAAAAGTACTTGGTGTGACATCTGGAAATAGAAAGCAAGACAAGGAGACGTGGTGGTGGAATGAGGAAGTGCAGGAGAGCATTAGGGGAAAGAGGTTGGCAAAACAGAAGTGGGATCGACAGAGTGATGAGAAAAGTAGGCAGGAGTACAAGGAGATGCGGCAGCAGGTAAAAAGGGATGTGGCGAAAGCCAAGGAAAAGGCATATGAGGAGCTGTATAAGAGGTTGGACACTAAGGAAGGAGAAAAGGATTTGTACCGATTGGCCAGGCAGAGGGACCGAGCTGGGAAGGATGTACTGCAAGTTAGAGCAATAAAGGATGGAGAGGAAAATGTGTTGACTAATGAGGAGAGTGTGTTGAGAAGATGGAGGGAGTATTTTGAGCAGCTGATGAATGAGGAAAATCAGAGAGAGAGAAGGTTGGAGGATGTGGAGTTGGTGAAGCAGGATGTAGATAGGATTAGTAAGGAGGAAGTGAGAGCAGCGATTAAGAGGATGAAGAATGGAAAGTCGGTTGGACCAGATGACATACCGGTAGAAGCGTGTAGATGTTTAGGAGAGATGGCAGTGGAGTTTTTAACCAGATTGTTTAACAGGATTCTGGAAGGGGAGAGGATGCCTGAGGAATGGAGAAGGAGTGTGCTGGTACCGATCTTTAAACATAAGGGAGATGTGCAGACCTGCAGTAACTACAGGGGAATTAAGTTGATCAGTCACACCATGAAGTTATGGGAAAGAGTAGTGGAAGCCAGGCTGAGAGAAGAGGTGACCATCTGTGAGCAACAGTATGGTTTCATGCCGAGGAAGAGCACCACAGATGCCTTATTTGCTTTGAGGATGTTGATGGAGAAGTATAGAGAAGGACAGAAGGAGCTGCATTGTGTATTTGTGGATTTAGAGAAAGCGTACGACAGGGTGCCGAGAGAGGAGTTGTGGTATTGTATGAGGAAGTCAGGTGTGTCAGAGAAGTATGTGAGGGTGGTGCAGGACATGTATGAGGACAGTGTGACGGCAGTGAAGTGTGCAGTAGGTACGACAGACTGGTTCAGGGTGAAGGTTGGACTGCATCAAGGATTGGCCCTGAGCCCTTTCCTGTTTGCAGCGGTGATGGACAGGTTGACGGACGAGGTCAGACAGGAGTCTCCCTGGACTATGATGTTTGCAGATGATATTGTGATTTGTGGTGAGAGTAGAGAGCAGGTTGAGAAGAGCCTGGAGAGGTGGAGATATGCGCTGGAGAGAAGGGGAATGAAAGTCAGTAGGAGTAAGACAGAGTACATGTGTGTGAATGAGAGGGAGGGCAGTGGAGTGATGCGGTTGCAGGGAGAAGAGGTGGAGAAGGTGGAGGAGTTCAGGTACCTGGGGTCAACAGTGCAAAGTAATGGAGAGTGTGTTAGAGAAGTAAAGAAAAGAGTGCAGGCAGGGTGGAGTGGGTAGAGAAGAGTGACAGGAGTGATTTGTGATAGTAGGGTATCTGCAAGAATGAAAGGGAAAGTTTATAGGACTGTGGTGAGACCTGCGATGTTGTATGGATTAGAGACAGTGGC
Organism: Silurus aristotelis; assembly: GCF_946808225.1. NCBI lineage: Eukaryota > Metazoa > Chordata > Actinopteri > Siluriformes > Siluridae > Silurus > Silurus aristotelis. The sequence goes on from NC_139575.1 coordinate 2,473,586, forward strand.
ATTGAGTAAAAGACAGGAGATGGAGCTGGAGGTAGCAGAGCTGAAGATGTTAAGGTTTTCGTTGGGAGTGACGAGGATGGACAAGATTAGAAATGAGTTTATTAGAGGGACAGCACATGTAGGATGTTTTGGTGACAAGGTGAGGGAGGCGAGATTGAGATGGTTTGGACATGTGCAGAGAAGGGACACGAATTATATTGGTAGAAAAATGCTGAAGATGGAGCCATCAGGTAGGAGGAAAAGAGGAAGGCCAAGGAGGAGGTTCATGGATGTGGTGAGGGAAGACATGCAGGTAGCTGGTGTGAAAGAGGCAGATGTAAAGGACAGGGTGGTATGGAGACGGATGATCCGCTGTGGCCACCCCTAATAGGAGCAGCCGAAAGAAGAAGAAGAAGAAGAAGAAGAAGAAATGATGACACTCATTAGCAATAATAATTTGACTCTAAAAAGCTCTAATGACGCTCTTATAAGCACTAATAACACTCTTATAAGAATTAATAATACTCTCATTTGCACTAATGATTTTCTAATTTATATCCACAAATAATATAAACTCATACTCATGAGCTCATGATTCATACGCACTAATCATTCTCTCTGATACTCATGATTATTAATGATAATTCATGAATGGTAATGACACACCCATAAGCACTAATGACAATCTCATAAGCGCAAATAACACTCTCGCAAGCACTAATGACAATCTCATAAACACTAATGACACTCTAACAAGCACTAGTGACGCTCCTCATAAACATTAATGACACTATTATGCACTATAATATGCACCGACGGCCCCCCCATTAGCACCTTTGACACGTCCATATTCATAAATGACATTCATAAGCACTAATCATGTTCACAAGCATTATTGGCACTCCCATAAGCAATAATGACAATCTTATAAGCACTAATGGAAACTATACGCACTAATGACACTCCCATAAGCACTTATAGCACTCATAAGCACTAATGACACTGTAATAAGCACTAATAGCACTCATAAGCATTAACGACACTCGCATAAGCACTAACGACAATTCCCTAAACACTAATGACACTCTCATAAGAACTAATAACTCTTGTAAGCACTAATGACACTCCCATAAGCACTAATGACACTCCCATAAGCACTAATGACACTCCCATGAGCACTAATAACTCTTATAAGCACTAATGACACTCTCATAAGAACTAATAACTTTTAAAAGCACTAATGACACTCCCATAAGCACTAATGACACTCCCATGAGCACTAATAACTCTTATAAGCACCAATGACACTCCTATGAGCACTAATAACTCTTATAAGCACTAATGACACTCCCATGAGCACCAATGACACTCCTATGAGCACTAATAACTCTTATAAGCACTAATGACACTCCCATAAGCACTAATGACACTCCCATGAGCACTAATGACACTCCTATGAGCACTAATAACTCTTATAAGCACTAATGACACTCCCATAAGCACTAATGACACTCCCATGAGCACTAATACCACTCCCAAAAGCACCAATGACAGTAATTAGCACTAATGACACTCCTTTTAGCAATAGGTATACATTTATTATTGCTTATGATATTATAATGATCACTAATGACATGCTCATTAGCAGCAATGATACTCCCATTAGAATTGTTGGTACAGAAATAATAATTACTTCAGATTATTGTTTGTTTAAATTCTTGTATATTTAAAGCTGGAAATGTGGTTACAGCTTTTATTTACTGAATTTGTTAGAAAATTTATTATACATTTTTTTATTTAAAGAAAATAAATCTCATCAATCAAAAGGAAAAGTAATTATCGCTGAATAACTGAATGAGACTATCGCCGTCTCCTGTAGTCGGTCCTGTAGTTATGTTGCCATGTACAATTATTACATGCTTACTGTCTTTGAGCATTTTGTTGTTTTTGAAAATATTTCTGTCTTTTTCGGTGAGTAAAAGCACAGCTGGGACACTCCGCCATAATCCTATTACTTCCACAGATCCCATTTACGCAGAATGCACTCTCCGGCTCGCTAAAAGTGCACACTTTTCCAAATGGTTGCATCATTTGGGAGGTTGGAGGTCCGCATTTAGAAAGTAATGGCTGTTTACAAGCACTTTTTTTTATCACTCATGTGCCTTTGTTTGGTCTGCTATTGGCAAATTAATTATTGTGTGTGATAATCATCTGTAAAAGGTTTGCACGTTAACGTTCGCTCAGCCACACACATACACACAATAAAAAAAAGGGGAGAACAAAGAGAAAGAAATGAGCAGGGCTGATTGGTGCTAATTTATTTTGTGATGATGACAAGCGCTCTGGGGGAAAAAGAAAAAGAAAAACAAAAGGGGTCACCTGATGAACACAATCTGCCCGCTGTGATTACTTCCTCCCTGTGAAAGAGCTCTGATGTCTTAATGGATGTTGAGCCGCTACGGGGTTTAATCTCATCTCAGCGTCTAAACATGCCCACCGCGCATTGTTCCACCACCTGGCAACCGACTCGCCGGTTCGGGATCGAATCAAAAACGTGCGAAACGATTTCGAAAGCTGTGAAATGATAAGACAATGTTGACTGCAAGTGTGTCAGTGCCAGTTTTCTCAGTTTACAGGAATATAATTTTGCTCCCCAACGTCCGGCTTTTTGAAGTACTTTGAATTCTGGATTGTTATTGGTCAGAAGGCGGCGATGAATTTTCTATTAATACTCATCCAGAATTATATTACTGCACGCTCGTACTGATCACACTACATTGTTAAAAGTATTGGAACATCTGAATTTCCAGCCATATGTGTTTCTTTCCCAAACTATAGACACACAATTGTACAGGACGTCTTTGTATGCAATTTTCCCTTCATTTGAACCAGAAGATCCAAACTTGTTGCACATTTCTTGTGTGGTAACCTGCTCCCTAATGGAAGTCACATCTCTGCTAATGAAGTCGGGATCCCAAATACCACAGCACATTTTGAGAGATCTTCTGGAGTTTAGACCTTGATGGGTAGGAGGTTTCTTGGTGGCACAGGGAGGAACTCCAGTGTGGATTAGGAGAACCAAACCTGTTCCAAACCTGTGAAGATATGGGCTGGAGCAAAAGGTCTCCTGCTATAGAGCCTTCTCACCTGACCTGCATCACTACATGACTTTACTAACACCCTCTTGGCTAAACAGATCTACACAAAATCTCATTGGAACAGAACTTAGTGTGGAATGAGATGTTCAAAAAGAAGCACCAATCTTATGTTCAGGTGTCCACAAACTTTCATCCATATAATGGATGTCGCAGGTTGATTTGGAATAGATTTACAGAAGAAGTCTCCAGTGCCAGAACTTTGGTGGCAATAATGTGTGATGATCAGACGTCTGGGTCAGAGCATCTCCAAAACAGCCAATATGCTGCCCTACCAAAAGTGCTTCAATGAAGAACAACCAGTGACAGAAAGTACAAAGGCTCTGGGTGTGTGATGCTCTGGGTGATTTTCTGTTCGAAAACCTTGACTGTTACTTTGATGTTACTGACCACATTCCTTAACCTGGAGGTGTCCTCACCATCAAAATGCTGTTTCCTGCGCAACCAAACTGAAACAAACTTTTAAAGAATAGTTTGAGGAACATCATGAGTTCTGTGGGAGCCGAACTTGATTGAGCATTTCTTGGGACCTCACAACTTGGAGGATCTGCTGATCTGCTTGATCTCAAATAACACAGAACACTTCCAGAGGTCTTCTGGAGCTTAGATCTTTTTGGGTCCAAGTTCACAAGGAGGAACTCTATAATATTACGGTAGTTTTAATGTTCTAGCTGATCGGTGTAAATACAGAAGATCTTGTAGCACCTGTAGCAGTGATGGTACAAGCAGTGATCAAGGGGTAAAAACACAGACTTGACCAACTGCAGAGCTGAAAACCTTGAGGTGCTTCTGGAATATGAAAGAAGTGTATGTGGGAGGAAGAAGCCGAGGAGTTTAGTGGGTTTTTTGACGCCAGTGAAAGATTCTGAAAATCCCTATTAGCATACTGTTCTCTGTACAAGAACCTGGAGCGCTGGCACTTATGGAGTGTGTATATATATATATATATGTGTGTGTGTGTGTGTGTGTGTGTGTGTGTGTGTGTGTGTGTGTGAGACCAAGCTTCTGAAAGCTGTGTAGGCAGGAGGCAGACATTCAGACATCTCTGACTGAAAGAGGCTCCCATATTGCTTATTCTCTCTTCTGCTTTCTTTGTTGGGTTTGTCTCCAGACCTGAACATCCAGAACTCACAATACTGGTGTGTAGATCTTCAGACTTCTGTTTACAAAAAAGTAATATTAAAAGATCTGCTTAGCTCCTCCCATTTCCCCAGACTATTCCAAAATGAAAGTACATTTCACATCATCTTCCCTGATGAGTGATGCTGATTCACATAGAGAACGTAGCGATTGTTCCTCATCTATAAACACAAACACACAATAAAATCCAGAGATGTAAAATACAGACTGAAGACAAAACTACTGCTTTTATTCTTCGCTGATGATTTAAGTGAAGTTTTACATAAAATCACATCAGCCACTGAAACTATTCACAATAGAATAGCAATTGATCCACAACATGTTGTCCTGCTGCACTAGACAGACAGACAGACAGACAGACAGACAGACAGACAGATAGACAGACAGATAGATAGATAGATAGATAGATAGATAGATAGATAGATAGATAGATAGATAGATAGATAGATAGATAGATAGATAGATAGATAGATATTTGTTGACAGTCAGCACCTCCATATTATTGCAGGAGTGTAGAAGGTGAACTGCTGGGATGTAGCAGTAACATCTCAGGTCAGTGTGGACAGTAGAAAGCTTCTCAGTGTTTTACTACAATGGCCTCAGAAGACCAGATGTGCTGCTGTGATTAGCATTTCTGTGTTACTGTGATTAGCATGTTGTGATTAGCATTGCTGTGTTACTGTGATTAGCATGTTGTGATTAGCATTGCTGTGTTTGGCGTGTTGTGATTAGCATGTTTTGTTTAGCATTGCTGTGATTAGCATTGCTGTGTTACTGTGATTAGCATTGCTGTGTTTGGCATGTTGTGATTAGCATTGCTGTGTTTGGCGTGTTGTAATTATCATTGCTGTGTTTGGCATGTTGTGATTAGCATTGCTGTGTTTGACGTGTTGTGATTAGCATTGCTATGTTTGGCGTGTTGTGATTAGCATTGCTGTGTTACTGTGATTAGCATTGCCGTGTTTGGCGTGTTGTAATTATCATTGCTGTGTTTGGCATGTTGTGATTAGCATTGCTGTGTTTGACGTGTTGTGATTAGCATTGCTATGTTTGGCGTGTTGTGATTAGCATTGCTGTGTTACTGTGATTATCATTGCTGTGTTTGGCGTGTTGTGATTAGCATTGCTGTGTTTGGCATGTTGTGATTAGCATTGCTGTGTTTGACGTGTTGTGATTAGCATTGCTATGTTTGGCGTGTTGTGATTAGCATTGCTGTGTTACTGTGATTATCATTGCTGTGTTTGGCGTGTTGTGATTAGCATTGCTGTGTTACTGTGATTATCATTGCTGTGTTTGGCGTGTTGTGATTAGCATTGCTGTGTTACTGTGATTATCATTGCTGTGTTTGGCGTGTTGTGATTAGCATTGCTGTGTTACTGTGATTAGCATTGCTGTGTTTGGCGTGTTGTGATTAGCATTGCTGTGTTTGGCGTGTTGTGGTTAGCATTGCTGTAATTAGCGCTGTGCAGCTTCATCTGCTGGTATTTTTATTACTCGGAGCAGAGCAGAAGAAAGCAGAGAGGAAAATCCTCAGCCCTTTGAAACATCAGCGAGGGGATGATTCAGGTTTTATAAAGAATGCGGTTTGAGGGATTTGTATTGAATTTTAGTAGAAAAGCAGTGTGTGTGTGTGTGTGTGTGTGTGTGTGTGTGTGTGTGTGTGTGGCAGCTTTACAACTCATACTGTTTTTAAAACAGCTGGATCTGGAGCGGTCCTGCTTGAGGAATAAACAGCAGAAGCTGCATTTTTGGTCTTTTGAGAAAGCAGGTTTTTTTCTCTAACAGCTTTAAGAGGTTTGATTTTCATAATGATATCAATTAAGAATAAGTTCTAGAATGAGCTCTGGGCAGAAAACATGCTGACAGAGCAAAATAATCCACCAGCAGGAACATAGTAAGGTGTGTGAGAAGCTCAGTGGGCCTGAAGAACCTTCAGGAACATCTCAAATCCTTTAGAACAAAAGATTCCAGACTATTATGCTTCATGAGTCCTTCTGTCTTTCAATATGAGCATCATGAGAATTTCAAGGCTTCATTATACATCAACCGTCCATGTGCATCATCTTCATTCTCCTCCTCCTCCACCTCCTCATTATCATCATCTTCATAATCACCATAACCATAACAATAACCATTCTTCTCTGTAAAAGCTCAATCTCATGGTTCATTTAATGCAGAATTAGAGCCTCATCCTCATCATGCCTCACACAAACTTATTTCAAGAAGGAGCATTTTTTGTGGATTTAAAAGGATATTGAGGACACAAATCCCTCTGAGATGCCTTCACCCTGGAGAGGAAAAGTCCAAAATGTTTAATAGAAGATGCTTTTCAGAGGAACTGTGCTATTTTCTTCCTTGTTTCCCTTTAGGCTTCAGTACTAAGTGATCCAGTTAGAAGGTTCTTAGGTTTGAGGAAGAGTGTGGGTGGAATTCTAATGGTGAGGATCGGTGTGAATTGAATCTTTTCAGGGTGAGGAAGAGTGTGGATGCAACTCTTCCCAGGGTGAGGAACAGTGTGCATGGTGTTCTCAGGGTAAGGAACAGTGTGCATGGTGTTCTCAGGGTGAGGAACAGTGTGCATGGTTTTCATTTCTGGGTGAGGTACAGTGTGGATGTTTTTCTCAAGGTGAGGAGCAGTGTGGCTGGTGGTCTCAGGGTGAAGGAAATTGTGTATGGTGTTCTCAGGGTGAAGGACAGTTTGGATGGTGTTCTTGGGGTGGGGAAGAGTGCGAATGGAGTTCTTCTCAATGTGAGGATCAGTATGGATATTCTTCTCTGGGTGAAGAAAAGTATGAATGGTGTTCTCAGGGTGAGGAACAGTGTGGATGCAGTTCTTTGGCCAGAAAAGATTGTTGATGATGTTTTTCACAGGTTAAGGAACAGTGTGGATGGTGAACTTGTGAGAAAGAGTGTAAATAGATTTCTTCTCAGTGTAAGGAGCATGGTGCCTTGTGCTTTTATGATGGGAAACAGTGTGAATGGAGTTCTTCTCAGGGTGAAGTAAAGTGTGGATAGTGGACACAAGATAAAGAAAATTGTGAATTGGGTTTTTCTTAGGGCAAGGAACAGTGAAGCTGGTGGTCTCCTCACCCTGAGATCACAAGCCGTACTTCTCCTCACCCTGAGAGCACCATCGTACTTCTCCTCACCCTGAGAGCACCATCCGTACTTCTCCTTACCCTGAGAACACCATCAGTACTTCTCCTCACCCTGAGAACACAATCCGTACTTCTCCTCACCCTGAGAGCACAATCCGTACTTCTCCTCACCCTGAGAGCACAATCCGTACTTCTCCTCACCCTGAGAACACCATCAGTACTTCTCCTCACCCTGAGAACACAATCCGTACTTCTCCTCACCCTGAGAGCACCATCCGTACTTCTCCTCACCCTGAGAACACCATCCGTACCTCTCCTTACCCTTAGAGCACCATCCGTACTTCTTCTCACCCTGAGAACAAAATCGGTACTCCTCCTCACCCTGAGAACACCATCCGTACTTCTCCTTACCCTGAGAACACCATCCATACTTCTTCTGACCCTGAGAACACCATCCGTACTTCTTCTCACCCTGAGAACACCATCGGTACTCCTCCTTACCCTGAGAACACCATCCGTACTTCTCCTTACCCTGAGAACCCCATCCGTACTTCTTCTGACCCTGAGAACACCCTCCGTATTTCTCTTCACCCTGAGAACACTATCCGTACTTCTCCTCACCCTGAGAACACCATACACATTTTCCTTCACCCTGAGACCACCAGCTACACTGTTCCTTGCCCTAAGAAAAACCCAATTCACAATTTTCTTTATCTTGTGTCCACTATCCACACTTTACTTCACCCTGAGAAGAACTCCATTCACACTGTTTCCCATCATAAAAGCACAAGGCACCATGCTCCTTACACTGAGAAGAAATCTATTTACACTCTTTCTCACAAGTTCACCATCCACACTGTTCCTTAACCTGTGAAAAACATCATCAACAATCTTTTCTGGCCAAAGAACTGCATCCACACTGTTCCTCACCCTGAGAACACCATTCATACTTTTCTTCACCCAGAGAAGAATATCCATACTGATCCTCACATTGAGAAGAACTCCATTCGCACTCTATTTCCCACCCCAAGAACACCATCCAAACTGTCCTTCACCCTGAGAACACCATACACAATTTCCTTCACCCTGAGACCACCAGCCACACTGCTCCTCACCTTGAGAAAAACATCCACACTGTACCTCACCCAGAAATGAAAACCATGCACACTGTTCCTCACCCTGAGAACACCATGCACACTGTTCCTTACCCTGAGAACACCATGCACACTGTTCCTCACCCTGGGAAGAGTTGCATCCACACTCTTCCTCACCCTGAAAAGATTCAATTCACACCGATCCTCACCATTAGAATTCCACCCACACTCTTCCTCAAACCTAAGAACCTTCTAACTGGATCACTTAGTACTGAAGCCTAAAGGGAAACAAGGAAGAAAATAGCACAGTTCCTCTGAAAAGCATCTTCTATTAAACATTTTGGACTTTTCCTCTCCAGGGTGAAGGCATCTCAGAGGGATTTGTGTCCTCAATATCCTTTTAAATCCACAAAAAATGCTCCTTCTTGAAATAAGTTTGTGTGAGGCATGATGAGGATGAGGCACGGTTCTCAGGGTAAGGAGAAGTACGGATGGTGCTCTCAGGGTGAGGAGAGGTACGGATTGTGTTCTCAGGGTGAGGAGAAGTACGGACGGTGCTCTCAGGGTGAGGAGAAGTACGGACGGTGCTCTCAGGGTGAGGAGAAGTACGGACGGTGCTCTCAGGGTGAGGAGAAGTACGGACGGTGCTCTCAGGGTGAGGAGAAGTACGGACGGTGCTCTCAGGGTGAGGAGAAGTACGGACGGTGCTCTCAGGGTGAGGAGAAGTACGGACGGTGCTCTCAGGGTGAGGAGAAGTACGGACGGTGCTCTCAGGGTGAGGAGAAGTACGGACGGTGCTCTCAGGGTGAGGAGAAGTACGGACGGTGCTCTCAGGGTGAGGAGAAGTACGGACGGTGCTCTCAGGGTGAGGAGAAGTACGGACGCTGCTCTCAGGGTGAGGAGAAGTACGGACGGTACGGACGCTGCTCTCAGGGTGAGGAGAAGTACGGACGCTGCTCTCAGGGTGAGGAGAAGTACGGACGCTGCTCTCAGGGTGAGGAGAAGTACGGACGCTGCTCTCAGGGTGAGGAGAAGTACGGACGCTGCTCTCAGGGTGAGGAGAAGTACGGACGGTGTTTTCAAGATGAGGAGAAGTACGGATGGTGTTCTTAGGGTGAGGAGAAGTACGGATGGTGTTCTTAGGGTGAGGAGAAGTACGGATGGTGTTCTCAGGGTAAAGGACATTTTTAATGGTGTTCTCAAGGCGAGGAACAGTTTGAATGGTGTTCTCAGGTTGAGCAAAACTGTGGGTGATGTTTTCAGGTTAAAAAACAGTGAGTGGCGTTCTTCCTTTCCTTTTTTTTTTATTTTTTATCTTTATTCGGTATCTTCTACAGCATATATAGCATGTAGTTTTTGTCTTGAGATCACATCTAAATATTGCTTTCTGTCAGAACTTTCCGAACGATTACCGTGTTTGTATGAAGGGTGCCAATAGTTTTGCACATTGTGGTATTGGGTGAATATTAACAGCTCTGTACACTGATGATTTATGACTGTGACCATGTTTAGTGATTTTGCTGTCAGCTTAAGTGTGACAGAATCTTCTCTCTTTTTCTCTGTGTGTGTGTGTGTGTGTGTGTGTGTGTGTGTGTGTGTGTGTGTGTGTGTGTGTGTGTGTGTACACAGTTAAACCAACCGTCATCGACGTCGATATCTTCGTTAACAGCATCGGACCCGTCTCCTCGATAAATATGGTAAGTGTAATGGATTTCCACATGATCTACAGCTGTGTTTGTGTGTGTGTGTGTGTGTGTGTGTGTGTGTGTGTGTGTGTGTGTGTGTGTGTGTGTGTGTGTGTGTGTGTGTGTGTGAGGTGATTGCTGTGAGGTGCCCAAAGCCTGACCTTAGGGAAAACACTTAGATAGTTTGAAGAAAATAAAGTAGTAAAATCACATTATAGTCCATGCTGTGGGACACTGCAGAACATATGACAGGGTTCAGATCTACACTGAGCAGAACAAAACATCTGACCACCTAGTAGATAAATGTCTCACTTCCAGATTAGAAACCATTCAATATTGGATGCAATGGCATGCAATTTTCCCTTCACTTGAACTACAAGACCCAAACCTGTTCCAGCCTGAAGCCAGCTCCATGAAGATCTGCTATACATGGGTTGGAGTGAAAGATCTTCTACTATAGAGCTCCAACCCTGTTGAACAGCTTTTGGAATGAATGTGAACGCTACCTGCACTCCAGGCCTCCTCACCTTCTCACCTACATCAGTTCCTGACTTTACTAACACCATTATGGATGAATGAATCTCCACAAATCTAGGGGAACATCTTCCCAGAATGCTGGAAGTTGTTTAGGTGTGAAAAGTAGATTGTGATTGTCTGGAAGGAGTTCAGGTGTGAATAGTGGATTGTGATTGGCTGGAAGGATTTCAGGTGTGAATAGTGGATTGTGATTGGCTGGAAGGATTTCAGGTGTGAATAGTGGATTGTGATTGGCTGGAAGGAGTTCAGGTGTGAATAGTGGATTGTGATTGGCTGGAAGGAGTTCAGGTGTGAATAGTGGATTGTGATTGGCTGGAAGGATTTCAGGTGTGAATAGTGGATTGTGATTGGCTGGAAGGAGTTCAGGTGTGAATAGTGGATTGTGATTAGCTGGAAGAAGTTCAGATGTGAGTTCAGGGGTTGTCTGCGTTTGTCAGTTGAATGTAAATGAATGTTCTGCTTATAAACACCTGTAACCATAGTAAAGTCCAGGTCCATCCAGAGTGAGACGGTGATTGTACACGTTTCCTAATGATGTCACTGAGCTCCATGGAGGAGTTTTGCGTGTGGTGGAACTTCTATGGCAGAATGAATTTGGAGACGAACAGGAGCAGAAAATGTTCAAATGAGAAACGGAATGAAAAACAGCAGCAGGAACCAGTAACTCCAACAACTTCATTATTTGTGGAAACATGTACATCATTCATATAAATGTATCTTCTGGCACTACTTTATCTGTGTGTGTGATTCGTAACAGCAGAATTGGAGATGTAACAATTCCCACTTGGAAAGATTTTCTCAGTAATGTAACAAGTGAAGATGAGGAACAGAAGCAGTCTTTTTTTCCTCCGTTTCTCGTTTATAACTGCGGTACTCTGGAGGGGAATCGGATCATTTAAAGGGTAACGTGTTTAAACGGTATTAATGGCAAATTATTAGGAACGCTTTAAACTGCAAGCTGTGGAGGTTCATTATTTAACTTAATATTCCGTTACTCTGAGACATATCTCGTTATTTACGCTTAGTTTCTGTATGAAATTTTCGATTTGCTGATCACGTTTCCAGAATTTGATCGGCATGTATACGGGGGTGCAACTGCACATTTGCCGAAGGGGTTCGCAAGATCATGTTTGCCCACAAAAAGAGGGAAAAATAAAACCGGTGGTCCGTGACCCCTAGGGGTTTGCGGCGGTACTGCAGGGTCTCCTAATAATTAATGTTGGATCACATATAATTTTTTTTGTTAAGAAAAATAAACATGGGTAAAAACATCAAAGATAAAATATTCAATTTGAAAAATATAATTATTACATTAAAGTTCTATCAAACTTAAAGCTGATGGTTATGTAAATGTTTAATTGTCTGCCTGCAAATCTATTAAAATAACACAATCTGAACAACTTAATAAAATTGTGATTGTAATTGCAAAATATGTTTGTTACGATGCATAAATCTTTTTGGAAGGTTTGAAAATATATAGTAAAATATATGATGCAGGTACAACAACAACATAGTTCTAGTTGTCGTAGCACATTATAACTGGCGTAATACAATTGTTTTTTATTAATATCAGTGGTTACGTTTGGCACATTTTGTATCGGGGGTCCCTGCCACATGTCTATCGCCCAAGGGGTCCTTGACCTGAAAAACTTTAAGGACTTCTGCCCAGTACTGTTTGCAATTGCACCCCCTCCCCCCATTTATGGCGCCCACCATTTACTGCATATATACTGCAATACCCCAATTTTGCACCTCTGCATGCAAACATATATCGACTGCTAATTGACTTTAATCCGATCATCTCCTCCAATACCAACAAACAGAATAGAAATTACTTATAATGTGTGAACGTGATATTCTCAGTCATCTAGTTGGACACATCTGGCCAGACAACTTTTAACATTTCTTAATGCGAGCTTGGGAATATTTAATAATGCGTTCTGATTGGCTGACAAGCCAGCTCCATGAAGATCTGCTTTCCATGAGAAAGTTGGAGTGGAAGATCTCCTGCTATGCAGCTTCAACCTAATTAGCAAGAATAAATGTGAATGCTGACTGCACCCCAGGCCTCATCACCTTCTCACCTGCATCTCTTCACGACCTCACTAACACACTTGTAGCAAAGGCGAACTCAGTGTGGAGTCGGATGTTCAAAAGGAAGCACATAAGTTCCAAACATCTGTCCGTACTGGAAGGTGATGTCTTCCTGGAGAAGTGAAGGTTCTGCTAGTTTTGTCTGGAGGACAGACACATTTTTTTTCTGTGTAAAGAACACTTTGATTAATATGATGAGAAGTATCATCATCAATCTTCACAAATTTCACAACAGCAGGGATTATCAGGGATTTCAGGACACCTGTAGTTTACTGAGCGTCAGCTATTAGCTGTAATTCGAGTTAGTTGGTTTGTTTTTTGAGTTGATTGGTAACTCACTCAAACATTTCATTTATTGATATTATTGGATTTTGAATCAGTATCTAGAGCACTTATCTCCTCAAAATTTTTATTATTTATCATTTTATTCACATTCATGGCATCATAGTAGAACGCTTGTGCCTGAGAGATGGAGGGATCAGTCAAAAAAAAAGGACTTTGAGGTTGAGAGTAATTTTTGTGAATTTTTGTGATTTTTATGAAATTAGTTACATAATAACGCCACTTGTAATGTGACGCACACCTTCCAAAAAATTCTATTTTTGTCTACAAAATATTTGCCCAAAATCTTTGGAGATAATCGAGACGTTTTTTTTTGGCAGATGTGAGACAAGGCTTTGTGTTCACCTTCAACTCTTCCATGGGTGCCATTTTTGCACTGTGTCATTCTTATTGCTGGATCATGAGCACTGGCCTTATCTGATGCACATGAGGCCTGCAGGTCTTTAGATGTTGTTCTGGGTTCTGTAAGAGCTCCTGGGTGAGTCAACGTTGTGCTCTTGGAGTAATTTTGGAAGGCCTCACTGTGGTTCACAGTGGTTGTGAGTCCCAAAGCCTTAGAAATTTTTTTGTAAACCTTTTCCACACTTTGTATCTCATCTGTTCTTGAATTTCTTTAGATCACAACATGATGTGTTGCTTTTTGCAATCTTTTTGAGAGCCAGGCAGGTTTGGAGACTTCATTTTAAATTTCCTCGAGTTTGTGTAATGTTACATTTGCTAATAATTTAAGTGTGATAAATATACAAAAAATCAGGATGGGGCAAATACTTTTTTCACAGCACTGTGCATATATATATATATATTGTATATTGTATATCTGAGTGATCCTCATGTATATTTTTATTTTTGGTGCCTTTTCACCCCATTAATATCATCATGTTTTTCAGAAGATCCAGAGGTCCATGTGAATGAAAATGATCTCTACTGTACTTTTATTTTTTCGTTACTGAAACCAAAAGGAACTGATACTCAGTGTCTGGGTGAAGAACACTTTTAATCTGAACAGGAATGAATTTAAAATGGATTTTTGAGGTTCCTATGCAATGACTAAAGTAAGTTCCCTTCAAATTGGAGCTTGGAGAACTTTTTTATGGTTGCTCCCCTCTTCCATCCTAGTCCACATGGAACCCTGTTTCTGGGGTTTCTGTAGAACATGTTGATTAATGACCAAATAAGGAGTAAGCCATTCATTCTTTTTGGTGCGGTTACAGAAAAACAATCAATTACTTGTGGATGCAATTAAGTCTGTTTACTCCTTTTGGAAGTGTTTCTGCAGCACCAATATAGTTTCAGTATATTTTCTTCTTTTTCTTTCTTCTGCTCCCATTAGGGGTCTCCACAGCAGATCATCCATCTCTATATTACTCTGTTCTCTACATCTGCCTCTTTCAAACCAACTACCTGCATGTCTTCCCTCACCACATCCATAAACCTCCTTCTTGATCTTCTCTTCATATACCCCATGTCCCTCCACTGCACATCACCAACCATCTCTCTCACCTTGTCTCTAAAACGTCCTACCTGCATGGTCCCTCTAATAAACTCGTTTCTAATTCTGTCCATCTCTGTTCCAACTCCACAGCATTTTTAACTCCTCCACCTCCTCCATCTCACCTTTTTCAACGTCACCATTATTATCATTATTGTCTTCATCAAGATTTTCATCATCATCATCATCATCATCTTGTAGCTGGAGTTCACTCTGACCTGTACTGATTCTACTCTGCACATTAGAAGAATTGAAATCTCTGTGTTAAATCTGCTTGTATTGATTCGTGTGACACGGGACGGAGCTCAGGATGATGAAAGGATGCTTTTTTTCCCCTGAGGGATGTTTTTCTTCTTGCGTTCCAGACTTAAGCCTGCCATGATCAAAAGCCCATTTCAAAAGATTTAAAAGTTTCCAAGGTTGAAATTCTTTACAGTGTGAACGCAGCAGACGGCTGAACGCTGTACTATGAGTGTTTTCTTTGTCAGGGAATGAAATTTGTATAAAAATGATTGGACAGTATTTCACAGAACTCAGCAGATTTTTCTGGTGTTAGCTCAAGCTAGCTGCTTTGAAGTCTCACAGCCCACTTCCCAAAGTCCCACTAATCACTTCCTGGTGTTTCGCTTCTCATTTCCTAAAGTTTCACTACCCACTTCAAAAAGTTCCACTTTTCACTTCCTGAGGTTCCAAATCTCACCCACTTATTAAATTACCCACTTCTCTCTTTTCAAGCATTATTCATGTTCTAAATGAGTTCTGGGGTTCTGTGAAGATCCTCTCTGGGTTCCTGCAGCTTATAAACTTTTCACATTCACTTTAAGGTGAAGAAAATCACCGAATCCCGACTAATTGTAGTTAAAAAAATAATAACCTGAACCCTGACATTCACTCAATTATACAATAAGGCCAACACACACACACACACACACACACACACACACACACACACACACACACACACACACACACACACACACACACTATATTTGATTATACAGTGGGGGAAATAATTATCTGATCCCCTGCTGATTTACAAAAAAATGAACAGTTTTAATGGTGTGCTTTTATTTAAACAAAGAGACAGAATAGAAAAAAAAAATCATTAAAAAACACAAAAAAAAAGGTTATAAATTAATTTGTCCATTCCTGCATTGTGCAGGTCCACAATCTCGTCCCTGACGTCCTTTGACAGCTCTTTGGTCTTTCCCATGGTGGTGGAGAGGTTTGAATGGAAGAGGTTGATTCTGTGACTGGTGTGTTTTATACACATCATGAGTTGATATCAGGAGAACCTTCTTAGAGGTACAGGAATAATTTGGGTGTGTGGGAGTCAGAATTCTTGCTGGTTGGTACGGGAACAAATATTTATTTCACTCCATCAAATACAAATTAATTTATATATAATAAAAATGTGTTTTTTTGGATGGATATTCTGTTGTTTTGTTAAAATAAACCGACTAAAAATTCCAGACTGTTTATTTCTTTGTGATGGGGTGAATTTACTAAATCAGCAGGGGATCAAATAATTATTTCCCCCACTCTATAAGATTATTCCAGTGTGTTCTGCATGATGGGAGGAGATGTGGTATGTGTTATGAAGCTTTATAAATGCTACCCTGCAGTAAAGGAAGCAATTTGGTGAAGCGATCCACAGTGACACAATACGGTACAGGATTTTTTATTGATTTATTATTATTTTCTATATAAAGATAAAGTGTAGGTATTTGGCAACCTGACAAGAGAATCCCCAGACACCCCCAAAACGTATCTCTTGTCCCAGTGTCGATTTTCTAAAACATCTCACAATCGACTATCTCCATCATAACAACCCTCCAGGCTTTCAGTTCTCCGTCACCCAGCAGGAACGTTTCACAGGCTGATAAATGACACCTGTCATTAGAGCATATCAGGAGAACCCGTTTCTCCTGCAGGACAATGTCTGTCGTCTCCGAGACGCCGAGGAGAAGAGTGAGCTCGGAGTAAACCCTCGTTCCCTCTTTAAAAGGTCCAATAAGGGTCAGTGTCTGAAAATCAGTAGAACTGTCGTCTCTCTGCTCCTGATAAAAAAATAACTCGAATCATTATAACATAAATCACCAAAGATTAAACCATTATCCAGTCGGTCGATGTGGAGCTCAGTTCCGTTTAAAAATGCAACACTTTCTCTTTAAATAAAACAATGCGCTATTTTCTGCTGTGACATTACTCAGGATGAACAGTACCTCACACACACACACACACACACACACACACACACACACACACACACACACACACACACAGTACCCCACACACATACACAAAAAAAAAAACCCAGACACAAACTAATTCTACGAATTAGTAGCTCATACACACACACACACACACACACACAAACTAATCCTACGAATTAGAACCACACACACACACACACACACACACACACACACACACACAAACTAATCCTACAAATTAGTACCACACACACACATGCACACAGTACCTTACACAATTGTACCTCACACACACACACACATACATACACAGTAACACACACACACACACAAACTAACCCTACAGGTTCCATATCTCACTTCCCAGTTCTTGAGGTTCCACATCTTACTTTCTAAAATCCCAGTTTCCACTTCCCAGAGTTTCACTACACACTTCCCAAACATCAATTCCAACTTCCTGAAGTTTTACATTTCACTTCCCAAAGCTCCATTTTTCACTTCCCAAAGTCTGAGTACTCGTTTAATTTAGTCAATTATAGAATCGGACCAAGACACACACACACACACACACACACACACACACACACACACACACACATTATAGTTGACCCTATTTGGTACTGTATAGGTACAAAGAACACTCCAGGTCCATCTTATTTTTACTATGTGTGTGTGTGTGTGTGTGTGTGTGTGTGTGTGTGTGTGTGTGTGTGTGTGTGTGTGTAAGAGATAAACCAGCAGGTGTTTATGAATGAGTCATAGCGTGAAACAGAGATGTTCCTCATTAAGGCGCGGTGGTTTAAAAGGACAACTGCTGCTGCAACATGGCGGCGAAACACCTGCTATTTTTATCCGTCCGGATCACGCCGTGTCCATGGCAACGGCACCGAGTCAAGGAAATCCTTTAGCATGACACCTAGTGATAGGAGCAGCCTGGCAACACACACACACACACACACACACACACACACACACACACACACACACTTTATAGTCATATCCATTTAGTGAGACTCCCACTCACTTGGAGTTCTTTATAAAACAGGAACAGCAGGCGGCAGATCTCCATCATTCCCTCCTTTTTTCTCTCCCTCTTTTCTTTTCTCTTTCCTGCCTTCTTTCTTACGTTTTTTCTTTCTCCCTTGTGCATGTTTTTCACATTTATTTCCCTCCCTGCCTTTATTATTTGTGTCAGTCACTCGTTCCTTTCCTTTCTTCTTCTTTTCTCATTTCTTTTCTACTTATTTGTATTTATTTTTATCTTCTCTTCTTTTTCCTCTAACTGTTTGTTTGTGTTTCACTGTGAGAACTCCTGAGCTGTGTACTGATGATACGTGTGTGTGTGTGAGAGAGAAAGAAACAAAGAGAAAGAGATAGATAGATAGATAGATAGATAGATAGATAGATAGATAGATAGATAGATAGATAGATAGATAGATAGATAGATAGATAGATAGATAGAAGTGGTTAAAGTGTTGGACGTCAGATTAGAAGGTCATGAATTCATATCCCAGCACTACGAAGTTGCCTCTGCTGGGCCCCCGAGGAAGGCCCCTAACCATTTACATTTGCGGCATTTAGCAGACGCCCTTATCCAGAGCGATGTGCAAAAGTGCTTTGAGTCTCCAGTAATGAATAAATCTACACTGTACGCAAGATTACAAACTTAATATAAATATAACTCTTGAATTCTACAAACCTGGAAAGTGCTAATTTAAGTGTTTCAGGAAGATGAAGGTCTTCAATCGTCGCTTGAAGATAGTCAGGGACTCTGCTGTACGGACATCTAGGGGAAGTTCATTCCACCACCTCGGTGCCAGAACAGAGAAAAACCTTGAAGTGTACTTACCACTCATTCTGAGAGAAGGTGGTACCAGTGGAGCAGTGCTGGAGGATCTCAGACAGCGTGGTGCAGTGCGAGATGTGATGAGGTCACTGAGGTAAGATGGTGCTGGTCCATTTTTGGCCTTGTAGGCAAACATCAGTGTTTTGAATCTGATACGTGCAGCTACTGGACGCCAGTGGAGGGGCAGCAGTGGGATAGTGTGGGAGAACTTGGGCTGATTGAACACAAGTCATGCAGCTGCGTTTTGGATCATTTGCAGTGGATGAATAGCGTTCAGGGGAAGACCTGCCAGCAGAGAGTTGCAGTAGTCGAGTCTTGAAATGGTCAAACCATTCCAATGCTGTTCCGCAGATACCGAGACTCTTTAGGGTAGACGAGAGTCTTGTGGTTGACTGTGTCAAATGCTGCTGAAAGGTCCAGGAAGATAAGAACGGATGACTGATTGGCTGATTGAGCAGCATGCAGTTTCTCCGGAACAGCCAAAAGGGCCGTCTCTGTGGAATGTGCAGCTTTAAACCCAGACTGGTTCGGATCATGGAGGTTGTTCTGTGAGAGATAGACAGACTGTTGGTTAAAAACAGTGCGTTCCAGAGATTTAGAAAGAAAGGAGGGAAGTGATACCGGTCTGTAGTTGTATATGTCTGATGGGTCCAGAGCAGGTTTCTTTAAGGTTTCCTAACCCTCACCTGCTCTGGATAACGGCATCTGCCAAATGCTGCAACTGTAAACACAAGTTCCCAGATAAGGTGCCAAAACTTTTACGATATGAACAAAGGCAATTAGATTTGCTAAATACACTCTCTCACAAACACACACACACACACACACACACACACACACACACACACACACACACACACACACACACAGAAAGCAGTAAACAGCTGTATGACTCACACTGTGCAGGAATCATCTGTCAACTGCTGTTACTCTCTACAGTCTCCTGCCTTAATAATAATCGAGATGAGCATCGAGCTCTACATTCATATCATCATCACTAACACTGATCCTGCCCACAGCGTACCGCAAACACATCTATCAACAAACAAACAAACAAATGTGTGTGTACTCATAATAAGCACATAATAATAATAATAATAACCATGAATAAATACACCAGTAACATTAATGTAAAGTTAAAAGAATAAATATGTAATAATGTATTTATTACTAACAAAAGCAAACACAAATAAATGTTGGTATATAAATAAATACATAAATATAAAAAAGTACACATAATAACTACATCTGCATAATTATAGAAAAATAACATGAAATAATAATTAAACCGTGTTATACACAATGTTAATAATGCCAGCAAGGATAATGTAAAGACAAAATGATTTACAATTTGCATAAATAAAAGCTTATATATATATATATATTTCATTATAGCAAATAAAATGCATTATTAAATAAATAAATAAATCAACAATGGAATATGTTTGGAAAAAAACATTACAAATAAAGTAAACAACAGTAATTAATGTTAATTGAATAATTAATTCATTACAAATATTTGAAAATACTATACTAAATTAATTTTAAAATACTACTACTAATATTAATAATAATAATAATAATAATAATAATAATTTCAGGGAACTTTATATCTATATAAAAATGTTGGGGAAAGTTTTTGAACACTAAATAATTAAGTGACAAAAAATGAGAGTGTATGTTTTGTACAGAAACGTGTTTGAACCAATTTATTTTGGGTCTCAGTGTTCAGGTCGGGCTTCTGGAGCAAAACACTGATGGTATTAATTAATAAAATTTAATATTTTACCCAATATTTTCAGCAGATCCAGTTGACCTAGACCTTATTTGCAGATAATACTAAAAATAAAAAAGTAAATAAAAAAGTTTAGCTGGGGAATTTTGATTAGGTTTGGCAACCCATTCCACTTCTCATCAAACTGATCTTCTTTATTAACATATAAATATAAATATTATACATGTAAATATAACCTCCGGAACCTCCAGAGACAAACGATGTGATAAAATGCTGAACATGTGGTACATCTGAAACGCCTCGTCGTTTAACACTCAGCTCCTGATGAAGTATTAAACACAGCCCTGTTTTTTAGGTTTTTTCTCTGGTCAAGGCAGCATGCTGGAACTGCTCATGCTTAGATTGCTGTGGGGTCAGAACAGCGTGTGCAGATGTTACTGTAGAACCGTCTCTCACAGACCTATGGCCAATTTATTGTTCTGTCAGGATGAGATCTGACATGGACTTCATCTCAACCTGAAAAGCTTCTGGGAATAATTCTGACGATTTAGAACAAAATACACTGAATTAAATACTTATATACACATATGCACATGTACACAAGCGACACTATGTAAAACAACAAATAGTATGTGTTTCGTTTCAAACATCTTATTCCACATTTAATCTCCATTTCCTCTTTGCTCTTCCCAACCCCTGTTCATGATTCCTGTTTTGCCTGGATACACTGGATACCGGTTTGGACGCCGGACTGTCTTTTGGTTTTGCGTTGGCTCTGCGCTTTATTGTTTCGTTTTCCGGATTTGGAATTAATCACTGTTTTTTGGATTCTGATTTGGGTTCTTCCTGCATTGCTCTGTTATGGTTTTGGTTATGTGAGTTTTATGTTGGGTGGTAACATTATGGTTATGTTGGGGTTATGTCTGGGTTGTGTTGAGTTGTTATTTGAGGGTTATGTCAGGGTTTTCTCAAGGCTATTTTAGGAGGTTGTGTCAGGTTTATGTTAGGGGTTTTGTCAGGGTTATAATGGTGGTTATAAAGAGGGTTCCCTTTCAGGACCTCGAGCTGTGTCGGATCTATGCAATCTCTTCGCTCCTTGGACCTCAGAGTCCATCACGTGGTCTCGTTTATCAACCACCGGGGGGGGGGGGGGGGGGGGGGGTCTCTGTTCGAGCCCCCTGTACAGCTGTACAGCTCAGGGCACAGCTCAGAGGCTTGGGTCTCTCCACTGAGTTAGTAGAGACCATTCTCTAATCCAGAGCTCCCTCCACGAGGCGGTTGTATGCCACGAGATGGCATCTATTCACTGCGTGGTGCTCTCGGCACCAATTAGACCCAGTCCACTTCCCATTTTGTTCAGTGCTGGAGTTTCTGCAGGAGCACCATTAAAGTCTACGCGTCCGCCGTTTCGCCGTATCATGCTACCATGTCTGGGAATTCACTGGGCAGAGACTCACTCCTGACATGTTTTCTCTGCAGCACCAGGCTGAGGCCCCCGGTGCGTCCAAGAATGCCAGGGTGGGACCTGGCTGTAGTGTTGGAGGCTCTATCCAAGCCCCCCTTTGAGCCTTTGCCATCATGGAGGCACTTGTTCATCAAGACCACTTTCTTGTTGGCCATCTGCTCTCTAAGGAGAGTAAGTGATTTGCAGGCCCTTTCTGTGCCAAAGCGTTCCGAGGCAGCTCGAGTTCCTGAAAAGAAACGTCTCTAGGTTACATATGTAACCCTAGTTCCTTGAGGGAACAAGACGCTCCGTCTCTAGACACACCTCCAGCACCCCTTCAGCGCTTCCTCCACGGTTACAAAAGCTGAAGCTGGCTTCTCTCCAGGTGCGCTTTATACTCTCTGATCGTGACATCACCCCGCCAGTGCATGGACAACGCAGTTGTGTTCCCAAAGCGTTCCGACGCAGCATCTCATTCCCTCAGGGAACTAGGGTTACATATGTAACCTAGAGACGTTATGTTATGTTATGTTATGTTATGTTATGTGGTTATAAAAAGGGTTATGTTTGGTAATGTCAGTGTTATGTTGGGTGGTAAAAAAGAGGGTTATGTTTTGGTTATGTCAGGGTTATGTCAAGGTTCGGATAGTAGTTGTGTCAAGGTTATGTTGGGGGTTATATCAAGGCTATGTTGGGGGTTATATCAGGGTTATGTTGAGGGTTAAATCAGGGTTATGTTGGGGGCTATTTCAGGGTTATGTTGAGGGGTATGTCAGGGTTATGACACGATTATGTTAGGGTTATGTTAGGAGTTATGTTGGGGGTTATATCAGGGTTATGTTGGGGGTTATATTAGGGGTTATATTGGGGGTTATGTTGAGGCATTTATTGGGGGTTATGTTGGGGGTTATTTTAGGGTTATGTTGGGGGTTATATTGTGGGTTATGTTGGGGGTTATATTAGGGTTATGTTGGGGGTTATATTGTGGGTTATGTTGGGGGTTATATTTGGGGTTATATTAGGGTTATGTTGGGGGTTATATTGTGGGTTATATTAGGGGTTATATTGAGGGTTATGTTGGGGGTTATATTGAGGGTTATGTTGGGGGTTATTTTGGCGGTTATGTTGAGGGTTATATTGGGGGTTATTTTGGGGGTTATATCAGGGTTATATTGAGGGTTATATCTGGGTTTTGTTGGGGTTATGTGGGGGTTATTTCAGGGTAATGTTGAGGGTTATGTTGGGGGTTAAGTTGGGGGTTATGTCGGGGTTATTTTGGAGGTTATGGTGGGGGTTATATTGAGGGATATATCGGGATTATGTCAGGGTTTTGTCGGGGTTATATTGAGGTTTTTATTGGGGGTTAAGTTGGGGGTTATATAGGGGTTTAATTGGGGGTGATGTTTGGGGGTTATGTTGGCACTTATGTTGAGGGGTATGTTGAGGGGTGTGTCAGGGTTATGACTGGATTATGTCAGGGTTATGTTAGGGGTTATGCTGGGGGTTTATGTAAGGAGGTTATATCTGGGACCAGGGTGATGCTGTGATGGTGGTGTTGGAGGTTGTACAGTAGGTCTGCTGTAGGATCTTCAGCTCTCTGAGAGCAGGAGTGTGATAGTGAAGTCTTGGGAAGTAATTTGTTTTAAAAGGAGTATAAAAAGAGAAAGTAGGTCAGTGCTGGAGCAGTGAACGGAAGCAGGTGTGTCTTACTAATAAAACTCGGGTTCTTTATTCCACACACAGCTCATTATACACTTTTGTGTAATTGTGTCCAGCAACTCGGGGACAAGAACCAGAGTCGAGGAGGAGGGAGAGGGCGTGTCTTTACCAAGCCCCTCCCCCTCCCAGACACAATTACACAGCAAAATTTGTGAAATGAAATAATGAACTTTCTGACAAACAGCTGCTTTAAACAAACAACCAAACAAATAAACAAACACTCAAAATGCAGCTGTTGCTGTTTCACAGGTGATTGAAACAAATCTTTCCTATTTCATGCACTCTTTTTTCTTCATTTTTTTTTTTGACCTTTGTTTTTGTGCTTTATTTACTTGGTTTATTTACTTCTTTTTTTATTATTAATTGTTTTGTTTATTCTTTTTTTTTTTTTTTTTGGTTCTTTCTTTCTTTCTTTCTTTCTTTCTTTCTTTCTTTCTTTCTTTCTTTCTTTCTTTCTTTCTTAAATTACCTTTCCATTCTTATTCTTTCCTTTGTTTCACTTTGTTACTTTTGCTCCTTGTTTTTACTCCTTTTTTGTTTATCTGCAGGTCACAATTCTGAATAAAGCAATACTTTTTTATGTTCTTTTTTTTTTTGTTGCTCATAGCAGTCATGGAAATGAGGAACAATACTGTAGATTAAAATGAAAAATTGTAAGATTAAAGAAACGCTGCGTTTTATTTTCTCCCTCTGGTCTCTTTCGTTCTCGCTCAGGCCTCAGTCTTTCCTGATGGTCCTGTGGAGTTTCCTGCTCCTTGGTGCTTCGTGATACAGAGCTGTTTAGGCTTCAGACAGAGTTTATTTCTCCGAGCTCTTAAAGGGCACACAGGAGCGAGAGACGGATCAAAAAATGACATGTCCTCGGGTCTGCCGTCGTTCCTGCGTTCTTGTAAATAAAAGCTATTTTTAGAGATATAAAGGGCAAAACCGCAATGAGCTTCTTTAGCGTTATGCAACGTACGAGACGAGTCTGGAGTGAATTAGAACTCGCTACAGAACGACTCATTTTCCACAGCACTGGAGACGTGTTGATATACAGTATTGTCCATCACAGCAGCGCTCTCTCTCTCTCTCTCTCTCTCTCTCTCTCTCTCTCTCTCTCTCTCTCTCTCTCTCTCTCTCTCTCTTTCTATCTATCTATCTATCTATCTATCTATCTATCTATCTATCTATCTATCTATCTATCTATCTATCTATCTATCTATATATATATATATTAGGGATGGCAAAAATCGGCTCATCGTCATAAAAGTTAGGGATGTGATGCATCGACTTGAAAAAGTGTGTACAGATACAAGTTGGCATTTGTATCACGATGCATTGTTTTTAACATATTTGAGTTGGAAAACTCGAAATATTTGAAAAATGATTTATTTCTGTATAATTATCAGTAGATGCGCTGTACTTTCTATTATTTCGAAAGTGACCAATAATTTGTGACCGATATTTGATATGTTGATTGATTTGCTACGTAAACATGACGTATCACAACACTACGGAGACGGAGGCGTGTCCTGAGAGTCACATTGAATCCAGATTAATATGGCAGAGGTAGAGCTGTAACTTCCTGCAGACACAACAGGAAAAGAACTTCTGGGTTTATTTTTCTTTTTGCACTATAAAGGCATGTGTATAAAAAGGCCAAGCGTTAGAAGTCAGAAGGCACTAAAATAAATTGATGATTTGATGTCTGTCTGCACCGAAGAAATAAAAGTGAACTTTCTGCACCATCATTGAACTGTAGCACATTATATTTTTTCAATTGGATCGTATTGAATTGTGTTGAATTCAATTGAAATCAGATTAATTTTATAATGGAAAACTGTATTGGGTTGAAATGAAGCTGTAATGGGAATTTGTTAGTGTACAAGATGTTTTCAGATGCAGGAGCATGACATTTTCCCTTTACTCAAACTAGGAGAACTAAACCTCTTTAATGCTTCTGTGCACAAAACCAGCTCCATAAAGATCTGCTTTCAATGGGTTGGAGTGGAAGATCTCCTGCTATAGAGCTCCACCCCTTGGGATGAATGTGAACTCTGACTGCATTTCAGGCCTCCTTACCTTCTCACCTACATCAGTACCTGACTTTACTAACACCCTTGTGGATTAATGAATCTCCACAAAATCTAGAGGAACATCTTCCTAGAAGAGTGGAGCTCATTATAACAGTGAATGGAGACTCAATGTGGAACGGGATGTTCAATCTTTTATTCAGGGGCTCACAAAAAAAGTTTGTTCTTTAAGCATAATTTGAGGAATTTATGTGTGTTTTAAGCTGCCTGATAAACAAATTGGAAGATCTTAAAGGATCTTGATATGATTTGAAGACACACGTAATCACAAAATCCTGTAGTTATGATAAAAAGATGCTGTTTTGAAGCAGATGCAGAGGATTGGTGTTATATCAGGGTTGATTTTGGAACATAAGGAATTGCCTGAAGGTGGGACAGGACTGGATTTACCATCTCTCTCTCTCTCTCTCTCTCTCTCTCTCTCTCTCTCTCTCTCTCTCTCTCTCTCTCTCTATCTCTAGAGCAGAGGGATGAAACTGGATAAAAGTGTAATCCCAGACTAACAGAGTTTATCGAGGCACTCTGAGAAACGTTTGAAAGCTCTGATGCTCCTCACTCGCCTTTAACCGACCAGAATGTGTTTTGTTGGATGAATTTAGGAAAAACAAATCAAGGCATCACCACGGAAACAAGAGTGAGGCTCTAAGTAGGATGTGTGATGCGTGGGTGAGAGAGGGAGACGGAGATAAACAGAGCGATAACAACAGCGTGAGAAGAGTGGGAGAAGAGGGGGAGATGGAGGAGTGCAGAGTAAGTTCCTCTTTCCCACCGTTGGAAAGATCGTCTCTGCAGGGAATCCCCTGGCTCAGAAACGTAAAGCCTTTAAACAGTGTGAATCCTCTGGCACTGGAGACTCCTTCAATAAGTGTTCCAGAAACTTTCAGGAAACATTCAGTATCAACTACCTTTCTTTTTTTTTTTTTTTAGATCATCTGCCTTATTTTCCAATTCAATTCGATTTAATTGAACAAACTGTTGCTATGTAAATGATTCATTCATTATGAACCTGCTGAGAATATAAATCAATCACCTTCTGGCCAATCAGAATCCAGAAAACCCCAATTGTTGTTCTTTGCATCGTGTCATAACACTCTCACAAAGCAGTAATGCAAAGTGTCACTGTTGTATTTTTGTACTAATAAAACACTTTCTTGAATTGCGAAAATGTCCGTCTAGGTTTCTCTTTTTCTCTGTGTTCTTTCCACCTCCCAGAAACACTCCAGTGGGTTTATATCTGCTGGAAATCTGTCCACCAATGCATTCATTAGTCTTTTATATTAAAGCTGTAGTACTTTTTTTTTTTTTTTATAAGGGAATAAAATTGTGTGTATCAGAGCAGGAACATAATCCAGAAGAACCAAACTATCTTGCCATGGGAGCAGCTAGCTGTATCTTTTGCAAAAGCAATGTTTGTGGATGTGTTTTAGATTTTTTGGTGTTTGTTTTGGTTGCTTTATTGCGCTCGGCTGGATTCGGCGCTGTTTTGTTTGGATATAAATAAGGCTGGTTTTCCTCTTGAGAGCAGCACCTGGAGCTCTTTTTTCAAGCTTAATGATTACATTTGAATAGCTGCGACTCATCCATGGGGATGTGCATGGAAATGGATAAAAAAAAAAAAAAAAAAGAGCATTTCTCAGATGACCTGCTGACGTTTCCAGTATCAGTGCGTTTACAAACCCCTTAGTGTCAGTAGGCATGAGTGGAAGAACCCAAATGCAGGACAGATTAAATTCCCAACTGTCCGAAAACTTAAGAGCCCCTTAAAAAGGAGAGCAAGAATCTGAACATGGTATAGAAATAAATAACTCAAACCCGGAGCCCAAAAGGAGCAGAGACGGCGCACTGTCTGAAAATACAGTCTGAGGAGCCGAGAGCCGTCGGAATCCGGGATAAACGAGTCCGACAAAACCGAGAGATTCAAAAAGGAAGTAAAAATATTGCACAGGGAAAAGGGCAGGTTGTTCTCGAACAAACACGTAGCTGAAGAGACAATTTGGCGAGAGAAGGAGCTGGCATCTATTTATACTCTGGGAAGATGCCCACCGTCAGCTGATTCAAGGGGATTCAAGGTTTCTTAGTGACATGAAAAGATAAAAAGTTAAAGTTTATGAATACTGAAGTGTATTGAATACTAAAGCAAATGGAATACTGTAATGTTCGGAATACTGAAGTCTATGGAATAATGAAATTTACAAAATACTAAAGTCTATGGAACACTGTTGTCTATTGAATACTGAAGTCTATGGAATACTGAAGTGTATGGAATTCTGAAGTATACGGAATACTAAATGTAGGGAATGCTGAAGTGTAGGGAATGCTGAAGTGTAGGGAATACTGACGTGTAGGGAATACTGACGTGTAGGGAATACTGACGTGTAGGGAATACTGACGTGTAGGGAATACTGACGTGTAGGGAATACTGACGTGTAGGGAATACTGACGTGTAGGGAGTAGTGAAGCATAAGGAACACTTTAGTATACAGAATATTGAAATGTAAGGACTACTGAATTGTACAGTATATTGAGGTGTATGGAATTTAGAAGTGTATAGAATTTGGAAGTTTACGGAATGCTGCAGTGTGGTGGGAAATGGTAACTTAGTGGTTAATGCGTTGGTCTTTGGCTCGGAAAGTCACAAGTTTAAATCCCAGCACTACAATAAAACCACCATCATGGTGTTGATTGTTTTCCTGGAACATCACACTGTGTTTTTCAGTGGAGATATGCAGCTATTCATCATCGCTCCTAAAACATGGATGCGTTCGGCAGCGTGACCTGTACAGTCTGACACGACTGGAAGAACATGTTTGTACATGCAGTGAGGAAACTATTCACTGTTTGAGCAGCAAAAAATCACTCTGGGTTGATCAGTAGAGACGTAAACAATCAGAACAACAAAACTGTAGAAACAAAGGTTTTTTTTTTACATTCTCACTTATATAACGTGCAGGAATCTGTTGGGCTCAGCGCTAGTCAGGTTTAGGGTTTGTTGCACTCAGCATTTAGCGCAATGATGCTGAGACATTTGTTTTCTAGTTTGCAAATCGGCCACCAGAGACGTTGGAATGACGTTCCCATCGCCTAAATAAGCGCCTAATGCTCTCGGCGCCTGCCCTATTCCCGATTCAGGGATGTAAATGCCCAAAAATGATAAATGGCACTATGAATTTAATTAAAGCGAAAGCAGGAGAAGTAGCTGGATGAATCTTGATCTCCATACACATTAGAGGTAAAGCGTGGTGACCCACAGAGGGTTATTCTGAACACTGTGATGTCTCTGTCAGGCAGAGATTCCTCAGATCCCTGCTCAGGGAATCGCTCATCTGTATGCAGGTCATTTTGTAGAGCGATGGGATTTTGAGCTGAACAGACCAGGACACCGTGTAACGCTGTAGAGACGTACCATCCTCCTGGTGCTCTGTGAATTAGAAATGTAATCGTATTTAATAGATTTGCAGGAATGAGACAGGAAGTGGATTGAAAATACAAACTCTGTTTTGATCTTCATCTCTTTTAATTGGCTTACCGACTCTTACAAGAACATCATGACCATCACAGAGCATTCCCGGCTTCAAATCGTCCCAGGGATAAAAAAAAAAACAGGACGTCTGATGATCCTCACGACTCGTGTGTAACCGTTTTGATTAAATCAGAGCCAGCGTGAAAATGCCAATATGCCTGCAATTATATAGACAGTTATACGAGTCAGGTGGCGTAATCAGGACGTAATTGCAGGGGGAAAAAACGGCTTCGTTCTGCCCAAAGCAGCACGAGGCTGAGTGAAGTGGAATCCTGCCGTTTATTTGAGGGAAACTCTTGGTCGGAGCAGGAAGCCAGCATCTCAAACACATCCATCTCCTGCATGGTATTTGTGTCTTTCAGGCAGGGTTGCCAGGTCTCAACAAAATGTTCTTTTTCTGTCGTATGTAATCTTTTTTATTTAATAAAAAAAAGCAATAAAGTTACAGAACTCTACACACTCCTGATTCATGTTTGGGTTTTTGGTGTTGTTTTGGATCAATGAATGCAGATCGAAAACCTACACACGCATTATTCTGACCCAAATAACTCTCTACAGTTCTCACTGCAGTTCTCTACTCTGACTTATATTGGAGCAATGATGTGTAATGAATATTAAACTTTATGGAATACTGAAGTGTATGTGGTTTTGGATCGCATGGAATGTTGTTGTGTATGGAATACTGAAGTGTACGGAACACTCCTGTAGAAAAAGAAAATAATTCACTGGAATCATCTTTTTTTTGGCTTCTCCCATTAGGGGTCGCCACAGCGGATCATCCGTCTCCATAACCCCCTGTCCTCTACATCTGTCTCTTTCAAACCAACTACCTGCATGTCTTCCCTCACCACATCCATAAACCTCCTCCTTAGTATTCCTCTTTTTCTCCTTCCTGGTGGCATCCGCAAACGTCATAGTCCACGTCTGACCTTGTCCGTCAACCAGTCCATCACCACTGCAAACAGGAAAGGGCTCAGAGCCGATCCTGCATGCAGTTCCACCTCCACCTTGAACCAGTCTGTCGTTCCTTGTTAAATTATGAAATAAATGTATGAATACATGTAATATCTTTAATATACAATAATAAAATTCAAATCATATATATATATATAAATATATATATACAGTACATTTTCACCTCCTTTGATTAGATGGTCCGAGAGCACACTAGTCAGAGTTCTCATAGAGCAGAAGACTGAGCTCAACCGATTAGAAGAGTCTGATTTGGACGCCGATGCACTTACAAGGACATTACAAGCCTTTTAAGAAAAGCTGGACATTGTAAGAAAAGTTCACCAAAACAGTTCAAAACTATATGTTTTATACAATTTATACTTTTGCGTTCTCTTTCCTAAGACTTTTCATCCCCAGGAAAACCATAATGAACAGAAAAACATGCACTGAAATTCACTGGAACGTTCTGGCCAATTTTACGAGGTGAATACCGATGTTTCTGATGTATGTGTGTGTGTGTGTGTGTGTGTGTGTGTGTGTGCGTGCGTGTGTGTGTGTGTGTGTGTGTGTGTGTGTGTGTGTGTGTGTGTGTGTGTGTGTGTGATGAGGTGAATATCGATGCTTCTGATGTATGTGGAGGTGTGTGTGTGTGTGTGTGTGTGTGTGTGTGTGTGTGTGTGATGAGGTGAATATCGATGCTCCTGCTGGAGATGATGTATGTGGAGGTGTGTGTGTGTGTGTGTGTGTGTGTGTGTGTGTGTGTGTGTGTGTGTGATGAGGTGAATATCGAGGCTCCTGCTGGAGATGATGTATGTGGAGATGTGTGTGTGTGTGTGTGTGTGTGTGTGTGTGTGTGTGTGATGAGGTAAATATCGAGGCTCCTGCTGGAGATGATGTATGTGAAGGTGTGTGTGTGTGTGTGTGTGTGTGTGTGATGAGGTGAATATCGATGCTTCTGATGTATGTGGAGGTGTATGTGTGTGTGTGTGTGTGTGTGTGTGTGATGAGGTGAATATCGGTGCTCCTGCTGGAGATGATGTATGTGGAGATGTGTGTGTGTGTGTGTGTGTGTGTGTGTGTGTGTGTGTGTGTGTGTATGTATGTGTGTGTGTGTGTGTGTGTGTGTGTGTGTTATGAGGTGAATATCAATGCTTCTGATGTATGTGGAGGTGTGTGTGTGTGTGTGTGTGTGTGTGTGTGTGTGTGATGAGGTGAATATCGATGCTTCTGATGTATGTGGAGGTGTGTGTGTGTGTGTGTGTGTGTGTGTGTGTGTGTGATGAGGTAAATATCGAGGCTCCTGCTGGAGATGATGTATGTGGAGGTGTGTGTGTGTGTGTGTGTGTGTGTGTGTGTGTGTGTGTGTGTGTGTGTGTGTGTGTGTGTGTGTGTGTGTGTGTGTGTGATGAGGTGAATATCGATGCTTCTGATGTATGTGGAGGTGTGTGTGTGTGTGTGTGTGTGTGTGTGTGTGTGTGATGAGGTGAATATCGAGGCTCCTGCTGGAGATGATGTATGTGGAGGTGTGTGTGTGTGTGTGTGTGTGTGTGTCTGTGTGTGTGTGTGTGTCTGATGAGGTGAATATCGATGCTTCTGATGTATGTGGAGGTGTGTGTGTGTGTGTGTGTGTGTGTGTGTGTGTGTGATGAGGTGAATATCGAGGCTCCTGCTGGAGATGATGTATGTGGAGGTGCAGTTGTGGCTCCAGTGAAAGGAGACGTGTGGAATTGTGATCATTGTGTTTGTTGCTTTAGTGATGATGTTCATTGTGACTGTATGAGATCCTGTGTGTGATGCAGCTCTGATCTACTGCACTTCTCTATTATACTGATGCTTTCTGTAGACGTGGAGTCATAATGATGGGATTAAGAGGTTTATTCATTCAGGCAGGATACACACACACACACACACACACACACACACACACACACACACACAATTCTTTTTGCTGGTAAAACAGTCGTGACCCGTCGAGCATTAACAGCATGAACTTCTACAGCAGTTTGAGCTACAGGAGCTCGTCTGTTGGATCAATGCATCAATGATCCTCGTCTCCACGACCCTGTCGCCGGTTCATCAATATTTCTTTCTTGGAGCACTTTGATAGATTCTGACCACTGCAGACCAGGAACATCCCACAAGAGCTGCAGTTTTGGAGACGCTCTGACCCAGTCGTCTAGACGTCACAATTTGTCAAACTCAAATCTTCACGCTCGCCCATTTTTCTTGCTTCTAACATCAACTTTAAGAACAAAAGGTTCATTAATAAATAAATCCACACACTAACAGATGCCATGATGAAGAGATCATCAGTGTTCTTCACTTCACTGATCATAATGTTTGAATGTGATAATGTTATTCCTGATCGGTGTATATGTAAAGCCTTTGTGGCTTTTGAAGACCATTTTACTTGAAGCTTCACGATGACCCGTAACCTGACGTGCCTAACGCTCAAAGCACTGGAGTATCGGAGTGTAATTCCGGTGCTGACTCATCACTTCTCATTTACAGTATTAGTCATTGACCTTTTCTTTTATTACTCATCCTATAGTTTCGCTTTTAATCATCAACATCTGGCCTTTATTGTGGTTTATTATTTTTCCCCACATGTAATAGTTCGGTTAACGATAATGATGTCATGACATGATTTCCTCCTCGACAGGGCCTGAGGCTGTGTTCTGTTTTCATGATCTCTCTTCGGAGTTCGGCACAAAAAGGTCACGGCTCAGGGTCTGACGCTAAATGAGAGTGGGATTGAAATGAGGTGGAAATATTCAGAAAGGTCAAGCGACTGTCAGAGGTGTGTGTGTGTGTGTGTGTGTGTGTGTGTGTGTGTGTGTGTGTGTGTGAGAGAGTTACCTGTTTTTAATTAGCATTGTGGACAAAATTTGTGGACACCTGAGCATAAGATAGATCCCATTTGTTCTTATAATGAGCTCCACTTTTCTGGGAAGATGTTTCACCAGATTTTGTGGAGATTCATTCAGCCACAAGGGGGTTTGTAAAGTGAGGTACTGATGTAGGTGAGGAGGCAAAAAGGTTCCTGGGGTGCAGTCAGCGTTCACATTCATCATTCAATACTGTTTGAGCTCTATAGCAGGAGATCTTCCACATCTTCCAACCCATAAAAGGTAGATCTTCATGGAGCTCGCTTTGTGCACAGGGGCTTTGTCATGCTGGAACTGGTTTGGATTTCCAAGTTCAAGTGTTACAACATCCATAGAATATATATAATTGTGTGACGTCTGGAAAAGTCCCAGTACTTTTGGCCAGTGTAAGCACACACACGTCTGTGAGGTGTCCATACTGTTTTTAGAATGCGAAGATGTTTGTACGGACGCTGCTGTTCTATTCATCACGCTCGTGTTCGGTGAGTTAAAAGGAGTCTTAAGGAGTCTTGTCTTACATGTCAGCCGAGGCTCATGGGAGATTTTGGCGAAATGGACGGAGATGAAATGGACAGGGAGAATTAGGTGCACTTCAAAGAAAGAGAAGAATAATGAGGCCATTAGTTCTTTCACCTCACATTGTGCTGAAAAAAAAAACAGCTGAATCTCCCTGAAACAAACACACACACACACACACACACACACACACACACACACACACACACACACGCACACATGCATATTTAAATATATTTTGATTGATCTGCTCTGATTAGTTTACATTCACGGCCATGTTTGAAATGAAAATTCACTGCAGGACGTCTCTAAGTCACGTGACTATGTTAATTATTAGAGGCCAACAATTATGTCAATATAAATGTGCCAATGAAAAGAAATTCAGCATTTACTTCTACAGTGAAATGTAAATCCACGTGTGTTGGTGATAATTAATAAGAACCGTTTTGTGTGTGTGAAGAAGTGCTGACTAGGATAACGGATTTTTATAATGAACAGGCTAAATAGTGCAAACTAAAGCGTCACGTGAGCGACGCCTCCTCAGCTGCAACGCAACACACACACCAGAGAAATTCAGAAATCCAATTAGCTATCAATCAATAGTCTTATAGTAACACAACATGCACAAGCGATTAAGTACACTGTTTATTTCTCCACTGATTGTTTCATCAGTTATAGCCTGTAATAACCTGTAATAACCCACAATGATCTGTACTAATCAGTGTTCATCTATAATAGTCTGCTATAAACTTTAATATTTTGTAATAAGATAAAATAACCCATAATAGTTAGTTATAAATTGTAATAGTCTGCAATTTGATATAATGATGTGTAATAAACATGCCATGATTCTTCCTTTATTCCTGGATGAAGTTTGAAGAAAAAAAAAATAAAATAAAAATTATTTCGTTCTTTCCATCTGCAGGTTCAGAAAAAGAAAAATCATCACTTTTCTTCTTCTTCCTCTTCTTATTATTATTATTGTTATTATTATTAATTTGAACATAGTCATGATCAGACAAATGTGAACACTTTGTGATCTATAGGTGTTTTTTTGTGTGATTACTGCAGTAATAAACAAATATACAAATTGGGGGAAGTACTAGTTCAGTGGTGAAGGATTTATTGATTGGACGGTCAGGGTTTCGAACCCCAGCATCGACCAAACTGACCAAACTGTCACTCTTGGGCCCTTAAACAAGGTCCTGAACCCCCTGTGCTCCAGGGGCCCTGTATCATTGCCGAACCTGAACTCTGACTTATTATACATTAATAAGCACAAATGTAAATAAATACATAAACAAATGCTCCCCCAGATGTCCCACAGCCGTTTCTCACAAAAAGACCAGTTTTTTTTTTTCTCCTTCAGAAACCCGAGAGCCGGAAAGCTCAAGGCACCTTTTTAAGTGCTGTACATTTATTACATGGATGGCGAGCTTCCAGTAAACCTAGTTTTCAGTTTGTTTTCTTCGACTATCTGATTAAACATATCAGTCTTTGAAGTAAAATGAAAAGCGCCTGGTCTGGCTGCGGTGAGATCGCGAGCCTCGCTGGCCTGCAGGTCAGGCAGAACGCTGAAGGCCTGGTCTCAAGCCACATGCATTATTTAGAAGCAACGATCCTCAGAGACATGGCATGAAAAGCCTCAGGCTTGTTTTTACCTCCCATCGCATTTCAGAAGTACATGAAGCAGCGACCAAAAAGGAAAGAGACGTGAACCGCCGAGCGTTTATATGAACACGGGTTCTACTGTTTTCGAAAATGAATCAACACCTTCTGACCAAACACAATCCACAATTCAATGCTGTATAATTTGTGTGTGTGTGTGTGTGTGTGTGTGTGTGTGTGTGTGTGTGTGTTGCAGGAGTATCAGATCGACATCATCTTCGCCCAGACGTGGACAGACAGTCGGCTCAGATACAACAGCACCATGAAAATATTAACCCTGAACAGTAATATGGTTGGACTGATTTGGCTTCCAGACACCATCTTCAGAAACTCTAAGAACGCAGACTCGCACTGGATCACCACACCCAATCAGCTACTCAGGATATGGAATGATGGAAAAATACTGTACACTCTCAGGTATGTGAGTCTTTCTCCTGCTGCACTGAGAATAAAAAAAAATAACTTTTCATTGTAATGGGTAAGATGCGGTATTTGCTCTAGAACCTTGTGAGGAATCCACAGAGAAAACATGAAGCTCTGACAGTCAGTGAAGTGACATACAGTATATGTTATAACAGATTTTCAGTAAGTCCAGTGGTGTAACAGATCTCAGTGATGTCAATAAGTCCAGTGGTGTAACACGTCTCAGTGATGTCAGTAAGTCCAGTGGTGTAACACGTCTCAGTGATGTCAGTAAGTCCAGTGGTGTAACACGTCTCAGTGATGTCAGTAAGTCCAGTGGTGTAACACGTCTCAGTGATTTCAGTAAGTCCAGTGGTGTAACACGTCTCAGTGATTTCAGTAAGTCCAGTGGTGTAACACGTCTCAGTGATGTCAGTAAGTCCAGTGGTGTAACACGTCTCAGTGATGTCAGTAAGTCCAGTGGTGTAACACGTCTCAGTGATTTCAGTAAGTCCAGTGGTGTAACACGTCTCAGTGATTTCAGTAAGTCCAGTGGTGTAACACGTCTCAGTGATTTCAGTAAGTCCAGTGGTGTAACACGTCTCAGTGATTTCAGTAAGTCCAGTGGTGTAACACGTCTCAGTGATGTCAGTAAGTCCAGTGGTGTAACACGTCTCAGTGATGTCAGTAAGTCCAGTGGTGTAACACGTCTCAGTGATTTCAGTAAGTCCAGTGGTGTAACACGTCTCAGTGATGTCAGTAAGTCCAGTGGTGTAACACGTCTCAGTGATTTCAGTAAGTCCAGTGGTGTAACAGATCGCAGTGATGTCAGTAAGGCCAGTGGTGTAACACGTCTCAGTGATTTCAGTAAGTCCAGTGGTGTAACAGATCGCAGTGATGTCAGTAAGGCCAGTGGTGTAACACGTCTCAGTGATTTCAGTAAGTCCAGTGGTGTAACAGATCGCAGTGATGTCAGTAAGGCCAGTGGTGTAACACGTCTCAGTGATGTCAGTAAGTCCAGTGGTGTAACATGTCTCAGTGATTTCAGTAAGTCCAGTGGTGTAACAGATCGCAGTGATGTCAGTAAGGCCAGTGGTGTAACACGTCTCAGTGATGTCAGTAAGTCCAGTGGTGTAACACGTCTCAGTGATTTCAGTAAATCCAGTGGTGTAACACGTCTCAGTGATGTCAGTAAGGCCAGCAGTGAGGCCATGACTATGATAAAATTGTGATGTATAAGTTATAATAAATGTCAGTGTTGTAACAGGTGTCAGTGATGTCACTAAAAGTGATGCCAGTTTTAAGATAGATATTAGTAAGGTCGGTGATGTCATTGTTAAGACAGGTGTCTTTAATGTCAGCAATGTCACTGTCACTGATGTTGTTGTAATAGATGTCAGTAGGGCCAGTGATGTCATTGTTAAGACAGACACCAGCATGGTCATTAACATCATGTTGATAGATGTCAGTAAGGTCATTAATGTCATTGTTGTGATGTCAAGGTCAACGATGTCAGCATTGTGTCAGACACTAGTGTTGTCTGTAATGTTAAAAGTCAGTGTAATAATAAAGATCAGTTACTGTTGTGGGTTCACTAGAAGTATTTTCGGTGTTCTTCCAGATGTCAGTAATTTTAGTGTAGTCAGTAATATCAGTGTTCTTCCAGATGCCAGAGGTGTCCATGTGGTCAGTGTTGTGCCATATGCAAGCGCTGTCATTTTAAACTCTGTTGCTCTGTATTCTCATGTGGTCTAATATTGGACGGCTTTGGTGGCTCCAGATGGCCAGAGATCTAAAGCCTCCAAGATTTATGATTTTTGGAGGAAAGATCAACAGAAGCCTGCATCATGACAGAAGGAACTGTTTTGCTCTTAGTCCAGATTCAGACAGTATGGGTTAGTATGAACCGTAGGGTGTGTAATATTGGGGTCAAAGCCATTAAATCATCCACCGCAGCCCGGTTTGGTCAAAAAACATGAAGCAGAGGGAACTGGGTTCAGTGTCAGACGTCTGCACGAACGAATCAAATGAAGAGTTTAGTAAAGTGTATGCACAAAAATGAAAGTGGGATTAAAATTTGTATTTGGGCGATTTTGCAGATCGTCACTGACCACAAATTAAATTTTGTACTGAAAAATAAATAGAAATAAAGTTTGAAACTGCACATCTATTAAAATAATAGACAACTGTGAACACCTTAATATCAGTGGGTATGTTGGACATATTTTGTATCAGAGGGCCCCTGCCCCATGTTTCAATCGCCCAATGAGTTCTCGACCTGAAAAACGTTGAAACCCTTTGCCCTAATGGATTCCACTACAAATACTGTACCATTACACACATTCTCATCAAACCAACAAAACAGTGTAGGAGTGTACTAGAATCTGCATCGTTCACCTCGAACCACAACTCGAACCACATGGTCAAATTCACCGATAACACGACCGTGGTGGGACTCATCAGCAAGAATGACGAGTCAGCATACAGAGAGGAGGAGAAACAGTTAATAGCCTGGTGTAGAGCGAAGCTGTCTTTGAACATTGACAAAACCAAAGAGATGGTCGGTGACTTCAGGAGAGCACAGAGCGACCATTCTCCACTGATCATAGATGGATATGCTGCATCCGCAAAGCCAACAGCATTGTGGACGACCCCAAACACAACTCTCTCACACACACACACACACACACACACACACACACACACACACACACACACACACACACACACACACACACACACACACACTCTTTACACAACCCTCACACACTCATTACTCACCCCTCACACACACTCTACCAGTAGTAAAGCAGCTCTGTGTTGTGTGATGTAGCTCTATGTTGTGTAATGTAGCTCTGTGGTGTGTGATGTAGCTCTATGGTGTGTAATGTAGCTTTGTGTTGTGTGATGTAGTTCTATGTTATGTAATGTAGCTCTATGGTGTGTGATGTAGCTCTGTGTTGTGTGATGTAGCTCTATGTTGTGTAATGTAGCTCTATGGTGTGTGATGTAGCTCCATGTTGTGTAATGTAGCTCTATGGTGTGTGATGTAGCTGTGTTGTGTAATGTAGCTCTATGCTGTGTGATGTAGCTCTATGTAGTGTGATGTAGCTCTATGGTGTGTGATGTAGCTCTATGGTGTGTGATGTAGCTCTATGGTATGTAATGGAGCTCTGTGTTGTGTGATGTAGCCCTGTGTTGTGTGATGTAGCTCTATGGTGTGTAATGTAGCTCTGTGTTGTGTGATGTAGCTCTATGTTGTGTAATGTAGCTCTATTGTGTGTGATGTAGCTCTGTGTTGTGTGATGTAGCTCTGTGTTGTTATGCAGCTCTATGGTGTGTGATGTAGCTCTGTGTTGTGTGATGTAGCTCTATGGTTTGTGATGTAGCTCTATGGTGTGTAATGTAGCTCTGTGTTGTGTAATGTAGCTCTGTTGTGTAATGTAGCTCTGTTGTGTGATGTAGCTCTGTGTTGTGTAATGTATCTCTGTGTTGTGCGATGTAGCTCTGTGTTGTGTAATGTAGCTCTATGGTGTGTAATGTAGCTCTGTGTTGTGTGATGTAGCTCTGTGTTGTGTAATGTAGCTCAATTTTGTGTGATGTAGCTCTATGTTGTGTGATGTAGCTCTGTGTTGTGTGATGTAGCTCTATGTTGTGTGATATAGCTCTATGTTGTGTGATGTAGCTCTGTGTTGTGTGATGTAGCTCTATGGTGTGTGATGTAGCTCTATGTTGTGTGATGTAGCTCTGTGTTGTGTGATGTAGCTCTGTGTTGTGTAATGTAGCTCTATGGTGTGTAATGTAGCTCTGTGTTGTGTGATGTAGCTCTATGTTGTGTAATGTAGCTCTGTGGTGTGTGATGTAGCTCTATGTAGTGTGATGTAGCTCTATGGTGTGTGATGTAGCTCTGTGTTGTGTAATGTAGCTCTATGATGTGTGATGTAGCTCTATGTTGTGTAATGTAGCTCTGTGGTGTGTGATGTAGCTCTGTGGTGTGTGATGTAGCTCTATGTTGTGTAATGTAGCTCTGTGGTGTGTTATTTAGCTCTGTGGTGTGTGATGTAGCTCTATGTAGTGTGATGTAGCTCTATGTTGTGTGATGTAGCTCTGTGTTGTGTAATGTAGCTCTATGGTGTGTAATGTAGCTCTGTGTTGTGTGATGTAGCTCTATGTTGTGTAATGTAGCTCTGCGGTGTGTGATGTAGCTCTATGTAGTGTAATGTAGCTCTATGGTGTGTGATGTAGCTCTGTGTTGTGTAATGTAGCTCTATGATGTGTGATGTAGCTCTATGGTTGTGTAATGTAGCTCTATGATGTGTGATGTAGCTCTATGTTGTGTAATGTAGCTCTGTGGTGTGTGATGTAGCTCTGTGGTGTGTGATCTAGCTCTATGTTGTGTAATGTAGCTCCGTGGTGTGTGATGTAGCTCTATGTAGTGTGATGTAGCTCTATGGTGTGTGATGTAGCTCTGTGTTGTGTAATGTAGCTCTATGATGTGTGATGTAGCTCGATCGGTGACTTGCTGCGTGGTTCGCCAGTTATGTTTTTATCCTCATAAATAAAAAGGAACGACTGATTTCACTAGATGTATTTTATTTATTATTTTATTATTAGTGAATTTACAGTACAATGCGAAAAAGCAACTCAAGTGCTTTAAAAAATTGCATTTATTTCATCACTGCTGCCTATTTATAATCTATGAGGGTTTTGATTGGGTTTTTCTAACAGGGTTAGTCCATGTGAACGACCTGTTACTATAGAAACGATATTGTGTACGTGTGTATTAGTGCTTTCATAGACTAATAGAAATAAATTGTGACTATGTGGAATCTGGAGCTCATCAGCTCTGTAGTAACGTGCATAGTGTCTGTACGTGTCACCAGTCAGGAGAAAGTCAACTGACCCCTCATTATCCTCCTGAACACACGCCTCGGAAAATCTCCAATCCTGCAAAAATGCCACCACAGTTTACTCTAAACGAGCGCAATTAATACTGAGAGTGACATTTTCTCTGCCCCTTCACCCTGCCATGGTCTTTTAACAACAACAAACCCAAATATCACCGGCACAAATCTGAATATTGATACTCGACAGAGCTCCATATGGGAGCCTGGAGCTAGGCTTTGTCCCAGATGAACCTCGCTAACGGCGTTCTCCTCAAAAAATAAAAAACATAGAGCTCGGCTAAAGAAATCCTTCGTGCGGAGCAGGAGAAAACCCAGCTTGCTTCAAATAGAGTGTCTCCGCCGCATGCGCTGAATAGAGCCCGGCACAGCCAGCACGGCTCGGCGAGAGACGAATTAACAAAGCTGCAATCTTCCCGAAATACATTCTGCACCTGCAGAGCGCCGCTTGAAATGTGATTGTCTGTGTTTTCACACGGCTCCGACGCCGCGGTCTTAACAAAACCCGCTAACGCTGTCTGGCGTGGCATGGGTGCCGATTTTCAGCTGCGTCTGCCAGGAGGTTTCAGTGCTGCTGCCTTGTTTTTATTTTTCGGAGAAGTTCGATCTTTTGTTAAAGAATATTACTTCCCTTCTTCCTCCCAAAGCATCCGAAAAAGCATCAAAGGGAGAATTTTACTCGGTTTGGTTTCAAAGGAAGGAAGATAGCCGATTCCTCCACAACACACAAAAGCAGCACTACGAGGTGGCCTGGTGCGACTGCT
The DNA here is from genome assembly GCF_946808225.1 of Silurus aristotelis. Taxonomy (NCBI): domain Eukaryota; kingdom Metazoa; phylum Chordata; class Actinopteri; order Siluriformes; family Siluridae; genus Silurus; species Silurus aristotelis. The sequence continues at coordinate 2,514,850 of NC_139575.1, forward strand.
GCATGTGTAGCATCAAAGAACTTCTTCAGAACGCTTTCCAACTTCTCGGAAACATGACAAGTTTCGGTGCGTCGGCTTAAACGTTAGCGATGTAAAAGTGTACATCAGATATAAGTTGGCATTTGTATCACGTTGCATCATTTTAAACTCATTTGCATCAGTAAAAAACGATTTAACGAAAGTGACGAATAATTTAACAGTTTAACATTTTAATTTAACAGTGAGTCTGTCTTATCATTAGCTCATGGAGTAATAGTTGAACTTGAGTAGTTGAACCTCAGTGAAGTCACGGTTATATCCGTATGCACGGCCACTTTCCTGCCAATTTACCTCCATTTATTTTTCTGTTTTCACACTGATTCCACTTCGATCAGGTTTGCACTTCACTGCCACTTTAAACCACTAAACCACTCCGTCTGCTTTTGTATTAGTGATCTTTACTCCTCACTGTACTGCACTGCTCTTTCACACCTTCTCACTCTCTGTGCTGCTAAAATAGGTACATCTATCTATCCATCCATCCATCACACACACACACACACACACACACACACACACACACGCATACACACACACACACACACACACACACACACACACACACACACACACACACACACACACACACACACACACATAATTATCCATTTATTTATACACACATATATACATACACACACACACACACACACACACACACAAACGCATACACACATAATTATCTATTTATTTATACACACATATATACATACACACACACACACACACACACACACACACACACACACACACACACACACACACACACACACGCATACACACACACACACACACACACACACACACAAACGCATACACACATAATTATCCATTTATTTATACACACATATATACACATATATACATACACACACACACACACACACACACACACACACACACACACACACACACACACACACACACACACACATACATCCATCTATACATCTATCCATCCAATAATAAGCATCTGTAAGTTCCTGTATGCAGTAGAGCGTAGCCAGAACTTTTCCCAGTCTGTTACTCCACCTCATGACTCAGCATGAGCAGAGGTTTAAAAAAGAAGCATATCATCATCACCTTTCTGCTCGTTGTAACTTTTCTAAAATAATATAGTAAACTGAGTAGGAGCCGAGAATTCGGGGGAAAATCGGAAAAAAACAGGCTGTGTTTAACTGCGTCTGCTGTAAACCCATTACACTGCCGTCACTCATAACACAGCATGTTCACAAATTTAGATGATGTGATCAGATTTGTTTTTTGTTTTCTTTTGTTTTGCAGTCGTAAGAACTTCACATATTATCCAGCTTTCCTATGAGTCTCACAGCCCACGGCCGGGTCACATGACCACGTCGACCTGATTGCCTTCCTTATGATTATGGTTCCCATTTCAGTTCTTTGTTTTGTTTCCTGCTGTGTGTTGCTTTGCTTCGCTTCTCTTGTTTGCCGGCTATGAGACGAAGATCGCCACCATTTTACACGTACAAGGCACGTTTTGTTTCAACTCAATTTTCCTCATCATTACTGTGTAAAATGTGTGTGATATTTTTAGACTTTCTCGGCGATGCCCTGGGGTTTGTGATGTGAGACAGTGAGAGAGACCAGGGGCGGGGAACCCCGAGCATCTCGGCATCATGATTCTCTAAACTGGGGCAGATCTGAGTACGTGGACCACGCACATATCAGGATGCAGCTTTCTGCACAAGGAGACGTTGATTCACGAAAGTGGAACAAGAGTGAAGTTCAGTCTTGCGTGTAACCCTGAGACAAGAAAGGGTTTTACGCCGGATGACTTCCTGTCCGATCAGAACTCACAACGCATTTCAGACTGAACGTTGGCCGTTGAACGCTATATTTATCCTGCAGTGCTACAGAATGCTGCGATACTGGGGCTTGAACCAACAACCTTCCGATCAGCAACCCAGAGCTCCTGCTTCCCCACGTCAGAAGAACAGGGAGAAAAACGCAATCTGCTTTTACTGCATTAATATTTATTTATTTAGTTTTATTTATGAAGCGATGAGCCAGCTCACATCTGCTCGCATTAAGAAAATCCACCTCGGCATTCTGATGCTGATGTTCACCAGAAACCCAATTCCAGTCCGCAATCGGCAGGATTATGGTTCATCTCCTTCTTTTTTAAACAAAAACATGTCAGGATTTGAGTCTTTCACATTCACTAAGTGTTTTAAAGTAGATTATAACAACAAAAAAGTATCCTCAGATCTTCAGCTCGCTCATGATTGAGTGCTTATTTGGGTTATATCAGTCATCTTGGACCATTCATGAACTTCTTATTGGACCTCTCTGATCTGGATGTTTTTTGGGGTTTTTGCCACTCTGTGTAGTCACATGTCAATGTCAGTAAGATTTCTTTTGTCATTTTGATGTTTGACATGAAGCTCTTTATTTGTTTCTGCATGACCTGATTGGCTCTCCATGAACATTCAAAACATTACTGGTGGGACACCAGAATCACTGAATTTCGTTTTAATATATTTTTGTCCATGAATTTGTATTCAATTATTCCCTCTTGTCTATTCCCCTCATTTAATCAGCATGGGCTCTTATTACATTAAAGTCTGTTGTTGCTTTAACCAATCAGAAGGAGACTTACTTACACTAAGGCCCTCTAGTAGGTGTACAATGACATCTGCATTTTGATTGGACGGTCAGAGAGCGCACTAGTAAGAGCTCACAAAACTGCATCTGTAGCAAACTGCACAAACTCAACATATATTCGTGTGGCACACGACACACCTTCTCATTCAAAGAGTTTTCTTTATTTTCATGACTATGAAAATTGTAGTTTCACACTGAAGGCATCAAAACTGAATGAACACATGTGGAATTATATATGGAATTATATACATAACAAAAAAGTGTGAAACAACTGAAAAATGTCATATTCTAGGTTCTTCAAAGTAGCCACCTTTTGCTTTGATTACTGCTTTGCACACTCTTGGCATTCTCTTGATGAGCTTCAAGAGGTAGTCACCTGAAATGGTCTTCCAACAGTCTTGAAGGAGTTCCCCGAGAGATGCTTGGCACTTGTTGGCCCTTTTGCCTTCACTCTGCGGTCCAGCTCACCCCTAAACCATCTCGATTGGGTTCAGGTCCGGTGACTGTGGAGGCCAGGTCATCTGGCGCAGCACCCCATCACTCTCCTTCTTGGTCAAATAGCCCTTGATGCCTTCAGTGTGACTCTACAATTTACATAGTCATGAAAATAAAGAAAACTCTTTGAATGAGAAGGTGTGTCCAAACTTTTGGTCTGTACTGTATGTGGAGGTGCAGTTGTGGCTCCAGTGAAAGGAGACGTGTTGAATTGTGATCATTGGGTTTGTTGCTTTAGTGATGATGTTCATTCTCACTGTATGAGATCCTGTGTGTGATGCAGCTCTGATCTACTGCACTTCTCTATAATATTACCGGTTTCTATAGACATCATAATGATGGTATTAAGAGGTGGATTGGTTGAGGTAGGACACCACTGAGGGTCCAGGGGTGAAATGTAAAGCCCACCACTGAGTTCCTAATGTCTATACAGTCATGTATTTTGCATGTGGCAGGACTTAAATGAACAGAAAAATGCAATCCAACAGCACACACTGCGGGTGTTTGATTCCCCAGAGGTTCAAGTTCAGTACTATAAAATCTCTTCCGTGCATATTTTAGCTTCTGTTCAGTAGTTAGCATCAGGAGGTAGACACGTTCATTTAGCATTAACTACAACCAATTTGTCGTAATTATATCCTGTAAAAGTGAGTGGATATAAATGACACCCACATGGGCAGGAGGTAGACACGTCTCCAAGAGGAACAATACACATTCTCACCAAATACAGTCAATCCTGGTGACTGTGGTGCCTTTCTGTTGATGTGATTATGATTTCTGAATGATTGTGTATACTTTAATTCCCAGTGCAGAAGGTCAAAATCTGCAAACGTCTTACTCTACCACAGGATTGACCTTGAGGACGTGTCCTTCAACCACTTAGAACTTTTAAAAACTGTACAAACAAATTCGACATTGAACAATAAAAAAAATGATTGTTAAAGATATTTACCAGAACTCCTCTGTTACACAACGTCCTCAAGGAATCGGTCGTCCCCAAGGGGGCGTACCCGACTCTGACCTTTATCCAAGGGCATACTTTTATTGTAAAAACTTCTCTTTCTGTAGGTATTTTTCCTCTGGGTTGCATAATTTTTATGTAAAGGACATATAAATACTCTACTCTGTGCTCTAGTTTACTTCCTACTCGATTTTATACTAGTGTTGTTGTTGTTGTTGTTGTTGTTTTGTTTGTGGTGTTGTTTAAATTTTGGCGTTAGTAAGAGGCCTCATGAATCCTTCTGAATCCATTCCGTTTTTATTTATCTTTCAGGCAAAACATTTTTTTGTTTGTTTCTTTGATTTTTGATTTTTTGATTTTTTGTTACAATATTAAACTTTTGCATTTTCCGAGCTACAGAATTAATGCGAGTGCGGTTCGAGTTTTCTGCTTCAGTTCCTCAATTAATTATAAGGGTCTTGAGTTTGGAATAGCAGTTCTAACCCTCAGAGAACAGATCGTTATGTAATAAATTAGCAATGCTAGAACGTGGGATTAAGTCGTTTTAATTGCACATGAACATCTGTTCACGATTTTGTGTTTTCTTTTCTTCTTATATATCTCCAATACCTCTACTTCTTCTGTATATTCATTTTTTTTCTTGCTGGTCTCCATGTTTTCTGACAGGCTGACTATAAACGCTGAGTGTCAGTTGCAGCTTCATAACTTTCCCATGGATGAACACTCCTGCCCACTCATCTTCTCCAGCTGTGAGTGTCTGCACACACACACACACACACACACACACACACACACACACACACACACACACACACACAGTGTAGATGTCTCAGAAGCCGCCAGCCTACTCTTCACTGCCTGCCTTTAAAAGATAAATAATTTTATTGATAGCGTTCTTTATTTTCACTATAATCCGCTACTTGAAACTGTTATGAGCGCCGTTTGGACAGGAATGTTTAGTAGTAGTTAGTAGATAGAAGGTCTCCTGATGTCTAGAAAAGGTCTAGAGAGTAGAGTAGAAGTAGAAAAGAGTGCATCTGAGTACAGTAGAGTAGAGAGTAGCAGCAGTTATTGTACTAGTACCAGTAGTAGTAGAGCTGTGCAGCGTATAATAGAGCTGTGTAGAGTATAGTAGAGCTGTGTAGAATAAAGTAAAGCTATATAGGGAATAGTAGAGCTGTGTAGAGTATAGAAGAGCTATTTAGAGAATAGTAGAGCTGTGTAGAGTATAGTAGAGCTGTGTAGAATATAGTAAAGCTGTGTATAGTATAGTAGAGCTGTGTAGAATATAGTAGAGCTATATAGAGAATAGTAGAGCTGTGTATAGTATGGTAGAGCTGTGTAGAGTATAGTAGAGCTGTGTAGAATATAGTAGAGCTATATAGAGAATAGTAGAGCTGTGTATAGTATAGTAGAGCTGTGTAGAATATAGTAGAGCTATATAGAGAATAGTAGAGCTGTGTAGAGTATAGTAGAGCTGTGTAGAATATAGTAGAGCTGTGTAGAGCATAGTAGAGCTGTGTAGAATATAGTAGAGCTGTGTATAGTATAGTAGAGCTGTGTAGAGTATAGTAGAGCTATATAGAGAATAGTAGAGCTGTGTAGAATATAGTAGAGCTATATAGAGTATAGTAGAGCTGTGTAGAATATAGTAGAGCTATATAGAGAATAGTAGAGCTGTGTAGAGTATAGTAGAGCTGTGTAGAATATAGTAGAGCTATATAGAGAATAGTAGAGCTGTGTATAGTATAGTAGAGCTGTGTAGAGTATAGTAGAGCTGTGTAGAATATAGTAGAGCTATATAGAGAATAGTAGAGCTGTGTATAGTATAGTAGAGCTGTGTAGAATATAGTAGAGCTATATAGAGAATAGTAGAGCTGTGTAGAGTATAGTAGAGCTGTGTAGAATATAGTAGAGCTGTGTAGAGCATAGTAGAGCTGTGTAGAGTATAGTAGAGCTGTGTATAGTATAGTAGAGCTGTGTAGAGTATAGTAGAGCTATATAGAGAATAGTAGAGCTGTGTAGAGTATAGTAGAGCTGTGTAGAATATAGTAGAGCTATATAGAGAATAGTAGAGCTGTGTATAGTATAGTAGAGCTGTGTAGAGTATAGTAGAGCTGTGTAGAATATAGTAGAGCTATATAGAGAATAGTAGAGCTGTGTAGAATATAGTAGAGCTATATAGAGAATAGTAGAGCTGTGTATGGTATAGTAGAGCTGTGTAAAGTATAGTAGAGCTGTGTAGAATATAGAAGAGCTATATAGAGAATAGTAGAGCTGTGCAGAGTATAGTAGAGCTGTGTATAGTATAGTAGAGCTAAGTGTAGAATAATAGAGCTGTGTAGAGTATAGTAGAGCTAAGTGTAGAATATAGTAGAGCTATATAGAGAATAGTAGAGCTGTGTATAGTATAGTAGAGCTGTGTATAGTATAGTAGAGCTAAGTGTAGAATAATAGAGCTGTGTAGAGTATAGTAGAGCTAAGTGTAGAATAATAGAGCTGTGTAGAGTATATTAGAGCTGTGTAGAGTATTTTAGAGTTAAGTAGAGTATAGTTGAGCTGTGTCTGTGTAGAGTACAGTAGAGCTAAATCGACTATAGTAGAGCTGTGTCGAGTATAGTGGAGCTAAATAGAGTATAGTAGAGCTGTGTAGAATATAGTAGAGCTGTGTAGAGTATAGTAGAGCTGTGTAGAGTATAGTAATTTATAGCTGAGTAGAGTATAGTAGTTTAGAGCTGTGTAGATTATAGTAGAGCTGTGTAGAGTATAGTAGAGCTGTGAAGAGTATAGTAAAGCTGTGTAGATTATAGTAGTTTAGAGTCAAGTCAAGTCAAGTTTATTTGTATAGCGCTTTTCACAACAGACATTGTCTCAAAGCAGCTTTACAGAAAACAACAGTGAAGGTGAATGGTGTGCGTTTGTCCCTGATGAGCAGCCGTGGCGACAGTGGCAAGGAAAAACTCCCTTAGATGATATGAGGAAGAAACCTTGAGAGGAACCAGACTCAAAGGGGAACCCATCCTCATATGGGTGACATCAAAAGTTTGGTCATAAATCTTTCAACAATACAGAACAATTTGTGATCATCATAGATCCAGCATCAGCTTCTCCATGCCAGGGCCTTTAAACACTCGGCATCTACTTCTCCATGATCATCCATAGGTCCATAATCTTCACGAGGTGGGACGTGACTGGAGCTGGCCAAACCTCAGGAGGCCTCGGGATGGGGAGAGAAAGAGAAGCAGTGGAGAGGAATTAGCGTAGCTGCTGTTCATGATATTAACAGCACAAGTTGATAATGTGCATGTGATCAGATGTTCTGGAGCACAAGGTTGTGATGTGATGTGTGTGATGTGTGTTATGTGTAGGCTTTGCTAAAAAGATATGTTTTTAATCTGCACTTAAACTGGGAGAGTGTATCTGAACCCCGAACACTGTCAGGAAGACTATTCCAGAGTTTAGGAGCTAAATGTGAAAATGCTCTACCGCCTTTAGTGGACTTTGCTATTCTAGGAACTACTAGAAGCCCAGAGTTTTGAGATCTCAGGGAGCGTGACGGATTGTAGCGTGTTAAGAGACTGGATAGATACATGGGAGCCAAACCATTTAGTGCTTTATAAGTGAGTAGCAGTAGTTTGTAGTCTATTCGAAACTTAATAGGAAGCCAATGTAGGGACGATAAGATTGGGGTTATATGATCGTATTTTCTTGACCTTGTGAGAACTCCTGCTGCGGCATTCTGAACTAACTGAAGCTTGTTTATTAATGATGCAGGACATCCACCTAGTAATGCATTACAGTAGTCTATTCTAGAGGTCATAAACGCATGGACGAGCTTCTCTGCATCAGATATAGATAACATATTTCTTAGCTTAGAAATATTTCTAAGGTGAAAGAAGGCTGTTTTTGTAACTTGATTGATGTGATTTTTAAAAGATAAGTTGCTGTCTAAAATAACTCCCAGGTCTTTTACCGTTGAACTAGTAGTTACAGAACAACCGTCTAAATGCAGGCTGAGATGCTGGAGCTTCTGTGTACTATTTTTTGGGCCGATGAGCAAAATCTCCGTTTTATCAGGATTTAATAGCAGAAAGTTATGGGTCATCCAATCTCTTATTTCTTCAACACACTCAGTTATGCGAGCTAATTGAGCTGTATCGCCTGGTTTGGATGAAATATAGAGCTGTGTAGATTATAGTAGTTTAGAGCTGTGTAGAGTATAGTAGTTTAGAGCTGTGTAGAGTATAGTAGAGCTGTGTAGAGTATAGTAAATCTGTGTAGAGTATAGTAATTTAGAGCTGTGTAGAGTACACTAGGTTATAGCTGTGTAGAGTATAGTAAAGCTGTGTAGAGTATAGTAATTTAGAGCTGTGTAGATTATAGTAGTATAGAGCTGTGTAGAGTATAGTAGAGCTGTGTAGAGTATAGTAGTTTAGAGCTGTGTAGAGTATAGTAAAGCTGTGTGGAGTATAGTAGTTTAGAGCTGTGTAGAGTATAGTAAAGCTGTGTAGAGTATAGTAGAGCTGTGTAGAGTATAGTAGTTTAGAGCTGTGTAGAGTATAGTAGAGCAGTGTAGAGTATAGTAGTTTAGAGCTGTGTAGAGTATAGTAAAGCTGTGTAGAGTATAGTAGAGCTGTGTAGAGTATAGTAGTTTAGAGCTGTGTAGAGTATAGTAAAGCTGTGTAGAGTATAGTAGAGCTGTGTAGAGTATAGTAGAGCTGTGTAGAGTATAGTAGAGCAGTGTAGAGTATAGTAGAGCTGTGTAGAGTATAGTAGAGCTGTGTAGATTATAGTAGTATAGAGCTGTGTAGAGTATAGTAGAGCTGTGTAGAGTATAGTAGTTTAGAGCTGTGTAGAGTATAGTAAAGCTGTGTAGAGTATAGTAGTTTAGAGCTGTGTAGAGTATAGTAAAGCTGTGTAGAGTATAGTAGAGCTGTGTAGAGTATAGTAGTTTAGAGCTGTGTAGAGTATAGTAGAGCTGTGTAGAGTATAGTAGAGCTGTGTAGAGTATAGTAGTTTAGAGCTGTGTAGAGTATAGTAAAGCTGTGTAGAGTATAGTAGAGCTGTGTAGAGTATAGTAGAGCTGTGTAGATTATAGTAGTATAGAGCTGTGTAGAGTATAGTAGAGCTGTGTAGAGTATAGTAGTTTAGAGCTGTGTAGAGTATAGTAAAGCTGTGTAGAGTATAGTAGTTTAGAGCTGTGTAGAGTATAGTAAAGCTGTGTAGAGTATAGAAAAGCTGTGTAGAGTATAGTAGAGCTGTGTAGAGTATAGTAGTTTAGAGCTGTGTAGAGTATAGTAGAGCTGTGTAGAGTATAGTAGTTTAGAGCTGTGTAGAGTATAGTAAAGCTGTGTAGAGTATAGTAGAGCTGTGTAGAGTATAGTAGTTTAGAGCTGTGTAGAGTATAGTAAAGCTGTGTAGAGTTTAGTAGAGCTGTGTAGAGTATAGTAGTTTAGAGCTGTGTAGAGTATAGTAGAGCAGTGTAGAGTATAGTAGAGCAGTGTAGAGTATAGTAGAGCTGTGTAGAGTATAGTAAAGCTGTGTAGAGTATAGTAGTTTAGAGCTGTGTAGAGTATAGTAGAGCTGTGTAGAGTATAGTAGAGCTGTGTAGAGTATAGTAGTTTAGAGATGTGTAGAGTATAGTAAAGCTGTGTAGAGTATAGTAGAGCTGTGTATAGTAGTTTAGAGCTGTGTAGAGTATAGTAGAGCAGTGTAGAGTATAGTAGAGCTGTGTAGAGTATAGTAGAGCTGTGTAGAGTATAGTAAAGCTGTGTAGAGTATAGTAGTTTAGAGCTGTGTAGAGTATAGTAGAGCTGTGTAGAGTATAGTAATTTAGAGCTGTGTAGAGTACACTAGGTTATAGCTGTGTAGAGTATAGTAAAGCTGTGTAGAGTATAGTCATTTAGAGCTGTGTAGATTATAGTAGTATAGAGCTGTGTAGAGTATAGTAGAGCTGTGTAGAGTATAGTAGTTTAGAGCTGTGTAGAGTATAGTAAAGCTGTGTAGAGTATAGTAGTTTAGAGCTGTGTAGAGTATAGTAAAGCTGTGTAGAGTATAGTAGAGCTGTGTAGAGTATAGTAGTTTAGAGCTGTGTAGAGTATAGTAGAGCAGTGTAGAGTATAGTAGAGCAGTGTAGAGTATAGTAGAGCTGTGTAGAGTATAGTAGTTTAGAGCTGTGTAGAGTATAGTAAAGCTGTGTAGAGTATAGTAGAGCTGTGTAGAGTATAGTAGTTTAGAGCTGTGTAGAGTATAGTAGAGCAGTGTAAAGTATAGTAGAGCTGTGTAGAGTATAGTAGAGCTGTGTAGAGTATAGTAGAGCTGTGTAGAGTATAGTAAAGCTGTGTAGAGTATAGTAGTTTAGAGCTGTGTAGAGTATAGTAGAGCTGTGTAGAGTATAGTAGAGCTGTGTAGAGTATAGTAGTTTAGAGCTGTGTAGAAGAGCAGTAAAGCTGAGTAAAGAGTAGTTCTGGATTGCACACTTGTCATTTTAATATCGTATGACTGCATTATATCTGAGCATTAGTAGGTCACATGACCATAACTTATTTAACCGTACCTGTTACACGCACTTAATTTAGATCCTCAGCTATTCAGAGACATCTTGTTTTTTCCACTCTGCGTGAAGATACTGTAGGTATTTATACTGCATGGCCAGTCAGATTTTAAAAAATATCTTCACATAATGTACAATTGGGCCTAAGGTTTGTGGACACCTGAGAATAAGATTGCTTTGTGCTTCTTTTTTGAACATCTCATTCCACATTTTCTTGTTCTAATGAGCTCCACTCTTCTAGAAAGATGTTCCATTAGATCTTGTGGAGATTCATTCAGCTACAAGGGTGTTAGTAAAGTCAGGTACTGATGTAGGTGAGGTGAGGAGACCTGGAGTGCAGTCAGTGTTCTATTGCAAGAGATCTTTCATTCCAATTCATGGAAAGCAGATACAGGTTTGCGTCTCCTAGTTTAAGTAAAGGGAAAATTGAATGATGCCACGTCCTATACACTTGTTTGCCTCTAACATTGTGCTAATAGACTGGAGACAAATCACATATGGCTGGAGTCAGGTATCCTAATGCTTTTGGTCAAACATATGTGCTATAATAGGAAAATAATTAGCGTCACGGTAATAACTCATCATTTAACACAGCAGTGAAGATGTTTCTCTACAGCTACAAACTCTGTATTGCTGAAGCAGTCTAAATGTCTGGAAATACTCTAAAAATAGTGTTCGTAATTCAGCTCAGACGCGGTCTCAGAAAACGCTGTGCGGTGTAAACATCGAAGGAGCTATTGAGAAAACACCAGGCTTGTTCTCGGGAGCCGGACCCATGGAGACGACCCTCATTACACAGACACCGAGACGCACATGGAGCCCCGACTGGGTCAGCTTCTGCTCATCGTCTCTCAAGCTGAAAGAAAGTGCCAGACAGAGACCTCCAACATTCCCTGAACCTGTCTGGAATACAGACGAGATGCACTCTCTCGGAAAAGAGAGAGCAAGAAAGAGGAGGAGGAGGAGGAGGAGGAAAATGTTAAATGGTCCTTTAGGCACAGCAGCATCCTCATCCCTTGTTGACTGACTCTCATCTCTCAGGTTATGACCTCTTGCTGTTTGAGTCGAGTGGCGCATTCTAAATAAACTGTGCAATCCAAATGAAGGTTAATGTCCACTTGTCTGGAAACTGTAAATCCTGGTATAAAATAACCCCAAAAACAAGGGGCGAAAAAAAAACAGCTTTCAGGGATGTGATCTCCATCCCGAGAGGGACGCCGACCACATGGATGGTTTTTAATATTTCACACGTTGCTGCAGAGCAAAACGATTCTCAAAAACCCAGAGAGTTCTCGCCTGCCACTCGCTGGGCCTATGAGCAAGGCCCTTAACCCTCTGTTCTTTATGAGCGTTGTATCATGGCTGGGTTTGCTTTCCATGGGTTAGAGCGGAAGAGCTTGGGCAGCCTCCTAATCTACGTTTCCACACCATCACCTTCAAAATAGTCTCCTTGCCCAGCAATGGAGCGCTCCCTACGTTCTTCTAGAAGGCTACTTTTCGAAGCGTGTCGAGTACCTTCTCCGATTCCCTCCGGATCTCCACAACGATGTCATAACTGTGATGTTTGAGCCTGATCTCCATCTTTCAAAACAGGGAGAAGTCCGCAGGAGCCAATTCTGGCCAGTAGGGGGGGTGCGGAAGTGATTTGTTGTTGTTTTCGGCGAGAAACTTTTTGAGAGTTCGGTCAGAACAGCTCCTGATGTACACAGGACGATGGACGATGTCTTCTGGCACACTGCTTTATAAAGGTCGGTGCTCCCTGTGACTTTGTGTGCAGCCTTGTGCTGCCATCTGGCATGTTACAGAACAAGTGTCGAAACGTTTTGATACCACCTCATACTATGGAATATGGAATATACTACATGCTGACAACATAAAACAGTGATGCAGCTCTTTAGGTCTCGGAGATCTTTCTGGACTTTAGGATGCTGTTATGAATCTGTATTCAGAAGATGTATCAGTCATTCTGGTCTGGAGAATAAATATTATTTCCAGCCCCCTGGTCCTATTAAATGCTTGCCGGCACTTTAAAAAGGATGGAAACGAGTTTTCCGGAGCACAGAGCATGAGTCACTCTCTACCACCGAGGTGCCATTAACGCAGAGAATTGCTTGGCCCCACCCACTCAGCAGAAGTTGACAGGAAGCACGTTGAGCATCAGGCCAGCACTGAATGGACTCCCCCTCACACAGCAGCATCTCCTTCATCTCCGAAGAGCCGTGTGCAAAAAGAACAAGGACATTTCCGTGAGTCAGAAATCAGCCAGACATCATGCTATAGATTACAACGGAGACGCGTCGACCCGAGGAACAATGCCTCCTAATTGAACATCTCGTCTGAACAATGTCTTCCAAATATGTTGGTGCTTTCTGCTCCTGTCTCGTTCGTCTGAGCTTCACTCTGTTAATAAAACAGCTTCACTGCTTGGTCAAAAGTATTGGGACACACCATATGGTTCCTCGTTAAACTGTTAGCACAAAGTTGTTGGCACACAATTGTACAGATGGTCTCTGGATGTGGGAGTCGGAAATGTTCCCTTAAGTTAAACAAAGCCGGCTCCGTGAAGATCTGCTGTCCATGGGTTGGAGTGGAAGATCTCCTGCTACAGAGCTACAAACCTGTGGAACGATGAATGTGAACACTGACTGCACCCCAGGAATGGAATAAGACATTGAAAAAGAGACACATAAGCGATCTTATGGTCAGGTTCTGTTGTTGTTGTTGTTGTTGTTGTTTTTAATTAAAAAATGAATATTAGTATTATTATTTAATATCAGTAGTCAGTATTAGTGAATTAATATTAATATTACTAATAACATCATTTTAATTAAAAGTCTCTCCTTCTCTGTACCTTTTTATTACTCATTCTCTCACTCACACTCTCATTCTCTTCTTCTCCCTTTATTCCTTTATTCCTTCTTTCACTCACTCACTCGCTCACTCTTTCTAGCTTTCATTCTCTCTCGCACATTTTCTGTCACTCTTTCTTTCTTTCTTTCTTTCTTTCTTTCTTTCTTTCTTTCTTTCTTTCTTTCTTTCTTTCTTTCTTTCTTCTCTTTTATTCTGCCTTCCATCCTTCTTTTCTTCTTTTCTTCCTTTCTTTCTTCTTTGCTTCCTTCCTTTCTTTCTTTCTTTCTTTCTTTCTTTCTTTCTTTCTTTCTTTCTTTCTTTCTTTCTTTCTTTCTTTCTTTCTTTCTTTTATCCTGCCTTCCTTCCTTCCTTCATTCTTTTCTTCTTTTCTTCTTTTCTTCTTTTCTTCTTTTCTTCCTTCCTTCCTTCCTTCCTTCCTTCCTTCCTTCCATTCTTCCTACCTTCATGTATTTCTTTCTTTCTTTCTTTCTTTCTTTCTTTCTTTCTTTCTTTCTTTCTTTCTTTCTTTCTTTCTTTCTTTCTTTCTTTCTTCCATCCTTCCTTCCTGTTGTCTTCTTTCCCCCACACGCAGATACATTTCTAATAGATTTTTTGTTTTGCACTACACACATTTTTCCTGTGTGATGTATTTTTGAGACCCAGACGCCGGGTTGAATTTGCATGTATGCATATGTATGAAGGTTGCTGTCCTCATTACTGTGTGTGTTATTTGGCAGACGAGTCTCCAAATATGTGACTAAACAATTCGTGTGCCGGGGCGTCGCCGAATTCTTCGCTTCCTGATTCAATTCAATATCACTTTATAGACACACTGTTACCGAGGAGTCATGCTCACTGCTACAATTACTCTATTCATTGTTACACACACACACACACACACACACACACACACACACACACACACACACACAATGAAACATCACATTCCCTGTTTTGTCTGGATTAATTAGATGCACATTTCAACAAGCAGAACTTTTTTTTGTTTGTTTAAATTGAAACATTTAACACTGAAATGAGAATCAAATCCTCTTTCAGGACTCTCATTTGGACAGAACGCTTATGATCTGTTTCTTCACATTCTCTTTTTTACTAAATAAAACAGATAGAATATACAGGAGCTGGAAAAGGTTTTTAAGATACATGCATGTTGCTTTTGTTTCTATGCAACAAACTTTTTATTTAAAAAACAAAAACACAAGAATTGTGGACTGTATGAGTGGAAGAAAGTTCTGTGGAGTCCAAATGGGACGTTTGTGTCTCTAACAGAAGAACTTGTGTAAGAAGGAGAACAGAGAGAAGATGTGATCAGACTCCCTCACCCCCACAATCACACATGCAGCTGAAAGTTTAATGGTTTGGGGTTGTTTTGGAGCAGGGAAGGTTCTAATGAGTGAAAGGAACCAACATGGCAACTATTCCATACTTCAACACCATGCAGTTCCGTCTGGACTGCGGCTCATTGGAACCGACTTCACCATAAAACAAGACGATGAGCCGAAGCGATGAATACGTCCAAACCCTGTAAGTGTTATTTAGAGAGTAAACAGACGTCTGGAGTGATATCTATCATGGAACCACCTGCCCAGTCACCACACCTCAATCCTACTGAACTGCTCTGAGATGAACAAGAAACTGGTGAAGAACATCTTTGGAGAGTTTTACAAGAGGCACAGCAAAGTATTTCAGCTGAAGGTTTGGAGAAATTAAGTGTTCGGATGCTGAGAGTGTGTGAAGCTGTTCTTCATGCTAATGGAGGATTTTTCACTGGAAATAAAGTGGAACATCTGGACCTTAATAGATTTGGAAGGAAATCTTCAGTCTGTTACATTATGCATGATTTTAGTTGAAAATAGAAGCGCAGATGTTGGTACTACATGGGGGTTTATCAATTTCTATAAAGTGTTTTATTCCTTTTACAGGACACCATTTGTGTGTATTACAGAGTTACATGTCATACATGTCCACTTATAGTTACATTTAATGTTTCTTGTACTCACTCACTCATTTATTCATTCACTCTCAAACTCTGAGAGTTTGGAGCTTAGTGGTTAAGGCATTCAGAATTTGTATCTAAAGGTTGTGAGTTCAAATCCTAGCCACACCTAGCTGCCCCCTTTAGGCCACTGAACAAGCCTCTTAACCACAAAGATGCTCAGTTGTACAGTGAATAACATAAATGTAAGTGACACTAGATAAGGGCATTTGCCAAAATGGCGTCAATGTAAACGTTTTTCTCGCTCTCTTCAGATCTGCTCATTTACCTCAGAGAAACGTATTCACAGAAGGCTTAACAAAACAAATATGTTTTCCAACATAGACTTGACTAATGAGACTGTGTCTGAGTCCTAAATACTAATTGGAAAGCAGTTCTCTAACTGTGGAGTTTGTAAATGAAAGCTCTGCCTCCTGCTGTAGTCTTCACTATTCAAGGTACCAACAAATAACCTGCACCCTTTGATAAATGTAGACATTGTAAAAACATTTGCACTGGTATTGCAGCACATGAACATTCAGTGCTTTCTATGTCAATAACTACAGGGATTCCGCACGGTCAGAAATGTCAAAATTAACATTTTAGGCCTTTAAAAAGTCTTCGCTTTGGGGAAGTGCAGGTTCAGTGATACTTAGCTTGAAAAAAATGACTATAGGTTATTATATAGTGTGATTCTGATGTGGTGATACAGGTCTTAAATTTCATTCTTAATATTCTTCAAAAGGTCTTTAAAAGACTTAAATATGACTTTGTGAAACCTGCAGAAACAATGTAGTAGTATTATATAATTAATGTGAGACCGATTCAGAGGTGGAAAGAGTAATAAAATATTCTACTCAAGAAAAAGTTACTTAAATGAAAGTATAAGTAAAGTTACAGGTTTAAAAATCTACAAATAAAAGTAAAAAGTAGCTTATTTAAATTTTACTCAGTAAAATGTACTGACTATTTTTAACAGATGGGGGTGGGGGTGGGGTTGGGGATTCTATTGTAGTTCAAAAAGGACAAGGGGATATAAATTATTGAAGAAACACCTTTAAAAATTTTAAAGTACAAAAACAAAAATGTCATTTATCATAATGAAAGAAATCGCAAATACAGATTCAGAATTCAAACACTGAGAGTTTTTGAACAACTTTTGATTGGACAACGTTTAGCTTTCAGCTGCATCTTCATCACTGCCATCTGTCTCGTCCGTCTCCATCTTTCTTTCTTATAAGTTTAACACACTTGCTTTTTGCCCATCAATTAAACCCAGCATTATTTTTATTCATTTTTTTTACTCAGTAACAGATATGATTTTAAATGTCTTTTTCTTCTTCTTCTGGGTTCTCCGATTAGGGGGCGCCACAGCGGATCATCTGTCTCCATAACCCCCTGTTCTCTACATCTGCCTCTTTCATACCAACTACCTGCATGGAAAGACCAAGGGAGGAGGTTTATGGATGTGGTGAGGGAAGACATGCAGGTAGTTGGTGTGAAAGAGGCAGCGGCAGATGTAGAGGACAGGTGGGTATGGAGACGAATGATCCGCTGTGGCGCCCCCTAATGGGAGCAGCAAGAAGAAAAAAAAAAAGAAGAAGATCTTCATCCGTTAATTAGCTAGATTTTATCTCACTCTGAGGTCATAACGCGTAATTAGTTTTTTTATTGTTTCCCACCAAACAGACCATGACACTCTATTGCTTTCCTGAGCATTGACGAACAGGATGAGCAAACTGTGAGATATGGCTCTAGTCATATTTTAATCTCCTCAAATCAATAATAGCTTCAGTGATGAATTTCTACAATTACTGAACGATTTGTGCTGATAGCAAAACTCTGAGAAACACAGAGAACAGGTTTAAATCATTATCTCTCTCTGTATCTCTCTTCCTCTATCTATCTCTTTCTCTGTCCATGTCCCTACATCACCCACCTGGCTCGGATTCACCGCTCGCTCATCACCCGCCGCCGCCGCCAATACAATACCGTAACGGTTTCCATAGCGATGCCTGCTCTCTGATTAAGTGGAATTTTCCTACTTCTCATGCCACCAAACCTGGAGGACGTTTCAATTATGAAGGGCGAGTGGGACGAATGTGAGGAGGCTGGAACACATTTCTAGCATCAAGTGTGAATAATAATCAGGGGTTTCGAGCCTTCTTTAAAAAAACAAAAAAAACCACATCTTATTAAGAAGAAATCTGAACGTGAGAGACGCCGAGATGGAGATGAGATCGTTTCAGAAAGTGATTGCGACTTTCAAATGAAGATGAAACGTACCACTGGGGTTGTGGCGTTGATAAAGCGATGTTCCAGTGATGTTAGAAGGCTGAGGTCAGGGTACAGGGTGCACAGCTTGGCCATACCAGGGCTTAAACCCCCAACCTTACATTGAGTACCCCAGAGCCTTAACTGCTGAACTCCCACCTCCCAGTACCACACTGTAGTTTTTAGGAGGTGGTACCTCAGTGTTTGTGACACTGGACTTTGGATTGGAAGTTCATGAGTTCAAATCCCAGCTCCACTAAGCTAAGCTTGAGCAAAGCCCTGAACTCTCACCTGCTCACCTGTAAGTCACTCTGGATAAGGACGTGTGCAAATGCCATAATTGCCATAAAAGTTGTTCTTGGTGTTTGATGTGCTCATTGTAGTCTCAGATGAGCTCTTCTTCTCCCCAAGGTTCAGTGTGCTGAGATGCTTTTCTGCTCAAAACGTTTGTTCAGAGTGGTTATATGTGTTACTTTTGCCTCTCGGTCAGCTCAGAAACATCTAGCGGATTTCTTCTGTCTTCAACAAGACGTCCCTGAGATCAGACCTTTTCTCAGAAGTGATCAAAAGTGCAAAGTGTGTGTGGAAAAATGTGTGTATATAAAGTGTGTATTTAATGTGTGTGTAACTTGTGTTTAAGTGTAATGTGTTTGTGTGTAAAGTGTTGTTGAGTGTAAAGTGAGTGTGTGAAGTGTTTGTGTGAAGTGTTTGTGAGTGTGTGTGAAGTCTTTTTGTGTAAACCGAGTGTGTGTGTAAAGTTTTTGTGTGTAAAACCAGTGTGTTTAAAGTGTTTATAAATGTGAAATGAGTATGTGGAAAATCTTTGTGCATGTAAAGTAAGTGTGTGTGTGTGTGTGTGTGTGTGTGTGTGTGTGTATGTGTGTGTGCGTGTGTGTGCGTGCGTGTGTGTGCGTGTGTGTGTGTGTAAAGTGTTTAAGATTAACACTCCTCCCAGTGGATCATTAAATCACTGCAGAAGGAAGGCAGTGTGTGAAGACGCAATGACCATCAGGACAGAAGAACCTCAGGTCTCCATCAAGAGCTCCATTCAAATCATCAGGATCACAACAGCAGTGGCTCTCATCTCCAACTTACAGCATGCCGTGTCCATAAAAAGACTGCTGAGCAGGTTTCCACAAGCATCGCTCTGAAACCAACCCCTGATGATCAACCATCACCATCTGATCATCAACAAAAATGCCTTGGAAGCTCAAAATCTTTTAATTAAATGTTCATTTTTATTCAAAACATGCTTCCTATCTTCATCGCAGTCTGGTTCAATTTAGTCTCCTCCATCTGCAAGACCAGACCACAGTGAGTGGTCCACCAGGTGGAGAAGATCATCAGGTGTCAACTCACCAAAAATCAACTAAACCAGGAAAGGGCAGGAAAACAAAACCTGCTGCTGACACCAAACATCTGATCTGCAACTATCCATCATGTCCAAAACTACACACCACTCTTCAGACACCCGATCCAGAAACTTAAGTCCATTATGTCTTTTATGGAACCATCTCATCTCATCTCATCTCATCTCATCTCATCTCATCTCATCTCATCTCATCTCATCTCATCGGCAATCAAAGTGTTTCAGATTCCGATTGAGACTCTCAGTTCCTTAATGTGTCCAGAAGTCAGGGTCATGTCTCAGCTCCTTCTGGTTTCCAGATCAACAGCTCGGCCATGATCCATCACCGGGAGCTTATTAAGAGGATTGTGGAGTTAATAAATGTCCACCAGGTGCTCATTAGCACTGAGACGGAGCTTGAGATTCTTCACAAATGTCAAATGATTGTAATCTTCCTGTGTTAAACTCAGTGGATGAAAGACGGTTTTAATGAGCCTGGGTTTCACTGCTCTGCTGTGGGACAATCATCATCATCATCGTCGTCATCATCATCGTCGTCATCATCACTAACTAACTAAAAAAAACATTTTTGTCTCTAACAGAAGAACTTGTGGAGGGATGGGGAGAAGATGTGATCAGACTCCCTCACCCCAGTCACCACAGTCACACACGGAAGTGAAAGCTTAATGGTTTGGGGTTGTTTTGGAGCAGGGAAGAGTGGAGACTCATTCTGGAAAAGTGAAAGTGAACCAACATGGCAACCATTCCATACTTCAACACCATGCAGTTCTGTCTGGACTGCGGCTCATTGGACGTCTGAGTTCTGTACGTGTTATTTAAAAAGTAAACAGACGCCTGGAGTGATATCATGGAACCACCTGCCCAGTCACTGCACCTCAATCCTACTGCTCTGAGATGAACAAGAAACCTCCATCTAGTGAAGAACAACTTTGGAGAATTTTACAAGAGACACAGCAAATGATTTCAGCTGAACGTTTGGAGAAACGAAGTGTCCAGATGCTGAGAGTGTGTGAAGCTGTTCTTCATGCTGAGGGATGATTATTCACTAGAAATAAAGTGGAACATCTGAACATTTATAGATGTTTTTATCATATAAAACGTTACGTGATGTTACATGACTAAGTCTGTTGCATAGAAACAAAAGGAACACGCGTGTGTCTCTCAAACACCATGAAAAACTCCACACGTTTCATGTAGAACGAATTAAAGATGAGATCATTTGAGACTGATGTCTGTTTTGTTTTTGTGAGAATAAAAATACGGACTTAATTTATGTTTTGGATCTGACAATCTGACTGCACTGATCAACACCATAAACCGTGTGTGTGCGTGTGTGTGTGTGTGTGTGTGTGTGTGTGTGTCTACAGATGGATATCCACGAGATGAAATGATATACAAGTGGAGGAAGAACTCAGTGGAAGCAGCTGATCAGAAATCCTGGAGACTGTATCAGTTTGACTTCATGGGTCTGAGGAACACCACAGACGTCCTCAAGACCACATCAGGTAACTCGCTCAATTCCTCTGTGTGTGTGTGTGTGTGTGTGTGTGTGTGTGTGTGTGTGTGTGTGTGTGTGTGTGTGTGTGTGTGTGTGTGTGTGTGTGTGTGTTTGGACAAAGTAATGTTATGAGTGTTAAAAATTGGTGAGTGTTTTACATGTGTTATAAAGGCTGTAAATCTGAAATCTGTTATAACGACTGGAAGTGATTATGAATTTATTGTGAATGTGTTATGAAGGATGGAATTGAATATGAATGTGTTATGAAGGATGGAATTGAATATGAATGTGTTATGAAGAGTGGAATTGAATATGAATGTGTTATAATGAGTGGAATTGAATATGAATGTGTTATGAAGGGTGAATATTAATGTGTTATGAAGGGTGAAATTGAATATGAATGTGTTTTGAAGCGTGGAATTGAATATGAATGTGTTATGAAGAGTGGAATTGAATATGAATGTGTTATGAAGGGTTCAATTGAATATGAATGTGTTATAAAGGGTGGAATTGAATATGAATGTGTTATGAAGAGTGGAATTGAATATGAATGTGTTATGAAGAGTGGAATTTTAATATGAATGTGTTATGAAGAGTGGAATTTTAATATGAATGTGTTATAAAGGGTGGAATTGAATATGAATGTGTTATTCATATTCAATTCCACCCTTTATAACACATTCATATTCAATTCCACCCTTTATAACACATTCATATTAAAATTCCACTCTTCATAACACATTCATATTAAAATTCCACTCTTCATAACACATTCATATTCAATTCCACCCTTTATGTGTTATGAAGAGTGGAATTGAATATGAATGTGTTATGAAGGGTGGAATTGAATATGAATGTGTTATAATGAGTGGAATTGAATATGAATGTGTTATGAAGGATGGAATTGAATATGAATGTGTTATGAAGGGTTCAATTGAATATGAATGTGTTTTGAAGCGTGGAATTGAATATGAATGTGTTATGAAGAGTGGAATTGAATATGAATGTGTTATGAAGGGTTCAATTGAATATGAATGTGTTATAAAGGGTGGAATTGAATATGAATGTGTTATGAAGGGTGGAATTGAATATGAATGTGTTATGAAGAGTGGAATTTTAATATGAATGTGTTATGAAGAGTGGAATTTTAATATGAATGTGTTATGAAGGGTGGAATTGAATATGAATGTGTTATGAAGAGTGGAATTGAATATGAATGTGTTATGAAGGGTGGAATTGAATATAAATGTGTTATGAAGGGTGGAATTGAATATGAATGTGTTATGAAGGGTGGAATTGAATATGAATGTGTTATGAAGGGTGGAATTGAATATGAATGTGTTATGAAGGGTGGAATTGAATATGAATGTGTTATGAAGGGTGGAATTAAATATGAATGTGTTATGAAGGGTGGAATTAAATATAAATGTGTTATGAAGAGTGAAATTGAATATGAATGTGTTATAAGTGTGTTATGAAAGCAGAAAGTCTTCTATTACTGAAAGTGTCATTGTGTTATTTAAAAGCTGGGCATGAACATAAATGTGTTTTGAGAGTGTTATGAAGGCTGGACATGAACATGGATGTGTTATGAATGTTGAAGTTGAATATGAATTGGTTATGAAGGCTGGAAATGAACAGGAATCTGTTAAGTGTTATGAATGTGGTATGAGTGAAGGCTGTGGTTATGATTATGTAAGTGATTATGAATGTATGATGGGTGCATCATGAAGCCTGGAGATAAATAAGGATGTTCTAGGAGTGTCTTATAAATGATCAAATTAATATGAATGTGTTATGAAGGCTGAAGGGTATTATAAATGTGTTATGATTGTGTTATGAAGGCTGAAGGTGAATTTGAATGTGTTATGAGTGTGTTGTGAACGCTGAAGGTGAATTTGAATGTCTTATAAGTGTGCTATAAAGGCTGAATGTGAATATGAATGTGTTTTGAGTGTGCTATGAAGGATAGAAGTGATTATGAATGTATGATGGGTGCATCATTAAGCCTGGAGATAAATAAAGATGTCCTAGAAGAGTCTCATAAATCATCTAATTAATATGAATGTATAATGAAGACTGAAGGTGAACATAAATGTATTATCGGTTTGTTATAGATGCTAAACCTGAATATGAATGTATTATGAGTGTGTTATGAAGGCTCAAGGTGAATAGGCATGTGTTAAGAATGTGTTATGAAGGCTAAAGGTGAATATTAATAGGTTATGATTGTGTTATGAAGGCTGAAGATGAATATGAATGTGTTATGAGTGTGCTATGAAGGCGGAAGGTGAATATGAACATGTTATGAGCAGTTCTGCAACTAACTATTATTTTGATAATTGATTAATCAGGCGATTGTGTTTTAGATTAATCGATTAATCTGATAAAAGTTTTTTAACAATTATTTTTTTTTTACATTTTATGTTTTGGTTTTTATGTATAAAGTTGTACTTAAAAATGCAAAATCATTTAAACTTAAACTCTCTTTAGTTTAGTCATTTTAAAGCTTGTAGTAGCTGCTTGTTAAGAAGTACATAGGGGAATTTCCCCTTTAAACAATTTCACTCATGCTTTCTGTTAAAATAATAAATAAATAAAAACAGCGTTTGAGTATGAAAAGTGAAGCAGTTTGTGTAAATCAACAATTGTATTGTATTTTGTAGATGGCAAGTTGACAACCTGCTTTAAACAATTAATACAAAATATAATACAACATTGATTTGAAAAATAATGATATTTTGTTAATTTGTGATGACATACAGTGGGCATCTAGTATATATATATATATAATCAATTAAATTTTTAATAATATTTAAATAATATATGCATAAATTAAATATTCAAACATTGAAAACAAGCATGAAAGTAAATAATGTTTGAAAACAGAAGTTACTGTTGTACACAAATGCTATAAAAAGAGAATGGAACAAAGAAACGCAGCAAACTAACAGCTCGATTAAAAAAAAAAAAAAAAAAGAAAGAAAATATGCATCAGTGTACAAATTAATAATCATTCACTGAAAACCACAACAGTGAGTAAAAATATATTCATTTACTGCTGATGTTTTTTGCTGCTTTTAGATTTAGTGTTTGTTCGCACCGGTTTAATTAAATCATCACGATGTCGCGAGCGAACTGATTGCGCAACCTGACGCTCGCGACAGAACAGATCCAGTGCGACTTTCCCGAAGTTACAAACAAACAGTTTACACAATAACACTTCATTAAAATACACCATTTACACATGATGAGGATCAAACAGTTTTCACTCACCGTGCAGATGTTTCACCTTCATCATATTGTTTCTTATCGTCGCGCTAAACCATAACTCGAGCAGCCCAGATAATCAACAACATCATCTGTTGACAACAAATTTCCTTTTCGATTATTATACATTTTATCGATCAGTTGTTGCATCCCTATTTATGAGTGTGATACGAATGTGTTATGAAGGCTGAGGTGAACATAAATGTATTATAGGTTTGTTATTACAGCTGAATCTAAATCTGAATGTGTTATGAAGGCTGAAGGTGAATTTAAATGTATTATAAGTGCGTTATAAAGGCTAAAGGTGAATATGAATGTGTTATGAGTGTGTTATGAAGGCTGAAGGTGAATTTAAATGTATTATGAGTGCGTTATAAAGGCTAAAGGTGAATATGAATGTGTTATGAATGTGTTATGAAGGCTGGAGGTGAATATGAATGTATTATGAGAGTGTAATGAAGGCTTAAAGTGAATATGAATGTGCTATTAATGTGTTATGAAGGCTAAGGGTGAGTACATTTATTATGAGTGTATTATAAAGGCTTAATTAGAATATGCATGTATTAATAATGTGTTATAATGGCTGAAAGTGAATATGAATGTTTTATGTGTGTTATGAAGGCTAAAGGTGAATATTATTTCGCTATGAATGTGTTATGAAGGCTGAGGTGAACATAAATGTATTATGAGGGCGTTATAAAGGCTAAAAGTGAATATGAATGTGTTATGAAGGCTGAGGTGAACATAAATGTATTATGGGTTTGTTATGAGGGCTGAATCTAAATCTGAATGTGTTATGAAGACTGAAGGTGAATATAAATGTATTATGAGGGCGTTATAAAGGCTAAAAGTGAATATGAATGTGTTATGAAGGCTGAAGGTGAATATGAATGTATTATGAGTGTGTAATGAAGGCTTAAAGTGAATATGAATGTGTTATGAGTGTGTTATGAAGGCTTAAGGTAAATATGAATGGGTTATGAAAGCGTTATAAAGGCTAAAGGTGAATATATGTATTATAGGTGTGTTATGAAGGCTATAGGTGAATTTGAATGTGTTATGAGGGTGTTATGAAGGCTAAAGTTGAATATGAATGAGCTATGAATGTGTTATGAAGGCTGAGGGTGAGTGAATTTATTATGAGTGTGTTATGGAGGCTTATTTTGAATATGCATGTATTAATAATGTGTTATAAAGGCTAAAAGTGAATATGAATGTATTATGAGTGTGTTATGAAGGCTTGAAGTGAATATGAATGTGTTATGAAGGCTGAAAGTGAATATGAATGAGCTATGAATGTGTTATGAAGGCTGAGGGTGAGTGAATTTATTATGAGTGTGTTATGGAGGCTTATTTTGAATATGCATGTATTAATAATGTGTTATAAAGGCTGAAAGTGAATATGAATGTATTATGAGTGTGTTATGAAGGCTGAAGGTGAATATGAATGTGCTATGAATGTGTTATAAAGGCTGAAGTTGAGGATGAATTTATTATGAGTGTTTTATGGAGGCTAAATTTAAACATGTATTATTAAGAATGTGTTATCAGGGCTGAAAGGGAATATAAATGTGTTCTGAGTGTGTTATGAAGGCTTAAGGTAAATATGAATGGGTTATGAGAGCGTTATAAAGGCTGAAGGTGAATATAAATGTATTAATGGTGTGTTATGAAGGCTGAAAGCACACACCCTACAAATACAGCGTGTTTGTTTTTCTGGATGTTGCTGAGCACAGCTATTTTTTAAGAAGAGGTTGTTTTAGAGGAAATGTCAGCTGATAAAAATAAGGATATGCTGACATTTTCTTTCGGGCATAATAACGGAGCGAGTGTGAACATAACACAAGATTACACACTTCCTTCACATCAAATGTCAAAGTTAAATCATTTGCTCCTGATTTGTCACATGCAGACATTTTGGTTTTGTAAACAAATGTATTTATGTAAACATCTAAGACGCTTGTGCTATAAATCAGACACGGGGGGAATTATTCCACCACAGTGCTGTGGAGTTCTGGATTCTGACTGGTGCTGATGG
The DNA here is from genome assembly GCF_946808225.1 of Silurus aristotelis. Lineage (NCBI taxonomy): Eukaryota > Metazoa > Chordata > Actinopteri > Siluriformes > Siluridae > Silurus > Silurus aristotelis. The sequence goes on from NC_139575.1 coordinate 2,540,815, forward strand.
ATTTTCTATATTATTAGTGCGCTACACAGACAAAAGTATTTGGACACGCGGCTTTTTCACCCGTATGTGGTTCTTTGCCACAGAAAGTTAGAGGCACACAGTTGTATAGGAAGTTTTTGGATGCAGTACCATGACATTTTTCCTTCACATCAGTTTGAAGACCCAAACTTGTTCCAGCATGCTAAATAGCCAGCTCCATGAAGATATGCTTACATAGGTATATGAATGTGTTATAAAGCCTGAAGGTGAAATTTAATCTGTTATGAATGTGTTATCAGGGCTGAAAGGGAATATGAATGTGCTATGAAAGTGTTATGAAGGCTCGAAAGTAAATCTAAAAGACAGAACATGACTTTGATTCTGCTAGGTGTGTGCTTATTCTGCGAGGGGTGAACAAGAATGAGTTATAAGTGTGTTATGAAGGTTGTTGATGAACATGAGTGTGTAATGGAAATGAATATAAATGTGCTATGTTTTTGTGTTGAAGACTGGAAGTAAATACAAATGTGTTATGAAAGTGTTATGAAGGATGGAAGTGAATGTAAATGTGTTATAAGTGTGTTATAAATGCTGGCGGTGAATTTGAAAGTCTTATAAAGACTTAAAGTGACTTTTATTTTGTTATGAGTGTGCTATGAAAGCTGGAAGTGAACATTAATTTGTTATAAGTGTATTATAAATGCTGGGCATGAACAGGAAGGTGCTATGAGTGTGTTATGAATGTGAACATGAATGTGCTAAGTGTTTTAAGAAGGCTGGAGGTGAACATAAAATAGTTATGAGTGTGTTATGGAAACTTAAAGTGGCTTTGTGTTAGGAGTGTCCTAAGAAGGCTAAAGGTGAATATGAATGTTATGAGTGTGTTATGAAGGCTGCAGGTGAATTTGAATGTGTTATGAGTGTGTTATGAAGGCTGCAGGTGAATTTGAATGTGTTATGAGTGTGTTATGAAGGCTGAATTTGAATATAAATAATATCAGTGTGTTATGAAGGCTGCAGGTGAATTTGAATGTGTTATGAGTGTGTTATAAAGGCTGAATTTGAATATGAATGTTATGAGTGTGTTATGAAGGCTAAAGGTGAATTTGAATGTGTTAGGTGAGGTCAACTTTATTATCCCCGAGGGGCAATTTGTTTCACAGCCAGCAGAGTCCATACAATCCCAAACACACACAACAAACAGTACAGGTACAGAGAGAGAGAGAGAGAAAAAAAAAAATTATATATATATATATATATTTTACCACACACTTTAACAATACCCTGAAGTCTAGTTCTATTTTTCAGATTAATCGATCCATACAAACACACAAATGTAAAAGTAATAACTGACTCAATAAAACAAGAATAAAACATTTTCATAAAAGTGCTATCCACGTTAAAACCACGGAGTTTCCGTAAAAGATACATACGCTGGTGGGCTTTTTTACAAACAGCATCCACATGAGCCCCCAAAAGTCAACTTTTCATCTATTATAGTACCAAGATATTTAAAATGATGTACAATCTCAACAGTATGATCATTAATAACCACAGGAGAGATGTCTGTACAATTCTTCCTAAAATCTACAATCATCTCTTTAGTAAAAAAGGACAGTTTACACCAATCAATAAAATCTACCAGTACAGAACCGTGAACAGAATTATCATAATCAGGGAGGGAAACGATCACTGAATCATCAGCAAACTTAATGATATGGCGCCTCTCAAGTTGCGTACGACACTCATTAGTATAAAGCACAAATAAAAGAGGTGAAAGAACACACCCTTGTGGTGACCCAGTAGAGGAAAAAAGTACATCAGACAAAACACTGTTCACCTTCACACGCTGAGTGTGTTATGAAGGCTAAAGTTGAATTTAAATGTGTTATGAGTGTGTTATGAAGGCTGAAGTTGAATATGAATGTTATGTTGTGTATTATGAAGGCTGCAGGTGAATTTGAATGTGTTATGAGTGTGTTATAAAGGCTGCAGGTGAATTTGAATGTGTTATGAGTGTGTTATGAAGGCTAAAGGTGAATTTAAATGTGTTATGAGTGTTTAATGAAGGCTGAAGGTGAATTTGAATGTGTTATGAGTGTGTTATGAAGGCTGAAGGTGAATTTGAATGTGTTATGAGTGTGTTATGAAGGCTGAAGGTGAATTAGAATGTGTTATGAGTGTGTTTTGAAGGCTAAAGGTGAATTTAAATGTGTTATGAGTGTGTTATGAAGGCTGAACGTGAATTTGAATGTGTTATGAGTGTGTTATGAAGGCTGAAGGTGAATTTGAATGTGTTATGAGTGTGTTATGAATGCTGAAGGTGAATTTGAATGTGTTATGAGTGTGTTATGAAGGCTGAAGGTGAATTAGAATGTGTTATGAGTGTGTTATGAAGGCTGAAGGTGAATTAGAATGTGTTATGAGTGTGTTATGAAGGCTGAAGGGGAATTTGAATGTGTTATGGGAGTGTTATGAAGGCTGAAGGTGAATATGAATGTTATAGGTGTGTTATGAAGGCTGCAGGTGAATTTGAATGTATTATGAGTGTGGAATTGAATATGTATGTTTTATGAACTGTGGAAATTGATATGAATGTGTTACGAGTATGCTATGAAGGCTGGAGATGAACATGGATGTGTTTTTGAAGGGTGGAATTAAATATGAATATGTTATGAAGCATGGAACGGTATATGTATGTGTTAGGAACAATGAAAATGAATATGAATGTGTTACAAGGCTGTTCTAAAGGCTGGAGGTGAATATAAATCTGTTATGAAGGGTGGAATTGAATAATGAATATGTTATGAAGGCCGAAAGTCAATATAAATGTATTATAAAGATCCAAGGTGAACATTAATCTGTTATAATTGTGGAAGTGAACATGAATGTGTTATGAGAGTGTTAAGAAGGCTAGAGATGAATATAAATAAGTTATTAATCTGTTATAAAGATCTGTGTTTATATTAAAAGCTCCAAATGGGTATAAATGCAGGATCTGATTAAAAGGACCTTTTGTACTGCTATTGCAGATTTTAGTTTTTTTAACTCGTATGTTAGAAAAAACAAATCCCGCTTCATTCGTGGCTCCTCTGGAAAACATTCGCTCACAGATTTGCTCACAGCTGAAAAAGTTAATTTTATATATTTGTTTATATATTTCACATATCAGCACCTGTTTAATTAACACCAGATTTGTGACATATGGAGTGAAGGTACCGCATTGAGGTTGTTCCAGTGCTCATTTGTGACAGAGACACACAGTGAATAACTGCCTTTCAGCCACCATGCTGGATTTCTTCAGCAGCGTATTGGACGAAAAAGAAAAAAACTCGCTATTCACCACGTCAGATAAAGAATGTCAGAGAGAAAGCAAAGACGTTGCCTTCGCGGTTCCTGCTTTAAATCTCTTTTTGTATGACTGGAGAATAAACTGTAAGAGTGACAAATGGGCATTAGAGTAGAGGACAATTAAAAAAAAAAATAAATCACTTTTTTGAAAGAACAAAACTGGTTTCACTTTTTTTTGTGGACTAAAAGCAATTGCCTGCATGAAAGGAAGAACTTTTGAAAGAACACGTCGCTTTTAAATAGATATTTTTTGTAACCTTGGTGATGAATCTGGAAAAAAAAGTCACTACTTTTTTTTTTTTTATCAATATCAAACCATTTTTTTTTATTTTTTTTTCCCCAAGAAGCTTAACACTATAAAGAAAATGTTTTTTTCCTCATCAAGCAGTGACTTTATATTAATTATTAACTATTTAAACATGTTTATAAAATAGCAAAAATGCTTTAAATCTCAATTTGACATTTATTTTTACATGTTTTTCCATCAATTTATTGCTATATAATAAATAATAAATAATTTTCTTATAACTTTAAATGATAGTTAAATATTTTTGCATGTTGGGTGAAAAGAAGGGGAAAAAAGGGAGAACATTAAACAATCTATACATCATTGTAAAGGTCCAAGCCTCAAGCATCACTTTTAGATCTGTTTTTTCAATGGAGAATGTATAACGAAAGTATTTGCTGAATTTGTATAAGCAGTACACACAAACAACATGCCGAAAAAATGCAGTACACAATTATTGTAATAACGAGTCACAAAATCATCCACTGCTGCAAATTCCAGTTTATTAGGAACGATGAGGCTCCACTGAACAACATGCCATAAACCATTTTTGCTCCAACCAAACAATAGTGTTGTAATTTCCATAATTCATCCTAAGCATTTTTCTACTGATATACCCCATGTCTCTCCTCTGCACATGTCCAAACCATCTCAAACCACCCCCTCACCTTGTCTACAAAACGTCCTACATGTGCTGTCCCTCTAATAAACTCATTTCTAATCTTGTCCATCGTCGTCACTCCCAAAAAAAACCTCAACATCTTCAGCTCTGCTACCTCCAGCTCCACCTCCTGTCTTTTACTCAATGCCACTGTCTCTAATCCATACAACATCTCAGGTCTCACCACAGTCCTATAAACTTTCCCTTTCACTCTCACAGATACTCTTCTATCACAAATCACTCCTGTCACTCTTCTCCACCCACTCCACCCTGCCTGCACTCTTTTCTTTACTTCCCTAACACACTCTCCATTACTTTGCACTGTTGACCCCAGGTACCTGAATTCCTCCACCTTCTCCACCTCTTCTCCCTGCAACCGCACCCCTCCACTGCCCTCCCTCTCATTCACACACATGTACTCTGTCTTACTCCTACTGACTTTCATTCCCCTTCTCTCCAGCGCATATCTCCACCTCTCCAGGCTCTTCTCAACCTGCTCTCTACTCTCACCACAAATCACAAAGTCATCTGCAAACATCATAGTCCAGGAAGACTCCTGTCTGACCTCGTCCGTCAACCTGTCCATCACCACTGCAAACAGGAAAGGGCTCAGGGCCGGTCCTTGATGCAGTCCAACCTTCACCCTGAACCAGTCTGTCTTTCCTACTGCACACTTCACTGCCGTCACACTGTCCTCATACATGTCCTGCACCACCCTCACATACTTCTCTGACACACCTGACTTCCTCATACAATACCACAACTCCTCTCTCCACCCTGTCATACGCTTTCTCTAAATCCACAAATGCACAATGCAATTCCTTCTGTCCTTCTCTATACTTCTCCATCAACATCCTCAAAGCAAATAAGGCATCTGTGGTGCTCTTCCTCGGCATGAAACTATACTGTTACTCACAGATGGTCACCTCTTCTCTCAACCTGGCTTCCACTACTCTTTCCCATAACTTCATGGTGTGACTGATCAACTTAATTCCCCTGTAGTTACTGCAAGACTGCACATCTCCTTTATGTTTAAAGATCGGTACCAGCACACTCCTTCTCCATTCCTTAGGCATCTTCTCACCTTCCAAAATCCTGTTAAACAATCTGGTTAAAAACTCCACTGCCATCTCTCCTAAACATCTCCACGCTTCTATCGGGATGTCATCTGGTCCAACCGACTTTCCACTCTTCATCCTCTTAATCGCTGCTCTCACTTCCTCCTTACTAATCCTATCCACCTCCTGCTTCACCAACTCCACATCATCCAACCTTCTCTCTCTCTGATTTTCCTCGTTCATCAGCTGCTCAAAATACTCCCTCCATCTTCTCAACACACTCTCCTCACTAGTCAACACATTTCCCTCTCCATCCTTTATTGCTCTAACTTGCAGCACATCCTTCCCAGCTCGGTCCCTCTGCCTGGCCAATCGGTATAAATCCTTTTCTCCTTCCTCAGTGTCCAAGCTCTCCTACATGCCTTTTCCTTGGCTTTCGCCACATCCCTCTTAACCTGCTGCCGCATCTCCTTGTACTCCTGCCTACTTTTCTCATCACTCTGTCGGTCCCACTTCTGTTTTGCCAACCTCTTTCTCTTTATGCTCTCCTGCACTTCCTCATTCCACCACCACGTCTCCTTGTCTTGCTTTCTATTTCCAGATGTCACACCAAGTACTTTTCTAGCTGCGTCCCTCAACACTCCTGCAGTAGTTGCCCAATCATCCAACACCTCCTTAACACCACTGAGCTCCTGTCTGACCTCTTCCCTGAACCTCACACTACACTCTTCCTCCTTCAGTTTCCTCCATCTTATTCTTCTTTCAGTCCTCACTCTCCTACTCTTCTTCTTCACCTCCAAAACCATCCTACAGACCACCATCCGATGCTGTCTAGCTACACTGTCCCCCGCCAACACCTTACAGTCTCCAATCTCCTTCAGGTTGCATCTCCTGCATAGCACATAGTCCACCTGTGTGCACCTTCCTCCACTCTTATACATCACCCTGTGATCCTCCTTCTTCTTAAAATAAGTGTTCACCATGATAAAACAGTTTAAACACCTCCAATGTTCCTGCTCTTACTCCCTTTCCACTTGGTCTCCTGAACACACAACATATCTACCTTTCTCCTCTCCGTCATATCAGCTTCCTCTCTCCCTTTACCAGTCATAGTACCAACATTTGAAGTACCAACCCGAACCTCCACTCTCCTCCACTTCTCCTTTCCCTGCTGTCTCTGTAGACGTCTTCCTCCTCTCCTTCTCCTCCTTCGGCCAACAGTAGCCCAATTTCCACCGGTACCCTGTCGGCTAACGATACCTGTGGCGGTCGTTGTTAACCCGGGCCTCGACCGATCCGGTATGAAATTCTCATTTGTGATCCGCATATTTGATTTGGCACATGTTTTATGCTGGATGACCTTCCTAACGCAACCCTCCCCATTTACCCGGGCTTGGGACCGGCACTAAGAGTACACTGGCTTGTGCATCCATAATGGCTGGGTTAGGTACACCATCTACCACTTCATCTAATTCACTCCAGAATCTTTCCTTCTCCTCCATCACACAACCCACTTGTGGAGCATAAGCACTGATGACATTTATCATCATCCCTTCAACCTCCAGCTTCACGTTCATCACCCTATCAGACACTCTCTTCACCTCCACTACACTCTTACTGTACTCTTCCTTCAGAATCCCCCCTACACCATTGGGTGATTCTGAAGGAAGAGTACAGTAAGAGTGTAGTAGTGTTTTACACTACTTTATTAAAATTTTACTTATATTTTTATTAATAAATTATATTATTTCAACATAAAACAATTTAAAAAAGTGTTTTGGTCTGTGATGCTCTCCAAGACAGACCGGGAAATTCAGCCAAACTAATTAGTGATGTGGCAAACGTGATTCCGCAATAAACTGGGGCACGAGATTCGAACCGTGGTAAAGCGGGAGATTACTGTGTATATATATAATAATATTTATAGATAGATAGACCGATAGATCGATAGATAGATAGATAGATAGATAGATAGATAGATAGATAGATAGATAGATAGATAGATAGATAGATAGAAATCTTTTCAGAAGTACTTTTCGCTTACCTGTGATTCCACCCCCAGGTGACTATGTGGTGATGACGGTTTATTTTGACCTGAGCAGAAGGATGGGTTACTTCACCATCCAGACCTACATCCCCTGCATCCTGACCGTCGTCCTCTCCTGGGTCTCCTTTTGGATAAAAAAAGATGCAACGCCTGCCAGAACTGCTTTAGGTATACACACACACACACACACACACACACACACACACACACCTGCTCGAAACATGTGGTGCTGGTATTTTTATGTTTTAAAAATACTATTGTGATTTTGTTTTAGTCATAATCTATAATTGTGTGTATAATGCTTTATGAATAGATTATAAGGTCTTATGAGTGTACAGTATCTATAGGTCATTATACGTACATAGGTCTTCGCAAACGAAGAAGAAATTCTTACAGAGGTCATTTCCCTGGTGGCTTTTGTTCGTGAAAGTCTTCAAAGTTGCAGAAAATCCATCTGTTTCCACAATCTCACACTTTTCGGAATTAGCCAATGACCTTCCGCGGCCTCATTTCCCGCCGCGATTCGTCTCTCTGGTAAAATAGAAGTGACAGAAAATCCCTGCTGTGTGTTTTCAAGATAACAACAGGTTGTGTAGTGGACAAAGAGCCTTTGCCTCCAGAGAAAGAGAAACGAAAGTGAAGGAGACGAGTCCCTGTGTCTGGCTGTCTCCGGTGTTGGGAAAGAGAGGGGGAAAAACACAGTAGAAAAGATATCGGAGGACAAAAAAGAAGGATGGATGCAATTAATCTGTCAGACAAAAGAAGTCATTATGCTTTCGGTGAGGGGGAAAATGAACAGTCAAGAAAAAAAAAAGAAACAGATTTGTTTTACACACATCCAGCTTGATGAATGGAGTCCAAAAAGAAACGACAGGAGAAAGATGAGATGCAGTCAAGGAAAGGTCAGGCCAAGCAGGAGACCACCACTTTCAGTCCATCATGTGGAGTTTAAGGCTACATTCAACAATGCATTATTGCAGAGATGATTGATTGAGAACTTCGTCAGCTCCGGTACAGCTGTAGAACCACGTATGGCCGGAAAGGTCAGGTGTCCCAATACTTTTGGCATGTATATTCTGTATGGTAACATTAAAAGTGTTATAACGCAGCTAAGCGTAATTTGACACAAATGTAACATCAGGCAGTTTTTCCATCACACATGTTGGAATAAGGCTTTATGTGGGTCTTATTTAGCCTAATAACAATTACTCAGTGGTAAAACATTATTATAAAAGCATTTCACGATGCTGGTCAGATTGTTTCACGTAACTCTGAATAAGCTTTCATGTTATAACCTTTACTTTGTCAGGTAATTCATATCATCATTTATGATGATGTTTTAACGGAAAGTGTTATAACACACCCCAATCTCCTACATAATGTCTAGCAGGTTTTTATAGCGAATGATGCTTGCTGAAAAAATAGTGTAATAGAGCCTAATAAACACTAAATGTCATCCATAATGATGACGACTAACTCATTACCGTGTCAGTGTTATAACTTGTGTTCCAACTTGACAATGTCACAGCTTTATGGCGTTCCTGTAAAAAAGTTCTATTGTAGAAAATGTCGATAATTTCATAATTCAAACAATGTGTTCATTTCAAATTAAAACAATGTGCATAATGCTTTATAAATGCATTACAACTTGTCATGCTACTTTACTTATTTCATTATATCGCACATATGACATTGACAGGTTTTAGATTTTATATACTTTGTTATAACCTGTAATGGCTTTTTTTTATATAAATAATTCTTGTAGTGTGTATAATGCAACAATAGTGAATAATAACATGTTATAAATGTATCTACATACTATTATATATAGGGTCTTTATAGACAATTAATACGCTTTTTAAATCTATTATAATCTTTGGAACTCGAATGCCTGTTTATAAATCGTTTATAAATCACAAATATTTCTTATGTTTAAAATAATAATAATGCTTATAAAGCTTAATGAATGTATTGTATATGGATGTCTTTGGGTAGGACTAAATTCTCTAACTATATTAGTACCATTGCTTTAATCTCAAATAAACTTTTTCTTTATATACTGTAAATCAGGCAAATAATATTTATAAGGCCTTATGAATGCATTATGACTATGTTATGAATAAATCTAGAGGCTATTTTATTTATAAATTGTTCCAACACTGCTCTAAAACATTGTTTGTTTGTTTTTTGTTTTACAATGTGTGCCGGATGCTTTATGTATGGACAGTGTTATAACGGTACTACGAAGTTCTAATGTCAATCGGTCAACCAGGAAAGTGTTATAGCAACACTGTATGCAATTTAAATGTAATGAAAGCATGTGACCTTTTTTATGAAGGCTTCACGAACTATGACCTACAGATGATTCATGGCATGTTATAATACATTTATAAGGCGCATGAATAGATTTAGAAACTGTCAGGATTCTGAGTACTATAGCAAGAACTTGGGGAATTTTTGAATGTTTTTGTGCTTTTCGGTGAAGAACCGAAAGCCGTATACAAACCAAACATCAAGCTGTGGCCTGCCGTAACAAGCATTCAAAATGATTTTAAGCAGCAAGCCAGTGAAATCATGATCACTCTTTTCTTTGTACGCCTCTGTAAGCTCGGTTGTGTGTCTGAGGGGTTAGCGTCGGAGCTAAGTGCCTGTGTGAATCATGCCGTATTGCACAAATGCCTTCCAATGAGCGCGTTTTTTTATTTTTTTCGGCTCAGAAATACAGTCGGCTCTCTGACAAAATGCCAGTGCATTAAGAAGAGGCAGGTTTCGCTGATCACGGTGACCGGCGGTGGCACGGTGCGGCCGACAGGAGGACACAACCGAACGGCAGACCGAAATAGATCTGGCTTTCTAGTTTCCATAGAAACCTCTGGAAAAAACCTTGGGGCAGGCAGTGGGGTTCGGTGGCAAAGCTTTCTGAGAAAAGCTCGGCGTGTGAATGTGGACCTGCCTGACGGAGCGTGTGGGCGGCGAAGCCGGAGTCGCTGCAGCCGAAATATCATATGGCAACATCTAATCCTTCAGAAGGTGTTGATTCATTTCTGAGTAAATCTTCATGGATGTTCTCAGTAGTTAAGGCTGTGGGTTACTGTTGAGAAGGTCAGAGGTTTAACCCAGGATCATCAAGCTGCCATTGTTGGGCCCTCGAGCAAGGCCCTTAACCCCCTCTGTGCTCCAGGGCACTGTATCATGACTGATGCTGTCCTCTGACCCCAGCTTTTTAACATCACTGAGACATGCAAAAAAAAGAATATCTATCTATCTATCTGTCTGTCTGTCTGTCTGTCTGTCTGTCTGTCTGTCTGTCTGTCTGTCTATCTATCTATCTATCTATCTATCTATCTATCTATCTATCTATCTATCTATCTATCTATCTATCGTTCTGTATGTCTGTCTGTCTGTCCGTCTGTCCGTCTGTCTGTCTGTCTGTCTGTCTGTCTATCTATCTATCTATCTATCCTTCTATGGTTCTGTCTGTCTGTCTGTCTGTCTGTCTGTCTGTCTGTCTGTCTATCCGTCTATCTATCTATCTATCTATCTATCTATCTATCTATCTATCTATCTATCTATCTATCTATCTATCTATCTATCTATCTATCTATCTATCTAGCGTTCCGTCCGTCCGTCCGTCCGTCCGTCCGTCTATCTATCTATCTATCTATCTATCTATCTATCTATCTATCTATCTATCTATCTATCTATCTATCTATCTATCTATCTATCTATCTATCTATCTATCTATTCTATAATAAATGTAGATTTTAATAAAGAATTTAGTGTGCTGCAGAAACTTCTTCTTCTTCTTCTTCTTTTACTTCTACATCTTCATCTTTGGGCTGCTCCTGTTAGGGATCTTCACAGTCATCTGTCTCCATACATGAAGATCTCTTCTATTCTGAATGTGCTGCAGAAACAAGAGGAATAAAACACAAAAACTATCCGTGTGTCTGTATGTAAATACTGCATTATGTGTAATCGTTAGTTTGATGTAGTTTTCTGTAAAGACTCATTGCTTTCTCAGCAGAATGGAGACGATCCGCGGTGCTAATACTCACGTCCTCACGCTCCTGTCTACCCATGCGATTCTTTCTTTTTGTTATACGGTATTGCCACCATTATTTTGTCATTTGTCTTATTTTGCACGTGTCCCTTTGTTCTCTTTGTTTACCCCACAATTACTTTGTCTATATAAACCTATGTTGCGATTACGTTCTGCGATTTTCTTGATTTTGTTTCACGCTCGCGTTCCTCTGGTTTTTTTTTTATCACATTGGGATTTTGTGGTTCTTGTTCTTGTAGTGTTGTTTTGCTGTTTCTCATTTTTCCTTTGTACCCGTTATAGTAAAACGTTTCTATTTTTTTGCCTTGCGTCCGTTTCCACTATCCTGCGTTCGGTGTGACACATGATGTCAAGAGATCTTTGTGTATCTTTTGTAGAGGAGTCTCAAATGCCAGAGCGGTGTAACTTTCAAATTCAATTCTATTTTATTTCATTGTCACACGCAGTAGAAGAATCCGTGACCTATGAAGAAAATTGCTCAATAAATTTTAATTGACAATATAATTGCAGTAAAATAAAAACTAATTTTGATTTACAATACAAATAAGAATCTGGTGTAAACACATGTAGCAGCATTAACATTCCCATTCTGAAGAAAGCAGGAACCTGACTTTTCCATCACGTGGTTTTCCCCGAAAGACACAGAGTTCTGTAAGATGGAAATTTTCCTTTCACTTGAACAACGAGACCCAAACCTGTTCCAGCTCCATGAAGATCTGCTTTTCATCTCCTGCTATTGAGCTCCAACCCAATTTAGGGATGAATGTGAATGCTGACTGCACCACAGACCTCCACATCTCACCTTCATCTGTACCTGACTTTACTAACACCTTTGTGGCCTAATGAATCGCCACAAATCTCCACTAAATCTGGTGAAACATCTTCCCAGAAGAGTGGAGCTCATTATAACAGCAAATGGAGACACAACGTGGAACAGGATGTTGAAATAACGTATGTTTAGGTGTCGACGGTGTATATGCATATTTGCTAGCAGTAATCTCAGTGTCTGTTTGTTTGTTTTTTCCACACAGGAATAACTACAGTGTTAACCATGACTACGCTGAGCACCGTGGCCAGGACATCATTACCCAGAGTTTCGTATGTCACTGCCATGGATCTCTTCGTGACTGTGTGTTTCCTCTTCGTTTTTGCGGCTCTCATGGAGTACGCCACCCTCAACTATTACTCGTACAGTATTCGCAGGCCGACCTGTAACAAGAACAAGAGACCGGTAAGAACCGCTCTGTCTCAACTATTACACATGTACAGGAGCAGGTCAACGCTCAACCAGCATCTGTTAGCGTGAAGAAGTTCAACTGCGATGAGAATATCGATTGTTGTTTAGCATGTTGTGGCCTCGCTGTTGAAAGGTCCTATTTGGGTGAAGAGATATTTCAGGTCCAGTTTGACAAATATGAATATCCTAAAATTGAAAGTTTGAAATTTACATTATGGAAATTCTGAGGAGCAAATTATGCATTTTATTAGATTTTATTGTTCCAAACTTGTGCTACTATCACTGAGCCAAGTGAAGTGGTTAAGGGTCTGGGTTAAGGATCTCTGGGTTGCCAAGCTGCCACTTTTGTCGCCCTTGAGCGAGGCCTTTAACCCTCTGTGCTGTAGGGGGCGCTGTATCATGTCTGTCCCAACATTGCTGGGATTTGCGTAAGAAAGTATAATGTACATATCACAAGTACACAAGTACAGTATAAACTCCCTTTCTTTAGTCACCAGTTGCACTGGAAGGGTTGGTTTATTAAGCATTTAAAGCATGCTAGGAATATGTCATGCTAATTTGTCATGTTATTATCTGAGGATCACCGAATGGAGGATCGTTTCGAGAGAATAAAAAATGGCGGTTGATTGGCCACCTTTGTTGTATTCTGGATGGTGATTAGCCTGCAGATAGAAACCAATAAATCCGAGCTTGTCTGGGAGTTCGAGGGGGTTTTTCACTACATTCAAAACTTTTTTTTAATTAAAAACATTATATTTTGAGAATAAATAAACTCCTACTAACGGTCTATACGAACCTCAGGTTGTCAATAGACTGGTAAAAAAACAGGTTTCTGAGCAACTTGACATGGAGATTATTTGCAGGATGTTTAAAACCCAAACCTTTCATATACACAGCATCTTCCTGCTCATGATTGGACAGCTGGAGACAGTAAATATATAAGTATTATCTCCCACTTTAAATTAAAACCTCAGACGTAATTTCATGTACATCTACGAAGAGGTGAGTTACATAATTAAGTTAAATGAACCCCAAACACAAAGTTCCCTGTTTTCAGTGATATCACAGATGCTAGAAGAACCATTGGTAACACTTTATTCAATCCAACTATTCAGGTCTTCTATTCATAACACACTCATAAGCAGTACTTCAATATTTCATAACACTCTGCTGAAGGAATTCTAAAAGATTTATGTGCACTCTTACCAAGAGCTCAGACAAAGACTGATCCCTATAGACCCCCCATGAAAGGCAGAATAAAGGTAGCCAGAAAACTGCCTGGACTGGGGTTTACCAGGAGCCAAGTCTAGGAGCAGTGCCTACAGAATGTCCCTGGTGACCAGACCATCCACATCCATCATTTGGATATCGCCTGGTGCTGTAACATCTTGTTATTTGCCCGTTTATATAAAAAAAAGGGGTTGCGTTTAAGTGCAATGTTAATCACGGAATAGATTTTTGGATGGAATGAACCTCAGAAATGGAACCAGGATTTATCTGTACATAGTACAAGCTTCTCTTCCCTACTTCAAAGTTTCTCCAGATCACAGTTCCCCATGCCTGACCTTAAAGAACTTCCTGTCCTGCTAAAATCTAGTGTTTTCTTTGCTCTAACACACATTATTCATCTAACTCTTCCTGAGTTTAAGTGGGTGTGTTGGAGCTGGAAATACAGTAGAAACAGGAGGATCTTCAGGAGCAGAATTGAGAACCCAAGTACAACCTGAATTCCAGAACAGTTGGCACACTGTGTAAAATGTAAATCCCCACCAATAAATGTAATGATTTGTAAACCTTGTAAACCCATATTGTATTCACAAAAGTACATAGAAAACAAATCAAATATTTAAACTCCAGATTCTGTTTCACTTTTCCACTTGTTCATGTCGTCCACTTTGCCTGAGTCCATTTTATATGAGATTCAGTGCAGAGAGCACGGCGGCTTTCTGGATCATATTCACGCATGACTTCTTCTTTGCATGATAGAGATTTAACCTGCATTTGTGGAAGACATGGCAACCTGTACTCGGAGACAATGATTTCTGGAGGTGTTAATAAGCCCATGCAGTGTTTTCCATTACAGAATCATCCCTGTTTTATAGATTTTCTCAGTGACTTTGAAGCGTTTCTCAGATCAGAAATGAAATTCTCAAAACGACTTGTTCCTCCACATCATTCAGTCACTCGTACTCATCATAAGAACATTTCTTGTTGCTTTGGTCAATTTGCGAATACTTTTGTAGATTCATTGAATGGATTGTGTACGAGTGTCTGCTGTTTCCTACAGTATCAGTTGTTTCCGTTCATGTTGATTAAAATATATTCTACAGGTTTCACCTGAATAGTTTTAACCCCCAAAAACATCTCAGCATCAGTTCATTGTGTACGTCATTGAATGCAAAATGGTTAAACCAGTCGTCAGAATCCGTCATTTAACATTTATATTCAACTTTTTTTATTTGTAAATGTGTTGAAATTGATGAATTGTGCAGATGAATTTTGAATGAAACACTAATACAGTACAGTAAAAGTGTGAATCCTGTTCGGTCTCTTATAATCAGTATAAATCAAATATACAATTAAATAAATGAATTTGTGCTGAAAATCCGATACCAAACAGAAGGAAGTCATATTTTGTGCATTTTTAGTCACTGTGACCTAAAACTATTTATATCAGGAAACACTGAAAACACGACTAAACTCTTTGATGGTTTTGTTTGTAAACAATGACGAAGGAATTTTTTATTCTGATGGAATGAGATGTGATGCAAATACTTACGTTTGAGAGAAGAACTAAGGATTTTGAGAAAAGTTGATGCTTTTGCAGGAAATCCAATGTTTTGTGCTGCTTGTACAAATTGTTTTGAGAAATTTACTCACTGGATTGATTCGAGAAACGCTCCTGAGCAGCTGAGAGAAACTGTAAATGCAGTGCCGCCTGGGAGCCCGAAGATCACGGCCAATGATTCAGATTCTTTGAAAATTTTGATGATATGTTCTGTAAACGATGAGATATTTGACTGTTTTGCGATTTGATGTTGAGGAACATTCTGAAATTGCTCCATAGATTGTTGAAGCTCCGCCCATCTGTACTTTTAAGAGCTTTTAGCCTCTCTATGATACACAATTCATACCCCAATCATCTTACTGACCTGCTGTCTATTAACCTCATTAGTTGCAAAATGTTTCTTCAACTGTTACATTTTATAACACTCACTTTTTCCAGACTTTTATTGCCTCATCCATGATGAATTTAAAATTTGAAGTTTTTTCTCAAAATGGTGCCTTTTGATTCAACGTTTTATATTTTTTCTTTGTTCTGTTGTGAATAAAATAGTGGGTTTATGATATTTGCATTCTGTTTTTATTCACATTTTACACAGAGTCCCAACTTTTCTTTTAGAATCGGGGTTTTTAGGAAGTAAGTGCTATTAATCTTCTATTCAAGTCACAGATTGTCAATACCAAACACTTTGCTCAAATACAAGGTTGCGGACAAACATGCATGGCACCTGAGAACCTTGAGACAAAGATCAATAATTGATCTGGTGGTGGGGTGGATGCTCTGCATGGGTAAAAGCCCTACTGGGTTGCTTTAGGACATCTGACACAGGCTTTGAAAGGGGATGCATTCAACAGCAGCTTCTGCATTCCAGAATAATGACTTATGGAGAAATCTGTGTGTGACTTGTTTGGCAAGGTTGAGGAGCCTTCAAAATGACCAAACCCCATTGTAACAGCAATCTAGGAATCCAGGATTCATTCATCCATTGAGGAGGTAGTAACTTAGCGTTTAGGTCATTGGGTCAGGAGGTTGTGAGTTCCCAGCCACACCAAGCTGTCACTCCTGGGCCCTTTAGCAAGGCCCTTAAATGTCAATAAAAAAATTGTTTGGGTTACTGACCAGAAGGGTTGTGGTTCAAGTCCTAGCACTACCAAGATACCACTGCTGGGTTGTTGAGCAAAGCTCTCAATCATCTCGTCAAAGGTGGTGTGTCATGGCTGACCCTGTACTCTGACCTTAAACCCTACAAGCTGGGATATGAAGCAGATTATTTTGCTATGTGTGAGACATAAAGACTTTCATAATTGCTCATAATTGATTATAATGTGACATACGTTGTAGTATACGCCTTAAAGGAATCCTTAGCATTACTTAATAAAACACTTATGCAGGGTGCTACAGAGGCTTCCATAGATTTATTTCTGTTTTGCTCAAACAGAAAGGGTAGAAGCTCTACGATCTTTCAAGAACCAACATGTTTAGATAAGCCAAACTGGCAATTGTGGGTTAAGTTGAATTCTCCAACATTTTCTCCATATGAGAGAAAGCACTACTGTACACAAGGCTTACTACAATACTGTACAAGCCCCAGTATCACCAAGCTGCTACTCTTGGGGCCCTTAGTGGTCCAGGGGCCCCAAACAGCTGACCCTGTGCTCTGCAACCTAACATCACTGGGTTGTAACTGTGATGTAACACACTTACTTTACTTGGTATCTAATGTTCTTTATGCTTCACTTTTTTCTCATCCTACACTCCTTAATCTTTTTATCATATGAATCTTTCTGCACAACGAGCGGTGAAGTGAAGAACACTGATGATCTCTTCATCATGGCACCTGTTAGTGAAAGGATTTATTTATCAGGCAGCAAGTGAGCATTTTGTCCTCAAAGTCGATGTTAGAAGCAGGAAAAATGGGCGTAAGGATTTAAACGAGTTTAACAAATTGTGATGTCTAGACGTCTGGGTCAAAGCATCTCCAAAACTGCAGCTCTTGTGGGATGTTCCTGGTCTGCAGTGGTCAAAATATATCAAAAGTGCTCCAAGGAAGGAACAGTGGTGAACCGGCGACAGGGTCGTGAGCGGCCGAGGCTCATTGATGCACGTGAGGAGCGAAGGCTGGCCAACAGACGAGCTTCTGTAGAGAAGGAAGAGAGTGAAATTTCAAAAGGTGTCTCGATTAAAAGACTCCACAGACTGTGCACTGACAAACGTAGATTCTAATTCAATGCTTGCGTCTTTCAGCAGATAATATAACAGCGATTTTGGCCACGTAATGGCTCTGCTAGCTCAGATCAGACATGCTATGTATATTATTTACCCAGAATTTTGTGATGGTCTTACAGAACTACTCAGTGCTGGATGTGGGACCTCCTTCTACAGTCATCGCTCTGAACAACTCCATGTACTGGCAAGAATTCGATGACGCCTGTCTATACGAGTGCCTGGATGGAAAAGACTGCCAGAGCTTCTTCTGCTGCTATGAGGAATGCAAAGGAGGGGCCTGGAGAAAGGGCAGAGTCCACATAGACATCTTGGAACTGGACGCGTACTCACGCGTCTTCTTTCCTACATCTTTTCTGTTGTTTAACATCGTCTACTGGGTAGGCTACCTCTATCTTTAGCAATCCACCTGTTTCCCTTTGGACTTGACTTGGGCAGGACAAGACTTTTTTTTTGCACCAAGCGACAGAACTTTATTAAGAACTTTGTTTCCGGCAAGTTGGAAAAAAGAACATTTTGCCATAGCAAAGTTACAAGCAGATACTTTTTAAGCCCTTAAAGCTTCGGAGTCCGGCTCTTTCTACACAGTCGGAAGTCCACAGGCTTTTTGTCTGGTAGCATTTTCCTGCCAGAAGTCTTTGCCTTTGTTCTTCAGGTACCAAGGAAAAAAAAGTTCACTTATCACAGAAGCGTGATCTTTTGTTTTGTTTTGTTTTGTGTTTTTAACGAGAAAGTCGTAGTACAAGTGGATAAAGCTGCTCTGATGGAGGGGCTTGGAAAGCCTCGCACAGCATGACCCCATGACATCTAAACACCAAGCTGAAGACCAGTGATCAGTCAAAACCGGGTGCGGTGGAGCCTTCAGAGCCATCCACAGTGCCTTCTTCTGGATGGGGTAGCTATCTGCCTGAGATAGAGAGAGAAAGAGAGAGAAAGAGAGAGAGAGAGAGAGAGAGAGAGAGAGAGAGAGAGAGGAATCCTTTTCAGAGACTTGTCCAGCTTCCGGTTTTGACTGAACGCTGATGTGGTCACTATGTGTGTTATTATTATTTTTCTTTTCTTTCAGCTTTCGGTTCTTTTGATGGTCATTTCTCTGAAGTTTGACGTCATTGCATGCTGTTTATGAATAATATTAAACTCCACTTTGAAACTTCACGCCAACTGTTAGTACGAGAAAGTAGCTTTTTATTGGAATATCATATTAGAGGCTAATTGTTTAGGAATATTTATATTTAGGTAGAGATTTTTTTCTAACACAAATGGAATCAGAAGTTTCACTAAAACGTATTTAAATCTGTACATTTTGATTCACTGCAGTAGGAGTTGCATGTGTTATAATAGCTCATATCATCCCTAATCCAGGAACTTGATATTATTAGAGGTGCAAATATTTAGGCCCTGATTTCAATTCGTGCGATTATCAAAAGATTCTTGATGCATCTCGATTTTAATTGAGGGAAGAAGTATCTAATGTTGGATTTCTGATTGAAAGGTCATGAGTTCAAATCCCAAAAATACCAATCAACTTTTCCTGAGTTGAAATCTGCCGCTTCAGCGAGGCCCTTTAATGTGACTTCAGTAAAAATGTCCCTTTAAACTTTCACTTTAAATAAAACACAAACGTTTTTGCTTTTAAATGTACTTAAGTATCCAAAGTAGTGATTTATTATAACTATAATGTTCCTATTATCATTTTTATCACAAGACTCTCTACTCTACTAAAATACTCTTTACTATAAGACTCGAATGTGACTCTCAGCACACTGATCTATTAATAGAATGATATTAATGACTCAAACACTGATTGATTTCTATTATAATAATCATTAAACCCAAAACCTTCTTTATAACTTCTTCAATAAAAACGTGTAAACGAGGTCACGTGTGTTGTGTCGAGTTCGAGTCTGGAGTTCCTTCATCATTTGTTCCTCTCTAAATGTTCTGCTTGATGTTGAACTGATGCTGAACTGTATGTTGGTGATCAGTAGATGCACCAAGCGCCAATCAGAACACGTGTAAAACAGAGCGTGCGCTCGATCCTGATTGGTGACTCGCTGCGTGTTTCACCGGTTACGTTTTAATCCTCGTTAATAAAAAGAAACGACTGACTGTTGAGTGAAAAGGCAGATAATTGACTTAGAAATATAGTGAAGTTAAAGTATAATCTCCAATAGAGATCCTTATATACAGACTTCAGCTCTATTCAGAAGTTAATCATTGTGTTACGTACATTAGGGGCGGAGTTTGTCTAAAAAGTAGGCGTGTCTAAGTTACACATGATTTTTATATATTTAACCTCATATTCATATTCAAACGTGTTTTTGTTTTTATGAATAAAACATTATAACGGGCTTCAAACAAAGTGCCGAGTTCACCGATCCTGGACACCAGGAACTTTCCGCATACTAATATTAACGTACCATGATATGGCCCAAAAGTATTGGGACACCTGACCTTTTCCAGCTATAATCTGTTTCTCCACCAAATTGTACAGGATGCGATAAAATTAAGTTTCCAGCTCCAGCATAACAACGCTCCTATGCACAAAGCCATCTCCGAAGATGTAGAAGATCTCCTGCTATAAACTCCAACCCGATTAAACATGAATGAAAACGAACCCCTGACTACACCCTCGGCCTTCTCACTTCACTGAATGAATCTCCACAAATCTCCAGTGAAACATCTCCCCAAAAGATTGGTTTATTATAATAACAATCTTATGCTCAGGTGTCCATGTGCTTGCGTCCATTAATGGTACTCTAATGTTTTTTTTTGTTTTTTTAAGGGCTGATCGAGATGCATCTCTGAATTTTTTCACGCAAAAACAAGCAAAAATCTAATCTCAATTCCAAAAACAGACATTTTAACTGCAGAGGGTTTGGATCATGGTTTTTTTGTTGTTGTTGTTGCATTAATTTTGTGTTATCAGCGTGGATAATTTTGTGTTAACACAACACCCCCCCCCCCCCCCCCCCCGCCAAAAATAAAAAAAGACCCCTGTAAGCCTTCATCACCACTGTGTTAGATAGAACCAAATGTAATGTGTTTCAGTTGTGATACAGAGTTGCCTTAGGGTCATGGTCAGATGATCCCTATTGTTATTCCGAAGACTTTATATAACATCTACTTTAAAACGGTTGTCATAGCCAAAGGATTCACGCTGACAAGCTGAGAATACACACATGAAGGCAATCTGAGTTTTTATTATTATTATTATTATTATTATTTTTTTTTTTTTATATATTTTTGTATGTATTATAGGCAATTTATAAAACCACTATCATGGATTATAATTTAGACATTTGTTTGCAATGTTTAATAGCAATATTTAATTTATTTGTTTGTTTGTTTGCTTGTTTGTTTGTTTGAATTTGTTTATTTTAAACACTTTTTTCATGTAATCATTCATTTATTTTGTGTACGTTAGTTAACTATTTGTTTATTTGTTTATTTATTTGTTTGCTTGTTTGCTTTAATTGATTTATTTCAATTGATTTTTTTTAATCAATGTATTTATTATTTTGGTTGTTTGTTTTTATTAATTTATTTTAACAAATGCTTTAAATGTAACCTTTTAATTCTTTTGTATTCATTTCATTACATTTAGTACCTGATTAAGTACTTGTTTCTTTTTTATTTATTTATTTTTCAATTATTATTTTGTAGGTAGCATTTACTTGAATAATTTTTATTGCTCTTTTATTTGTGTTCGTTTGTTTGGTTGGTTGGTGGTTGTTTTATTTGTGTGTGTGTGTGTGTGTATATATATATATAAATATAAATATAAATATAAATATAAATATAAATAATTATTACATCATAATCCGATGCCTATTCTGACATTCTCTTATCTCCAGTACGAGTGTTTTTTCTCCTTCTCCTTCTTGAGGTTAGTTTTGTCTTGTGCTCTCATTGATGATGTTTTTCTGATTTCCTGAAAAGTGCTGGCGAGCCGATCCTCCTCTTGTGTTTGTTCCATTCCCATATATTGAACTTTTTTGCGTTGTGATGGTGTTGAGGCGATACTTGAGGCGATTTCTAACCGTCTGATTAACAGTGTTTCGGAGTTCGTTCTCATAGATTTTGGTTTGTTTGTTCGTGTTGCTTTGGTTTTTTTGGTGCGTGATGATGAATAATTATTAGCTGTTGATTATCGGTGGTGCTAGCCCCCTCAGACTGATAGTGTTTCTCTCTCTCTCTCTCTCTCTCTCTCTCTCTCTTTCTCTTTCTCTCCTCCTTCCTTCTCTCTCTCTCTCTCTCTGGAAGAGATTTCCTAACACACCCACGATGCTGGAAAAGCTTGGGTAAGTGAATTAAAGCCATATGTACTGCGTGGGTAGAAACTCAATCTAATAGTGCTGTTTATAATATACTGGGCCTTAGAATCAACCCATCCATCAAACCCGGGGAAATAATGGACGGAAAAAAAGAACAACTAACCGCATTTGATCATCAACCCCCTGCAGACAAAAGTTCTGTACAGTAATATTTCACTCCTGAGACTTCATGATTTTTTTTATTTCTTTTCGAGTTTAACAGTAATGTATAACGTTTAGAGTCGTGTCCGAAGTTTTATTTCAGCTTGCGAATTTTAAACGCGTCCAACTTTTAGCTGGAAAATGATAAATGTGCGAAGAGACCCTTAATAACGCATCCATAAGCAGTGCATGTTTATATATAAGTGATAATCCAGGTGTAGGTGGAAGTTGGTGCACAATGTTCAGCCTGAGGTGTAGTGGAGAGCATTAATTATTGTGTAAGGTCTCACACCTAGACGTGGATTATCACCCTATGCCATGGTCACTTCCCAGCATTAAGGAGTTCAAGCTGAACTGATCGAAATATTGTTTAATTTTTCTTTATTTTATATACACCTTGTTACATCTACAATTGTATCACACCCAGAGATAAAATAGTGCTAGAAGATTACATTTATTTATATGAATGATGTTGTTGTGGAAATCCACCTTTTACAATGAAATGCGATCAGTCCTGGTGAAAATGTAATACGCTTCATTGAAATTGCAATTTGACGTAGCTGTGTATCTCATGTAAAATCTCAATGAACTACCAACCTCAACTTCCATCACACTTCCATCTTCCTCACACAGGTATAAATGTGTGCTGTCTGTTCTTCTTCTGGTGTTTACAGGCCAGAAGATAACAAGAGGAGATCCTATAAAAATGGCAACCAGAGTGATCTATGTTTGCTATATATGCTTTCCCCATGGGTTAAACACAGGTCAAGCAGGACGATTTACTGATAAGTATAACATATCGCAGCTGATCCTAAATTCTCCATATAAGTTCCACCACATGCCAAAAGCTCAGTAAGGTCATTAGGAAATGTTTCTGATAGCTGGGCGGTGTTTAAACCTATATAAAGCATGACATAATGCTTATGGATGTGTTATTATTATTTATTTAATTTTCAGCACTGGACAGCTCACACCTACGCAAAAGTGAGAGTTTGCTGTGTTTAATTTGACTTTTTATTTAAAAAACAAACTTTTCAGTCAAAAATGCCAAAGAAACTACACTGATATTTCAGTAAAGAAATCACTGTTCACAGAAACGGCTGGAGGATAAAATAAAAGTTTAATCTCCTGTTTTTACATTGGGAATTCTGTAATAAGGCTTTGTGATGTGTAATATCATTTATTTTTACTTTATATTGTACAGAAGCCCCCACCTGCAAATGTTGACGTTACTCAATATTTCATTGCTTTTATTTGACAATAATATTTCTATGCCATATTTAATGTAAAACACAATAATTCAATATATTATAATAATTTATGCAAAATATCACATTGTTTTGAATGTGTAATTTATTGATTCTACTATTAAGTCAATAGATCAGTAGTTCATTTGTTTCTTTAATGACTTTAATATTTTAATCATAAAATTTGCCCTCATAACTCATTAATAAGTCAGTACCTTGTTTTATATGATTTATTTATCTCATAATTTAAATGAAATATCGGGAAATTTTGTGGCTTTTTTGATGCAATATCTCATTATTTGAATCAATTTTAGACATTTTTACTCAGGTAATTGGTAAAATATAAAAAAAGCTGATAATATTGTTTGTGAACTATTAAATAAATAAAAAATACTTGTATACATTATTTTCTCAAAATAACAGGTTAATAAGTTTTTATTTTATTTTGTTATTTTAAACTTTATTAAACTCCGTATAATTCAAATATTATGATATTTAAGTTAATAATAATATTAATATTTAACAGTGTTTTTATTATTACACCTTATAATAATAATAATAATAATAATCATCATCATCATAATCATAATCATAATAATCATAATAATTTAATTTATTATATTTATATTATTATTACACTCTTGGGCCCTTGAGCAAGGCCCTTAACCCTCTATGCTCCAGGGGTCCCTTACGAGGGAAATATCAAGGTCCGTGACGTCGGAGTGACGTGGGGCCGCCTTCCCGTGGGCTCACCACCTGCAGGAGGGACCGTAAGGGACGGTGCTGTGAGGATTGGGCAGCAGTCGAAGGCGGGGGTCTGCTTAGACTGCTGCCCCCCGCGACCCGAATTACGGATAAGCGGGAGAAAATGAATGAATGAATGAATGATTATTATTATTATTTATTTATTATAAGCTATTTTTTCATCATGGAAATTTCTGTTAAACTTTTGTTCTAAATAGGATAATGAGAGAGTAGTAAAAAAATGTAGGAAGTACTTAATTATGGAATAAAAGACAGAATATAAAATATGTATTTGTAATGAAAAATATAAAAATTATAAGCAATAACAAAAAATACATGTGAAAATTAAAAAGAAATTTATATTTATATTAACAGTTGTAATAATAATATAATATAACATAATAATTATATTCAAAACAAGAACTTTGTATTATTATTATTATTATTATTATTATTATTATTATTATTATTATTATTGTCATTATGGTTATAATGTTTTAGTGACCTACGTAAAGAGACTGGGATTAAATTTTACAAGTAAAGTTGAAAGGAAATTAAGTCACGAGGAAAGTGGAGTAAAAATGATGAAAAAAAAGTGGTGAGTAAAGTGTTACAAGGGAAGTAAGGTTATCAAGGGAAATGTAAAGTGATGTAAAGTAGAATAAAGTCAGATAAGAACTGAATTCATGGGGGGGGGTAATGTTACAAGAGAAGTAATCTGATTATGCATGTAAGGCACAAAAGTTATGATAAGAATAAACTTCAGAGTGGAGAAAAATTACAAGTTACAAGGTGAGTAAAATGTTGAGCCAATTAAAAAAACGAGGGAGGTAATGTAACAAACAAAATTAACAGGGAGTACAGTAATGAGGGGAGTACAGTAATGAGGGGAGTACAGTAATGAGGAGTACAGTAATGAGGGGAGTACAGTAATGAGGGGAGTACAGTAATGAGGAGTACAGTAATGAGGGGAGTACAGTAATAATGGAGTACAGTAATAATGGAGTACAGTAATGAGGAGTACAGTAATGAGGGGAGTACAGTAATAATGGAGTACAGTAATAATGGAGTACAGTAATGAGGGGAGTACAGTAATGAGGGGAGTACAGTAATGAGGGGAGTACAGTAATGAGGAGTACAGTAATAATGGAGTACAGTAATGAGGGGAGTACAGTAATAATGGAGTACAGTAATGAGGGGAGTACAGTAATAATGGAGTACAGTAATGAGGGGAGTACAGTAATAATGGAGTACAGTAATGAGGAGTACAGTAATGAGGGGAGTACAGTAATAATGGAGTACAGTAATGAGAGGAGTACAGTTATAATGAAGTACAGTAATGAGGGGAGTACAGTAATGAGGGGAGTACAGTAATAATGGAGTACAGTAATAATGGAGTACAGTAATAATGGAGTACAGTAATGAGGGGAGTACAGTAATGAGGGAGTACAGTAATGAGGGGAGTACAGTAATGAGGGGAGTACAGTAATGAGGGGAGTACAGTAATGAGGGGAGTACAGTAATAATGGAGTACAGTAATAATGGAGTACAGTAATAATGGAGTACAGTAATGAGGGGAGTACAGTTATAATGGAGTACAGTAATAATGGAGTACAGTAATAATGGAGTACAGTAATGAGGGGAGTACAGTAATGAGGGGAGTACAGTTATAATGGAGTACAGTAATGAGGGGAGTACAGTAATAATGGAGTACAGTAATGAGGGGAGTACAGTTATAATGGAGTACAGTAATAATGGAGTACAGTAATAATGGAGTACAGTAATGAGGGGAGTACAGTTATAATGGAGTACAGTAATAATGGAGTACAGTAATGAGGGGAGTACAGTAATGAGGAGTACAGTAATAATGGAGTACAGTAATGAGGGGAGTACAGTAATAATGGAGTACAGTAATGAGGGGAGTACAGTAATAATGGAGTACAGTAATGAGGGGAGTACAGTAATAATGGAGTACAGTAATGAGGAGTACAGTAATGAGGGGAGTACAGTAATAATGGAGTACAGTAATGAGAGGAGTACAGTTATAATGAAGTACAGTAATGAGGGGAGTACAGTAATGAGAGGAGTACAGTAATAATGGAGTACAGTAATAATGGAGTACAGTAATAATGGAGTACAGTAATGAGGGGAGTACAGTAATGAGGGAGTACAGTAATAAGGGGAGTACAGTTATAATGGAGTACAGTAATAATGGAGTACAGTAATAATGGAGTACAGTAATGAGGGGAGTACAGTTATAATGGAGTACAGTAATAATGGAGTACAGTAATAATGGAGTACAGTAATGAGGGGAGTACAGTAATGAGGGGAGTACAGTTATAATGGAGTACAGTAATGAGGGGAGTACAGTAATAATGGAGTACAGTAATGAGGGGAGTACAGTAATGAGGGGAGTACAGTAATAATGGACTACAGTAATAATGGAGTACAGTAATGAGGGGAGTACAGTAATGAGAGGAGTACAGTAATAATGGAGTACAGTAATGAGGGGAGTACAGTAATAATGGAGTACAGTAATAATGGAATACAGTAATAATGGAATACAGTAATGAGAGGAGTACAGTAATGAGGGGAGTACAGTAATAATGGAGTACAGTAATGAGGGGAGTACAGTAATGAGAGGAGTACAGTAATAATGGAGTACAGTAATAATGGAGTACAGTAATAATGGAATACAGTAATGAGAGGAGTACAGTAATGAGGGGAGTACAGTAATAATGGAGTACAGTAATGAGGGGAGTACAGTAATGAGAGGAGTACAGTAATAATGGAGTACAGTAATAATGGAGTACAGTAATGAGAGGAGTACAGTAATTAGGGAGTACAGTAATGAGGGGAGTACAGTAATGAGGGGAGTACAGTAATGAGGGGAGTACAGTAATGAGAGGAGTACAGTTATAATGGAGTACAGTAATGAGGGGAGTACAGTAATGAGGGGAGTACAGAAATGAGAGGAGTACAGTAATAATGGAGTACAGTAATGAGGGGAGTACAGTAATAATGAAGTACAGTAATGAGGGGAGTACAGTAATGAGAGGAGTACAGTAATAATGGAGTACAGTAATGAGAGGAGTACAGTAATGAGGGGAGTACAGTAATGAGAGGAGTACAGTAATGAGGGGAGTACAGTAATGAGAGGAGTACAGTAATAATGGAGTACAGTAATGAGAGGAGTACAGTAATGAGGGGAGTACAGTAATGAGGGGAGTACAGTAATAATGGAGTACAGTAATAATGGAGTACAGTAATGAGGGGAGTACAGTAATAATGGAGTACAGTAATGAGAGGAGTACAGTAATGAGGGGAGTACAGTAATGAGGGGAGTACAGTAATGAGGGGAGTACAGTAATAATGGAGTACAGTAATAATGGAGTACAGTAATGAGGGGAGTACAGTAATAATGGAGTACAGTAATGAGAGGAGTACAGTAATGAGGGGAGTACAGTAATGAGGGGAGTACAGTAATGAGGGGAGTACAGTAATAATGGAGTACAGTAATAATGGAGTACAGTAATGAGGGGAGTACAGTAATGAGGGGAGTACAGTAATGAGGGGAGTACAGTAATAATGGAGTACAGTAATGAGGGGAGTACAGTAATAATGGAGTACAGTAATGAGAGGAGTACAGTAATGAGGGGAGTACAGTAATGAGGGGAGTACAGTAATAATGGAGTACAGTAATTAGGGAGTACAGTAATAATGGAGTACAGTAATAATGGAGTACAGTAATGAGGGGAGTACAGTAATGAGGGGAGTAAAGTAATGAGGGGAGTACAGTAATGAGGGGAGTACAGTAATGAGGGAAGTACAGTAATAATGGAGTACAGTAATAATGGAGTACAGTAATAATGAAGTACAGTAATGAGGGGAGTAAGTAATGAGGGGAGTACAGTAATAGTGGAGTACAGTAATAGTGGAGTACAGTAATAATGGAGTACAGTAATGAGGGGAGTACAGTAATGAGGGGAGTACAGTAATGAGGGAAGTACAGTAATAATGGAGTACAGTAATAATGGAGTACAGTAATAATGGAGTACAGTAATGAGAGGAGTACAGTAATGAGGGGAGTACAGTAATGAGGGGAGTACAGTAATAATGGAGTACAGTAATAATGGAGTACAGTAATGAGGGGAGTACAGTAATAATGGAGTACAGTAATAATGGAGTACAGTAATGAGGGGAGTACAGTAATGAGAGGAGTACAGTAATAATGGAGTACAGTAATAATGGAGTACAGTAATAATGGAGTACAGTAATGAGGGGAGTACAGTAATAATGGAGTACAGTTATAATGGAGTACAGTAATGAGAGGAGTACAGTAATGAGGGGAGTACAGTAATAATGGAGTACAGTAATGAGAGGAGTACAGTAATAATGGAGTACAGTAATAATGGAGTACAGTAATGAGAGGAGTACAGTAATGAGAGGAGTACAGTAATGAGGGGAGTACAGTAATAATGGAGTACAGTAATGAGGGGAGTACAGTAATGAGAGGAGTACAGTAATGAGAGGAGTACAGTAATGAGAGGAGTACAGTAATAATGGAGTACAGTAATGAGGGGAGTACAGTAATGAGGGGAGTACAGTAATGAGGGGAGTACAGTAATAATGGAGTACAGTAATGAGGGGAGTACAGTAATGAGGGGAGTACAGTAATAATGGAGTACAGTAATAATGGAGTACAGTAATAATGGAGTACAGTAATGAGGAGAGTACAGTAATGAGGGGAGTACAGTAATGAGGGGAGTACAGTAATAATGGAGTACAGTAATAATGGAGTACAGTAATAATGGAGTACAGTAATGAGGGGAGTACAGTAATGAGGGGAGTACAGTAATGAGGGAAGTACAGTAATAATGGAGTACAGTAATAATGGAGTACAGTAATAATGGAGTACAGTAATGAGGGGAGTACAGTAATGAGGGGAGTACAGTAATGAGGGGAGTACAGTAATAATGGAGTACAGTAATGAGGGGAGTACAGTAATAATGGAGTACAGTAATGAGGGGAGTACAGTAATGAGAGGAGTACAGTAATGAGGGGAGTACAGTAATGAGGGGAGTACAGTAATAATGGAGTACAGTAATTAGGGAGTACAGTAATAATGGAGTACAGTAATAATGGAGTACAGTAATGAGGGGAGTACAGTAATGAGGGGAGTAAAGTAATGAGGGGAGTACAGTAATGAGGGGAGTACAGTAATGAGGGAAGTACAGTAATAATGGAGTACAGTAATAATGGAGTACAGTAATAATGAAGTACAGTAATGAGGGGAGTACAGTAATGAGGGGAGTACAGTAATAGTGGAGTACAGTAATAGTGGAGTACAGTAATAATGGAGTACAGTAATGAGGGGAGTACAGTAATGAGGGGAGTACAGTAATGAGGGAAGTACAGTAATAATGGAGTACAGTAATAATGGAGTACAGTAATAATGGAGTACAGTAATGAGAGGAGTACAGTAATGAGGGGAGTACAGTAATGAGGGGAGTACAGTAATAATGGAGTACAGTAATAATGGAGTACAGTAATGAGGGGAGTACAGTAATAATGGAGTACAGTAATAATGGAGTACAGTAATGAGGGGAGTACAGTAATGAGAGGAGTACAGTAATAATGGAGTACAGTAATAATGGAGTACAGTAATAATGGAGTACAGTAATGAGGGGAGTACAGTAATAATGGAGTACAGTTATAATGGAGTACAGTAATGAGAGGAGTACAGTAATGAGGGGAGTACAGTAATAATGGAGTACAGTAATGAGAGGAGTACAGTAATAATGGAGTACAGTAATAATGGAGTACAGTAATGAGAGGAGTACAGTAATGAGAGGAGTACAGTAATGAGGGGAGTACAGTAATAATGGAGTACAGTAATGAGGGGAGTACAGTAATGAGAGGAGTACAGTAATGAGAGGAGTACAGTAATGAGAGGAGTACAGTAATAATGGAGTACAGTAATGAGGGGAGTACAGTAATGAGGGGAGTACAGTAATGAGGGGAGTACAGTAATAATGGAGTACAGTAATGAGGGGAGTACAGTAATGAGGGGAGTACAGTAATAATGGAGTACAGTAATAATGGAGTACAGTAATAATGGAGTACAGTAATGAGGAGAGTACAGTAATAATGGAGTACAGTAATAATGGAGTACAGTAATAATGGAGTACAGTAATGAGGGGAGTACAGTAATGAGGGGA
The DNA here is from genome assembly GCF_946808225.1 of Silurus aristotelis. NCBI lineage: Eukaryota > Metazoa > Chordata > Actinopteri > Siluriformes > Siluridae > Silurus > Silurus aristotelis. The sequence continues at coordinate 2,571,195 of NC_139575.1, forward strand.
GTACAGTAATGAGGGGAGTACAGTAATGAGGGGAGTACAGTAATAATGGAGTACAGTAATGAGGGGAGTACAGTAATGAGGGGAGTACAGTAATGAGGGGAGTACAGTAATAATGGAGTACAGTAATAATGGAGTACAGTTATAATGGAGTACAGTAATGAGGGGAGTACAGTAATGAGGGGAGTACAGTAATGAGGGGAGTACAGTAATAATGGAGTACAGTAATGAGGGGAGTACAGTAATGAGGGGAGTACAGTAATGAGGGGAGTACAGTAATAATGGAGTACAGTAATAATGGAGTACAGTAATGAGGGGAGTACAGTAATGAGGGGAGTACAGTAATAATGGAGTACAGTAATAATGGAGTACAGTAATGAGGGGAGTACAGTAATGAGGGGAGTACAGTAATAATGGAGTACAGTAATGAGGGGAGTACAGTAATGAGGGGAGTACAGTAATAATGGAGTACAGTAATGAGGGGAGTACAGTAATAATGGAGTACAGTAATGAGGGGAGTACAGTAATGAGAGGAGTACAGTAATGAGGGGAGTACAGTAATGAGGGGAGTACAGTAATAATGGAGTACAGTAATTAGGGAGTACAGTAATAATGGAGTACAGTAATAATGGAGTACAGTAATGAGGGGAGTACAGTAATGAGGGGAGTAAAGTAATGAGGGGAGTACAGTAATGAGGGGAGTACAGTAATGAGGGGAGTACAGTAATGAGGGAAGTACAGTAATAATGGAGTACAGTAATAATGGAGTACAGTAATAATGAAGTACAGTAATGAGGGGAGTACAGTAATGAGGGGAGTACAGTAATAATGGAGTACAGTAATAATGGAGTACAGTAATGAGGGGAGTACAGTAATGAGGGGAGTACAGTAATGAGGGAAGTACAGTAATAATGGAGTACAGTAATAATGGAGTACAGTAATGAGAGGAGTACAGTAATGAGGGGAGTACAGTAATGAGGGGAGTACAGTAATAATGGAGTACAGTAATAATGGAGTACAGTAATGAGGGGAGTACAGTAATAATGGAGTACAGTAATAATGGAGTACAGTAATGAGGGGAGTACAGTAATGAGAGGAGTACAGTAATAATGGAGTACAGTAATAATGGAGTACAGTAATAATGGAGTACAGTAATGAGGGGAGTACAGTAATGAGGGGAGTACAGTAATGAGGGAAGTACAGTAATAATGGAGTACAGTAATAATGGAGTACAGTAATGAGAGGAGTACAGTAATGAGGGGAGTACAGTAATGAGGGGAGTACAGTAATAATGGAGTACAGTAATAATGGAGTACAGTAATGAGGGGAGTACAGTAATAATGGAGTACAGTAATGAGGGGAGTACAGTAATGAGAGGAGTACAGTAATAATGGAGTACAGTAATAATGGAGTACAGTAATAATGGAGTACAGTAATGAGGGGAGTACAGTAATAATGGAGTACAGTTATAATGGAGTACAGTAATGAGAGGAGTACAGTAATGAGGGGAGTACAGTAATGAGAGGAGTACAGTAATAATGGAGTACAGTAATGAGAGGAGTACAGTAATAATGGAGTACAGTAATAATGGAGTACAGTAATGAGAGGAGTACAGTAATGAGAGGAGTACAGTAATGAGAGGAGTACAGTAATGAGAGGAGTACAGTAATAATGGAGTACAGTAATGAGGGGAGTACAGTAATGAGGGGAGTACAGTAATGAGAGGAGTACAGTAATGAGAGGAGTACAGTAATAATGGAGTACAGTAATGAGGGGAGTACAGTAATGAGGGGAGTACAGTAATGAGGGGAGTACAGTAATGAGGGGAGTACAGTAATAATGGAGTACAGTAATGAGGGGAGTACAGTAATGAGGGGAGTACAGTAATGGAGTACAGTAATAATGGAGTACAGTAATAATGGAGTACAGTAATGAGGAGAGTACAGTAATAATGGAGTACAGTAATAATGGAGTACAGTAATAATGGAGTACAGTAATGAGGGGAGTACAGTAATGAGGGGAGTACAGTAATTAGGGGAGTACAGTAATAATGGAGTACAGTAATGAGGGGAGTACAGTAATGAGGGGAGTACAGTAATAATGGAGTACAGTAATAATGGAGTACAGTTATAATGGAGTACAGTAATGAGGGGAGTACAGTAATGAGGGGAGTACAGTAATAATGGAGTACAGTAATGAGGGGAGTACAGTAATGAGGGGAGTACAGTAATAATGGAGTACAGTAATGAGGGGAGTACAGTAATAATGGAGTACAGTAATAATGGAGTACAGTAATTAGGGAGTACAGTAATGAGGGGAGTACAGTAATGAGGGGAGTACAGTAATGAGGGGAGTACAGTAATAATGGAGTACAGTAATAATGGAGTACAGTAATGAGGGGAGTACAGTAATGAGAGGAGTACAGTAATGAGGGGAGTAAACATGATCAGTAAAGTATCATTGACCAGTAAAGTACCCTTTAGACAACAATGTGGTGAAAATGAAATTAAAGCTACAGTTATAAGGGATGGTTGTCAAGGTAACAGTGTGAAAAATGTGAGTTAAATTATAAAAGTGTTCACTCTACACCTACAACACAATGCCCAGACCCTGCCTCCGTGCTGAGACAGTACCCCAGATCCAACAAAACATCATGTATATCTTAAAATAATACATTATTCATTTATTATTTATTATTATTTATTTATTTGTTTTTATTAGTTTCAGCGTGTGGTTCGGGGCTTCTGTACAAACCATCTATAAACTCTGTATTGACGTGTGGATGTGAGATGAGAAGTCATCCTTCTGTTTTATCGCTGATGATCAGGAAATTATATCCGTTTTAATTATTTCCCAAACACCTTGACACACTCACACACAGTACACAGCTTTGTGTTAATAAGGACCCTGTGTGTATTTGCCAGTGTGTGTTAGCGGTTTGTGAGTGCAGTGTTGCAGTTCGTCTCTCTCGGCGATGTGTCCGTGATTCGGAGTGATAACCACAAAGGGGCGTGTCCACGAGGTTCTGGGCCTCACGTTAAAACCCATTTCTATTTCTTGTGCTATTTTCATACATGTCGTTCTTTTTTATATCTCAGATGTACAGTGCAGAGTTCTATCCGATGTGAAATAAAGGTTTGTTTTACTTTTAATTCCGTCTCATTTCTGTGCATCACTGAAGTCCGATCCAATCCGATCTTTTTTTTCAATGCAAGCATTCTCATCTCACCTGAACTGCATTCCAGGTGGGGAATAAACCACTGGAGGTCCTCCTCAAGAACCTGGTACCTGTTTCATTCTTAGGATGTCAAAAGTATTTGGACACCAGGCTTTTCTACCCATATGTGGTTCTTTCTCCAAATACAAAAGTGTATGAGATTTTCTCCTTCACTTCCACTAGGAGACCCAAACCTGTTCCACAAAGAGCACAAATCCAGCTCCATGAAGATCTGCTTTCAATGGGTTGGAGTAGAAGATCTCCTACTATAACGCTCCAAACCTTTTAGATGATGAATGTGGACACTGACTGCACCCCAGGCCTCCTCACCTCACCTACATCACCTTTGTGGCTGAATGAACCTCCACAAAATCTAGTGGAACATCTACCCAGAAAAGTAGAGGTTCTTAAAAGTGGGAAGTAGCAGCTATTATTAGTGAACATTATTGTGTTTTGAAGTGGAAGCTTAGTGGTTAAAGCATCTCATTTTGGATCCAAAGGTCATGAGTTCAAATCCCAGCCACGCCAAGCTGCCTCTCTTGGGCCCCTGAACAAGGCCCTTAACCCCATAGCTGCTCAGTTATATGAATAAGATTAATGTAAGTTGCTCTAGACAAGGGCGAGTGCCAAATAACGTAAATGTAGAAAAACAAATGAGAAGTAAATGTGGAATGAGATGCTCAAATAAAAATGTATGGTCAGGTTTCCACCCACGTTTGTTCGTCTAGAGTGAATTAGTTTTGGTAGAGATTCAGTTGGAAGGAGGAAGTCATCATTATCCAAGCTTTTCCTTTTATTAAGGCAAATGTCATGTGATTAGACGGAGGCCAAGAGTCATCCAGATGGAAATGTCAGGCACATCATTATTTCACGTTTCAGCTAACGTCTGTGATTCAGCTTCTTCTTCTTTTTTTCATCCATGACACTCCTTAAAGCTAATAAGTATAATAAGGCGATTTCCAGAGAAGAGGATCGTCTGCTTTCGCCCAATCATTTTCCAGGATGTTCCACTATGTGTTTGTGCTGAAACAGCGCTCAGCCTCATTTTACTGTTTTTCTGACGTTATTGTTTTTATCGCGTTTATTCTGATCTCCACGAGGACGTCTGGTTTAATGCTCTGGAAACGGGAAGGCGAGAGTTTTGGATAGTCGCATATGTTTCAGGACACCTGGAGGAAAGAAATAAGCAGGATGATAAGTGGGCGGAGTCACACAAATGTATGATATGTTTATTTCATTTCTGATATATGATTTTTTTTTTTATTCTGTTCAACAAAATGATTAGTTTTTTATTATTATCATTATTATTTTATTATTAAATGTTGTTGTTGTTGTTGTTGTTGTTGTTGCTCTGTATGTTTACGTGGTCTGGACGTCGGCCTCAGGTGTTCACATGGTTAGTGTAAACATCAGTATCTATATTTCCATATATATATATATGAAATCATAGAGGTTTGTCATAATAAGGATGAGAGAGAAAGAGAGAGAGAGAGAGAGAGAGAGAGAGAGAGAGAGAGAGAGAGAGAAAGAAAGCAAGAAGAGTCAGAGAACAATCCAAAAAAATCTACTCTCTCTCTCTCTCTCTCTCTCTCTCTCTCTCTCTCTCTCTCTCTCTCTCTCTCTCTCTCTCTTTCTCTCTCTTAAGATTCTAAGGTTGAGAAAGGTTTATTGACATGGGTTTAAAAAAAAATTTAAAATTACTAATAAAATAAAAAATAAAATGATATGTATATATAAAATAATAGTTACAATAAATAAGCATTTTTATTAAAAATGGTAAATAAATATGTGATATATAAAGTGTAGGGTGTGTGTGTGTGTGTGTGTGTGTGTGTGTGTGTGTGTGTGTGTGTGTGCGTGCGTGCGCGTGTGTGTGCGTGCGTGTGTGTGTGCGCGTGTGTGTGCGCGCACTAAATGACTTGACCTCTCTCTCTCTTTCTACCTCTCGCATACTCTCTTCTTACTCTTTTACATACTCTACATCTCTTTGTCGCTCTCTTTCACTCTTTCTTTTACACACTCTCTCTCTCTCTCTCTCTCTCTCTCTCTCTCTCTCTCTCTCTCTCTCTCAGGTTTGAGATTTGAAAGTTGATTTATCGGTATGTCAGATGTGGACATTTGTCTCCCCAAAGCTCAGCTACAGACTCGTATAACAAACAAGCAAATAACTACAGAGTTCAAACTAAATAGAAAAAATACAGTGTGGAAACATGTGGTGGAAGAACAGAATAAATAATAAAATCAAATTTATTTATTTTTAAATGAATTCAATAATTCAATAAATAATAAAATCATCATTTAATAAATAATAAACACAATCTCAGTATATACACACAGTGGATATAAAATCTCAACACACACTTATGCAATTGCAGAAAGACAGAAATAGGAACAACATAAATATTAGACTTGTTGCATCTTTAATGTGATTTTCCAACAAACAAAGATTTTGAGAAATTTTAAAGAATGAAGTCAAGTTTATTTCTATTGCGTTTTTCACAACACACATCGTCTCAAAGCAGCTTTACAGAATTTAACAGTGAAGGTAAACGATGTGTGTTTATCTCTGATGATCACCGTGGAGACTGTGGCAAGGAAAAACTCCCTTTAGATGTTCTGAGGAAGAAACCTTGAGAGGAACCAGACTCAAAAGCAGAACCTCATCCTCATGTGGGTGACATCAAGAGTGTGATTATAGTCTTTAAACACTACAGAACACTGGAGAGTGAGAACTAACATGAGCACTGGAGTGTGTGATTATGACTGATGATCTTTCTACAGTCTTATACAGTCATTATGGTTATAAAACTAGGAGCTACTGAGCAACTCATAAAATATCTCAACATCTGAGATCATTACAGATCCAACACCAGCTTCTCCATGCCAGAGCCTTTAAACACTCAAAGAGGTCCAGGGTCCAAACTCCACATGAAGTGGAATCCAAATGGCACTGGTACGTCTTTAGATGGTTCGGGATGTTTGGAGGCATCTACTTCTTTAAAGGGTCACAATCTTCATGAGGTGGGACGTGACTGGAGATGGAGCAACCTCAGGATGCCTCAGGATGGGGAGAGAAAGAGAAGCAGTGGAGAGGAATTAGCGTAGCTGCTGTTCATGATATTAAAAGTTGATAATGTGCATGTGATCAGATCAAATGAACTGTGAAGCTCAGCGTGGCTCCAAACCGAGACAACCTGTAAGAGGAGGTGTGGGTTTGGTCACACAGGAGACGTGGAATGATTCCTGTAAATGCGAACGTAACTCGACTAATGACATCATGACTTTTTCACAGCATGTGTACCAGGAATTCTCTCTGATTAAACTTTTCACCACGCAGCAAAGGGACGCTTTTGCCTGGACATCTGATGAATAACGCAGATTGAAAGAACGCCCAAGTGCATGTGTTGTTCGTGTGCGTTGGTAATAACAAATGATGAACGACAGCAAATGCGCCAGGGTTCGAACGATTCAATTGATTTCGTGTTGTATGTTCAGTAGGGTGACAACATGCACTAGGATTGCGAAATGAAAATAAACGAACCTAATATGAACCATTTTTGTGATAGTGAGGGTCCGGCCCAACACAGACAGCAGGAGTGGGAGAAAAGGAGTCGATATGTTGCCAGAAAAAGACAAAACATGCAAAATATTTAGTTTCCATGTACATTTTTTCCTTTATTTTGACCTAGGGTGAACAAATTTTTGCACACCAAGTTGGCCAGGCTCTCTGACGATTCTGTTAAAAGCCCTGTGTTTAATATCGCTCTTTACTCCTTCCTAGACCTTCAGGAAGAAGAACTGCCTTTGCTTTTAGCTCGAACAGAGGCTTCAGACAGTTTATACCCCAGTGGCAGCATAACACTTTGTCATCTAAACTTCCACTGAACTGTAAAAGGATGAAGGCCAAATGACCCCCCCCACACACACACACACACACACACACACACACACACACACACACACACAAAGGACGAGGAACTGCAATAAAAGTCACCTCGGCACAAAAGGAATTCATTGTACATCTAAGTAAACACTCAAAAGCTTAAAAAAGGTCATAGTAAAGAAAAAGGACCTGAAACTAAAGAACTACATAAAGGTATTGATTTAGAACCATGTCTTCTACAAACGCTGGCAGAGACTCTCCTGCTCCTACTGGAGTAAAAAAAAAAAAACTTCAGGCCAACAATCTCTCGGTTTTAAATGTCGCCATATTTTATTGCAACACAGCTAGCATAAGCCAAGAATATAAATAACATGACTAGCTGAAATAGCTGACCTCTTGGCTTACCTCAGAATTACCTCAGACGCTGCTGGGAACACCTGAGAAGCATGGTGCTGGTAGCTTCATGTCTTAGAGACGCTGTTCTACAGCTGGCATAAAAAGTTATTGATGAATAAAGCCAAAGAAGAAAAATCACAAAGCGCAGAGATTCAACATCAGCATCTTCTTCTTCCGGCTTCTTCCATTAGGGGTCTCACAGCAGATCATCCGTCTCCATACCGTCCTCTACATCTGCCTCTTTTAAACCAACTACCTGCATGTCTTCCCTCACCACATTCATAAACCTCCTCCTTGGTCTTCCTCTTTTCCTTCTTCCTGGTGTCTCCATTACTGTTCTCTTCCTTCAGAATCTCCCCTACGCCATTTCTTTTTCCATCCACACCATGATAGAACAGTTTAACCCCCCTGCTGTCTCTGTAGACGTCTTCCTCCTCTCCTTCTCCTCCTTCGGCTTCGGTTTGCCTGTTCTATTTATTTTTGCATAAAAACATAAAAGCTAAAAGGTCAATAAATTGTTTTGTAGTTCGGTGAATACTGAATATACTGGTTATGCGTTCCAGATGTTTGTTGCATCATAAAATCGACTTTTAACCACAACTCAGGGCAAAACATATAGATTTAAACACAAGCTTTCCTGTAGAATAAAACTGAGATTGACAAAAAAGCAGCAGGCGACAAAAGAAAAGAAAAACGGCTCGGGCTGTTTGATTGGCTGGTTCTTTTCCACTTCTATAATTACAGCTGCAGTGGCTGGGAGGTCCTGGGGGGGTTCTTTTTTTTTTTTCCAGAGGCTGCATAATGCTTGGAATGGAAATGTTGTGGGTTATACATTTTAATACGAGGTAATTATAATAATAATTATAGAACTGTTCGAATAAACAAAACCAGAATTTTTATTCAGAGAAATATTGAAGAGCTTCCTGAGGATTATCTCCTTTAATAAACATGTAAATGAATTTCTCCTTGTAGAATAATGAGAAAAAACAGCGATCAGGAAATACGGAGAATTCAACATATTATTTTGGTAAACTTTTGTGTTACTGTTGTTCATTACAGATAAAAATGATGTGAATTCTCAGTCATGTGTTCAGGACACTTGTACAGTTGAACCCTGTGAAGGATGTAATCATGAAGCAGACATTGTGCACAGGTTTATTGTCATGCTAGAACAGGTTTTGGGTCTCCTGGTTCAAGTGAAGAGAAAAGTTCATACTCCTGTATCCAAAGACATCCTGTGCAATTATGTGCCTCCAACTCGGGGGTGCACATACTTTTGGCAATATGGTGTATCAGTATAAGTAAATCAAGCATCAAACTGTATACATAAACACATGATTATATTTAGTGAAATTATTTTAACAAGAAGTCTGACTGAAGAATCTGATATAAAGCAAACACACACACACACACTCACACACACACACACACACACACAAAAAATGTACATCAAAAACCTACACACACACACACACAAAATTGACATCAATAACCTACAAGCACACCAATAATGTACAGCAAAAACCTACACACACACATACACACACACACACACACACACACACACACACACACACACACACACCAAACATGTACATCAAAAACCTACACACACACACCAAACATGTACATCAAAAACCTACACACACACACACACACACACACACACACACCAAACATGTACATCAAAAACCTACACACACACACACACACACACACACACACACACACACACACACACACACACCAAACATGTACATCAAAAACCGACACACACACACACACACACACACACACACACACACACACACACACCAAACATGTACATCAAAAACCTACACACACACACACACACACACACACACACACACACACACACACACCAAACATGTACATCAAAAACCTACACACACACACACACACACACACACACACACACACCAAACATGTACATCAAAAACCGACACACACACACACACACACACACACACACACACACACACACACACACACACACACACACACACCAAAAAGGTACATCAAGATCCTACACACAAAAAAAATGTACAAGCACACCACAAATGTGCATCAAGAACCTACACACACACACACACACCCCAACAATGTACATCAAAAACCTACACACACACACACACACTCACCAAAAATGTGCATCAAGAACCTACACACAGACACCAAAAATGTACATAAAAAATCTGCACACACACACACACACACACACACACACACACACACACACACACACACACACACACACACACACACACACACAAAAAAAATTACATCAAAAACCTTAACACACCCCAACAATGTACATCAAGAACCTACACACACACACACACACACACACACACACACACACACACCAAAAATGTACATAAAAAATCTGCACACACAAAGATTACATCAAATGTACACACACTTAAAAAAAATGTACATTAAACATCAACACACACACACACACACACACACACACACACACACACACACACACACCAAAAATTTACATCAAAAATTCACACACAACAAATTTGATTATAAGTGAATGGCCATCGTTAAAATGCTATAGCAATTCAAGAAATTAAAGTTGCAGGGGGGTAAAGAGAGAGAGAGAGAGAGAGAGAGAGAGAGAGAGAGAGAGAGAGAGAGAGAGTGTGTGTGTGTGTGTGTGTGTGTGTGTGTGTGTGTGTGTGGTCAGCCACAATGCTAATACATTTGCAGATGCAGCGTGTGGTGTAAATGTCCGTGATGGAGGTAACGGAAACCCCCATGATCTTCACAGCCATCTTCACTATCCATTACAGTCTTTCAAAAAGGGTTTTCAGCTTTATGTCTGAAAGATCCAGGTGTAATTAATAGGTTACTGATCTTCTGATTCTATCGACAAGTCCGGTGGTTGACAAGGTGTGATGAGGTTGATGATGTGTGTGTATAAATGGCAGGTCTGGTGTCCAGAGATTGAGATCCTCACTGGTTGTCAATCCAATCAGATTTGCCAATATTAAGCTCCTGAGGATTGATTTTCCTTCAGGGACATCTGAAAGTCAGGCTGATGTCTTGGAGGAGTCTTTGCGAGGTGGATAAAAGAAAAGTGAAGTGAAGCTGGGTGTCATCATTGTACACTTGATGGAATAAGCCAAGGGATCTGAGCACTGAACACAGGGATTTAGTATACAGAAGGAACAAGAGGGGGCTGAGTACTGATCCCTGAGGGACTTTACAGGAAGACTGTGGCAGAGAAGGATCTGAAGCATTCCAAGTTATATAGATGTATTTTATATGAATGGTAAGGCAGAGTGTGGCTCATAATCTCCAAATCAATAGTAAAAAATAGAATCTGGCCATTCATATGGTCAAGAAATGATCAGAGATTATAGAGGACAGGAACAGAATGTTTCTTTTTGGGTTTGTGGAACGCATTGGAACCAGACTGTCCAGCATGCAGGAGGTCATTCGCTTTCTGATATGAAAAGAGCTACAGTATATGAGAATGCTCTGTAGTTAGAAGGTTCAGTGTAGGGTGCCCAATGGCTTGAAGGCCACGATCCACACCACAACCAAATATGAACAAATCAGGCAAGTGGTTTTTAATAGTGATGGCTATGGGATACTGCAATAAAAGTTTGGGGATCAAGAAAAACTTCAACGCTCTCAACTCACACCTGAAACTCCAGCCAATCGTAGCCAGCCACCAAATGAGGATGGCTTCTCCCTTTGAGTAGGGTTCCTCTCAAGGTTTCTTCCTCATAACATCTAAGGGAGTTTCTCCTTGCCACAGTCACCATGGGATAAATATACATTGTTTACCTTCACTCTTAAATTCTGTAAAGCTGCTTTGTGACAATCTCTGTTGTGAAAAGCGCCATAGAAATAAACTTGACTTGACATGAATATTTACACCTGAACCTCCAGCAGCCAATCACAATACACTATTTCTATATTTCTATTTTAATACACTATTATCTTTTCATCCCTACACTGTCTACCTGCTAAGTTTCTAAATGACTACAAACTACCGGTTCTTACTTATAAAACACTAAATGGTTTATCTCCATGTATCTCTCCAGTCTTCTAACATGCTACAATCCATCACGCTCCCTGAAATCTCAAAACTCTGGACTTCTAGTAGTTCCTAGAATAACAAAGTCCACTAAAGGCGGTAGAACATTCTCACATTTAGCTCCTAAACTCTGAAATAGTCTTTCTGACAGTGTTCAGGGCTCAGACACACATCACATCAGAACCTTGTGCTCCAGAACATCTGATCACATGCACATTATCAACTTGTGCTTGTTAATATCATGAACAGCAGCTACGCTAATTTCTCTCCACTGCTTCTCTTTCTCTCCCCATCCCGAGGCATCCTGAGGTTGCTCCATCTCCAGTCGTGTCCCACCTCATAACTATTGCGTACCTTTGAAGAAGTAGAAGCCTCCAAACATCCCGAACCATCTAGAGACGTACCAGTGCCAATTGGATTCCACTTAATGTGGCATTTGGACATTGGACCTCTTTAAGTGTTTAAAGGCTCTGGCATGAAGGAGCTGGTGTTGGATCTGTGATGATCGAACATTTTGAGTTATTTTATGAGTTGCTCAGTAGCTCCTAGTTTTATCCTCACAAATGACTGTATAAGACTGTAGAAAGAACATCACTCATAATCACACACTCCAGTGCTCATGTTAGTTCCCACTCTCCAGTGTTTTGTTTAAAAACTATAATCACACTCTTGATGTCACCTAAATGAGGATGGGTTCCCCTTTTGAGTCTGGTTCCTCTCAAGGTTTCATAACATCTAAGGGAGTTTTCCTTCACCACAGTCGCCATGGTGCTCATCAGGGATAAACACACACCATTCACCTTAACTGTTGATTTCTGTAAAGCTGCTTCGAGACAATGTCTGTTGTGAAAAGGGCAATAGAAATAAACTTGAATATTTACACCCGAACCTCCAGCTGCTGGAACCCTGAGCAAGGCCCTTCACACTCAACTGCTGAGTGAGAATAAGATAAATCTGTCGTTCTGTATACAGGCATCTGTAGAATGCTATGCGTATGTCCCTAAGGCTATTGTTTTACAGTGTTTGAGGAAAAAAAGTGAATGAAGTTATTAGATTATATGAGATTAGATTAGATTAGATTAAATCAGATTAGATCGGATTAAATCCATTATTGTCACTGTGCAAAGTACAAGTGCAGGGCCAATGAAATGCAGCTATAGAAATAAATAAGTATATACAGTATACACGTATGTACAGTATATAAACGTATTATTGGAGTGCAAAGGCACAATATATATATATATATATACAGTGAGGAAAATAAGTATTTAAACACCCTGCTATTTTGCGAGTTCTCCCACTTAGAAATCATGGAGGGGTCTGAAATTGTCATCGTAGCTGCATGTCCACTGTGAGAGACATAAACCAAAAAAAAAAAAAATCCAGAAATCACAATGTATGATTTTTAAACTATTTATTTGTATGATACTGCTGCAAATAAGTATTTGAACACCTGTCTATCAGCTAGAATTCTGACCCTCAAAGACCTGTTAGTCTGCCTTTAAAATGTCCACCTCCACTACATTTATTATCCTAAATTAGATGCACCTGTTTGAGGTCATTAGCTGCATAAAGACACCTGTCCACCCCATACAATCAGTAAGAATCCAACTACTAACATGGCCAAGACCAAAGAGCTGTCCAAAGACACTAGAGACAAACTTGTACACCTCCACAAGGCTGGAAAGGGCTACGGGGAAATTGCCAAGCAGCTTGGTGAAAAAAGGTCCACTGTTGGAGCAATCATTAGAAAATGGAAGAAGCTAAACATGACTGTCAATCTCCCTCGGACTGGGGCTCCATGCAAGAACCACCGTTTCCAAGGTTACTGTTGGTAATACACTAAGACGTCATGGTTTGAAATCATGCATGGCACGGAAGGTTCCCCTGGTTAAAGCAGCACATGTCCAGGCACGTCTTAAGTTTGCCAATGACCATTTGGATGATCCAGAGGAGTCATGGGAGAAAGTCATGTGGTCAGATGAGACCAAAATAGAACTTTTGGGTCATAATTCCACTAAACGTTTTTGGAAGAAGAAGAATGATGAGTACCATCCCAAGAACACCATCCATACTGTAAAGCATGGGGGTGGTAGCATCATGCTTTGGGGGTGTTTTTCTGCACATGGGACAGGGCGACTGCACTGTATTAAGGAGAGGATGACCGGGGCCATGTATTGCGAGATTTTGGGGAACAACCTCCTTCCCTCAGTTAGAGCATTGAAGATGGGTCGAGGCTGGGTCTTCCAACATGACAATGACCCGAAGCACACAGCCAGGATAACCAAGGAGTGGCTCTGTAAGAAGCATATCAAGGTGCTGGCGTGGCCTAGCCAGTCTCCAGACCTAAACCCAATAGAGAATCTTTGGAGGGAGCTCAAACTCCGTGTTTCTCAGCGACAGGCCAGAAACCTGACTGATCTAGAGAAGATCTGTGTGGAGGAGTGGGCCAAAATCCCTCCTGCAGTGTGTGCAAACCTGGTGAAAAACTACAGGAAACGTTTGACCTCTGTAATTGAAAACAAAGGCTCCTGTACCAAATATTAACATTGACTTTCTCAGGTGTTCAAATACTTATTTGCAGCTGTATCATACAAATAAATAGTTTAAAAATCATATATTGTGATTTCTGGATTTTTTTTTTTAGATTATGTCTCTCACAGTGGACATGCACCTACGATGACAATTTCAGACCCCTCCATGATTTCTAAGTGGGAGAACTTGCAAAATAGCAGGTTGTTCAAATACTTATTTTCCTCACTGTATATATATATATATATATATATATATATATATATATATATATATATATATATATATATATATATATATATATATATATACAGTACAGACCAAAAGTTTGGACACACCTTCTCATTCTAAGATTTTTCTTTATTTTCATAACTATGAAAATTGTAGATTCACACTGAAGGCATCAAAACTATGAATGAACACATGTGGAATTATATATGGAATTATATACATAACAAAAAAGTGTGAAACAACTGAAAAATGTCATATTGTAGGTTCTTCAAAGTAGCCACCTTTTGCTTTGATTACTGCTTTGCACACTCTTGGCATTCTCTTGATGAGCTTCAAGAGGTAGTCACCTGAAATGGTCTTCCAACAGTCTTGAAGGAGTTCCCCGAGAGATGCTTGGCACTTGTTGGCCCTTTTGCCTTCACTCTGTGGTCCAGCTCACCCCTAAACCATCTCGATTGGGTTCAGGTCCGGTGACTGTGGAGGCCAGGTCATCTGGTGCAGCACCCCATCACTCTCCTTCTTGGTCAAATAGCCCTTGATGCCTTCAGTGTGACTCTACAATTTACATAGTCATGAAAATAAAGAAAACTCTTTGAATGAGAGGGTGTGTCCAAACTTTTGGTCTGTACTGTACATATATATATATATATATATATATATATATGTTTGTATGTATGTATGTATAATACAGTATAAGGTCAAATGTAAAAATAAACACACAAAAGTATTATTTGAAAAGTGATAAGCAGTAAGGAAGCAAAATATTATGCAAAATAATTCGCATAATGCTGCTCACCCAGCTAATGCTAACAGTCCCGTTTTCCTGAGAGCACGGCTCTACGTCTTACAGAGAACCGGAGAATGAAATATTGATTGAAACATCTTTAGGTCGATTTGATAAACGACAGCAGATCAACATTAAAGTGTAAAACTCTGACAGCTGTGACAGCAGCGTAGCTTCAGACCCCGCGTTTGCGGC
The DNA here is from genome assembly GCF_946808225.1 of Silurus aristotelis. Lineage (NCBI taxonomy): Eukaryota > Metazoa > Chordata > Actinopteri > Siluriformes > Siluridae > Silurus > Silurus aristotelis. The sequence continues at coordinate 2,586,511 of NC_139575.1, forward strand.
AGGTCTGATAATGTTATCGTCTCTATAGCAACGCGCAAACTCGTACCGTGGACCTTCGGGGGAAAAGAAACGGAAATAAAGTATGAATAATCCGTTGAAATCAGTTAACGCTGGAATTACATGGATGTGTTTGAGCCCTCGGGTGAAGAGAGAGCGAGCGAGATTTCCCCCACAGCCCTGATTCATTTACGCGTCTTATTAAATTGCTGTAATTTCGCAAGGTGTTGAATTAGCAAGAGCAGCATTAGCGTAATTGTTATTTACCCCTCTGTAATGCCAGTGAGTCACGCAGACGCTCTAATCAGCGCTAGGCATCAGCGCCTCGTTAGCAGATTAGCTTAGCGCCGAAACAACGGAATGTTAAAGCAGAGTGAATGTGATGGAGGAGAGTTTTTTGTTTTGTCTTTGTATATTCTTTTAGTTCGGGTGTGTGTGTGTGTGTGTGTGTGTGTGTGTGTGTGTGTGTCTGTGTGTGCAATAGAGGGCTATCAAGGTCTAAATCCAATCAGAATCACTGACTTATGTTTTAATATATTTTTGTCCATAAATGTGTATTAAATTATTCCCAATTGTCTGTTTTCATTTTATAGTGTTTCTCTCAGTTGCGCTACTTCCTGTATGGCAGTTTAAGCCAATCAGATTTCAGCATCACATCATGCGTTACCAGGGTCAAAGAAATGTGCATTAAGCAGGTGGAACATCGCTGAAAGTCTCGAAATGAAACGTACACCCTGCCATTGTGTGTCTGTATATATGTATCCACACCATCCAACCTTCTCTTCTCTCTCTCATCTCTCTCGTTCATCAGCTGCTCAAAATACTCCCTCCACCTTCTCAACACACTCTTCTCACTAGTCAACACATTTCCATCTCCATCCTTTATTGCTCTAACTTGCAGTACATCCTTCCCAGCTCGGTCCCTCTGCCTGGCCAATCGGTATAAATCCTTTTCTCCTTCCTTAGTGTCCAACCTCTTATACAGCTCCTCATATGCCTTTTCCTTGGCCTTCAACACATCCCTCTTCACCTGCTGCTGCATCTCCTTGTACTCCTGCCTACTTTTCTCTTCACTCTGCCGATCCTATTTCTGTTTTGCAAGACGTTTTCTTAATCCATATACGTAAAGACGTCTCTCTTCCTGTCACGACTTTAGGACCTCCTGCTCTGGGACACGTGAGAACAACTCACGCCTATCAGTGCGTCTGATCATTTGTGACCACGCACTGGGTAACGACAGATGACGGAAATGAGAGCGATACGACCTCAGGGCCTAATTGGATTTCTTATCAGGATATAACGTATACAAAGAAACAATGCTTTATTGTGGAGGTTTGGAGTTATTATTCCGATCAACGTGAATATTTCACTCACATATCTGATTTCACACACAGGTCGTGACGTGACCGCAAACAACACGCTGCTGCTTTTCCTATTCATATATACACAATACATCACTTTACTTTCACTTGCTTTTCTTCTTTTCACACACAGGAGGTAACACATGGGAGAGGGTTTTATGGGGTTTGACAAACAAGCACATGTTTCTTTTGTTTCTATGCAACAAATTCGGTCATGAAACGTTCTGAAGATCAAACAAATCTATAAATGTCCAGATGTTCCACTTTATTTCCAGTGAAAAATCCTTCCTCAGCATGAAGAACAGCTTTACACACTCTGGCACTTCTCCAGACATTCAGCTCAAATACTTTGCTGTGCCTCTCCAAAGATGTTCTTCACTATTTGGAGGTTCTTCTCAGAGCAGTTCACTAGGATTGAGGTGCAGTGACTGGGCAGGTGGTTCCATGATAGATATCACTCCAGACGTCTGTTTACTCTCTAAATAACACGTACAGAGTTTAGAGGTATTCGTCCAGACGGAACTGCATGGTGATGAAATATGGAATGGTTGTCATGTTGGTTCTTTTTACCTTTCCGGAATAAGTCTCCAACCTTCTTTGCTCCAGAACAACCTTCTATTTGGGGAGATTTTAACTGTAACTTCACTATATTTTAAAGTCAAATATCTTTTTTAAACAAACAACAATTTGCTAAATCACTCGTTCCTTTTTATTTATTATTAGATAGTGGTGAGACCTGAGATGTTGTATGGATTAGAGACAGTGGCATTGAGTAAAAGACAGGTGGTGGAGCTGGAGGTAGCAGAGCTGAAGATGTTGGGATGTTCGTTGGGAGTGACGACGATGGACAGGATTAGAAATGAGTTTATTAGAGGAGCCCAATTTAGGAAAAAGTGGAAAGAAGGAGGAAAACGTGCATAAGATAAAGTTGTGTATGAAGCTCTAGCACTCATCTCGTTATGAGGACAGTAAAGACTGATGCGTTGAATGAAATTCTTCTGGAATGCTGTGCTTTTACACATCGAGCAACAATATTTATTTTAGCTGAATAACATCAGTATGTAGATTATCATAATATGTGTAGCATCAAAACAATTCCAATTTCCTTTATTTGTGATTTTCTGTGATTGTACTGAGAAGATCCTGAGCTGAGGTCAGTGAGGAGAAGCTCCCATGCTCCTTAAAGGTTTATATAATAAATCACGTATAATAAGGATATTAATGTTGTATGTATCTTATGGCTACAATTAGCCAATGAGTTTATGTTTTGTGGTTCTGCGAGATAAATGGTGCACAATGACGTGTATTTAATTGTGTAATAAATGTATTTATGGTAATATTTATACATGAAACCGAAGTCAGAAATGTCTCCAAATTTGTGGACTGCTCTGAGAACATGTTTTACTCATCCAGTGATAGAAGCTGAAGCAGAGACGAGCTTTTCAAAGCTGAAACTCATCAATGGGGGAGACATGTTGGGTCACAGCGTGGGTCACCCAGGGGGCGCCATTCCAGCTAAAAACCCCATTGGTGCTTGGTGTATCTACTGATCTACCAACATGCAGTTCGGCATCAATTCAACATCAAGCAGAACATTTAGAGAGGAACAAATGATACTCCAGACTTGAACTCACCATAACATCTGGGGGATTATTAATGTGAATTTTTTGTAAGTAGTTTAAAAGGTTTTGTGTTCATGATGATTGTAATAGAAATCAATCAGTGTTTGAGTCATTAATATCATTTTATTAATAGATCAGTGTGCTGAGAGTCACATTCGAGTCTTTACACAGAAACTGAGGTGATTAAGTGAAGAATCCTGTGATAAAAATAATAATAGGAACTACTTTGGATATTTAAAAGGCAAAAACTATATATATATATACAGTGAGGAAAATAAGTATTTGAACACGCTGCTATTTTTTAAGTTCTCCCACTTAGAAATCATGGAGGGGTCTGAAATTGTCATCGTAGGTGCATGTCCACTGTGAGAGACATAATCTAAAAAAAATAATCCAGAAATCACAATATATGATTTTTTAACTATTTATTTGTATGATACAGCTGCAAATAAGTATTTGAACACCTGAGAAAGTCAATGTTAATATTTGGTACAGGAGCCTTTGTTTTCAATTACAGAGGTCAAACGTTTCCTGTAGTTTTTCACCAGGTTTGCACACACTGCAGGAGGGATTTTGGCCCACTCCTCCACACAGATCTTCCCTAGATCAGTCAGGTTTCTGGCCTGTCGCTGAGAAACATGGAGTTTGAGCTCCCTCCAAAGATTCTCTATTGGGTTTAGGTCTGGAGACTGGCTAGGCCACGCCAGAACCTTGATATGCTTCTTACAGAGCCACTCCTTGGTTATCCTGGTGTGTGCTTCGGGTCATTGTCATGTTGGAAGACCCAGCCTCGACCCATCTTCAATGCTCTAACTGAGGGAAGGAGGTTGTTCCCCAAAATCTCGCAATACATGGCCCGGTCATCCTCTCCTTAATACAGTGCAGTCGCCCTGTCCCATGTGCAGAAAAACACCCCCAAAGCATGATGCTACCACCCCCATGCTTCACAGTAGGGATGGTGTTCTTGGGATGGTACTCATCATTCTTCTTCCTCCAAACACGTTTAGTGGATTTATGACCCAAAAGTTCTTTTTTGGTCTCATCTGACCACATGACTTTCTCCCATGACTCCTCTGGATCATCCAAATGGTCATTGGCAAACTTAAGACGTGCCTGGACATGTGCTGCTTTAACCAGGGGAACCTTCCGTGCCATGCATGATTTTAAACCATGACGTCTTAGTGTATAACCAACAGTAACCTTGGAAACGGTGGTTCCAGCTCTTTTCAGGTCATTGACCAGCTCCTCCCGTGTAGTTCTGGGCTGATTTTGCACCTTCCTTAGGATCATTGAGACCCCACGAGGTGAGATCTTGCATGGAGCCCCAGTCCGAGGGAGATTGACAGTCATGTTTAGCTTCTTCCATTTTCTAATGATTGCTTCAACAGTGGACCTTTTTTCACCAAGCTGCTTGGCAATTTCCCCGTAGCCCTTTCCAGCCTTGTGGAGGTGTACAAGTTTGTCTCTAGTGTCTTTGGACAGCTCTTTGGTCTTGGCCATGTTAGTAGTTGGATTCTTACTGATTGTATGGGGTAGACAGGTGTCTTTATGCAGCTAACGACCTCAAACAGGTGCATCTAATTTAGGATAATAATTGTAGTGGAGGTGGACATTTTAAATGCAGACTAACAGGTCTTTGAGGGTCAGAATTCTAGCTGATAGACAGGTGTTCAAATACTTATTTGCAGCTGCATCATACAAATAAATAGTTTAAAAATCATATATTGTGATTTCTGGATTTATTTTTTAGATTATGTCTCTCACAGTGGACATGCACCTACGATGACAATTTCAGACCCTCCATGATTTCTAAGTGGGAGAACTTGCAAAATAGCAGGGTGTTCAAATACTTATTTTCCTCACTGTATATATATATACAGTACAGACCAAAAGTTTGGACACACCTTCATGACTATGAAAATTGTAGATTCACACTGAAGGCATCAAAACTATGAATGAACCCATGTGGAATTATATATGGAATTATAAACATAACAAAAAAGTGTGAAACAACTGAAAAATGTCATATTGTAGGTTCTTCAAAGTAGCCACCTTTTGCTTTGATTACTGCTTTGCACACTCTTGGCATTCTCTTGATGAGCTTCAAGAGGTAGTCACCTGAAATGGTCTTCCAACAGTCTTGAAGGAGTTCCCCCGAGAGATGCTTGGCACTTGTTGGCCCTTTTGCCTTCACTCTGTGGTCCAGCTCACCCCTAAACCATCTCGATTGGGTTCAGGTCCGGTGACTGTGGAGGCCAGGTCATCTGGCGCAGCACCCCATCACTCTCCTTCTTGGTCAAATAGCCCTTGATGCCTTCAGTGTGACTCTACAATTTACATAGTCATGAAAATAAAGAAAACTCTTTGAATGAGAAGGCGTGTCCAAACTTTTTGTCTGTACTGTGTATATATATAATTTTATGTATAAATGTTTTATTTAAAAATCTACTAATGTACTAAATGCACTTTTTTTATTTTGTTTTGTTCATTAATAAAAAAAAATCACATTAGAATCACTTTGGAGATTAATTTCCTCAATTTTTCCACGAAACACATGAAAATCAATCCCGTCTTTTGTTATTTTGTCCCCTGTTGCCATGGTAACACTACCTGATCCCAGCTCCCCTAAATAGAGCAGAATAGATTGATTTCCTCAGAAAAATAAAGCTCTGTTATGTCATTTCGAAAGTGTCGTGGTGTAACGATCACGTCCTGAACTGCACACAGTGTCGAAAGAGATTTTTTTTGGTGGATGATGAAAGAAAAACAGAGAAAATGAGGAAAATAATATAAATCATTTCTCTTTTTCTGCAAAAATTTGTAGGTGTTCTGCTGAAACCAGAGTCTGGTCTGAAATGATCCGAGCTTAAGGCTGGTTTAAGACATGACACGGCAGTGCGGCCGAATCCGTGGTATTGGTAATTCCTGGTAAATTCTGACAGTATTTTAGGTTTCTACAGAGACATACAGCATAGATGAACAATTATGGAAGGAGTCTCCGAATGTTGGACACCTGATGAGTATGTTCCTCTTTTTAAACATCCCATTACATGTGTAATGTCTGATTACCTCCAAATTTGGAATTTATACTGCACTAAATTTTTTTCTGTTGCTTTAAAAAATCTTTTGAATATAGATTCATTATTTGTTTGCTCAACATTTATTATTTATGATTTACACAATCATCCCTTTTCTTATTAGTCCATTCATTCTTCAATCTATTTGCCAAAAATTTGTGGACACCTGACCATACGATTGGTATGTCCTTCTTTTTGATGATCCTTTTCCATATTAGGTCTCCATTCATTTGATTCTCCACTCCATTGCTATAATACGCTCCACTCTTTCCTGCTTAGATGTTCCACTAGAATCTGAGAAGATTTTGTAAAGATTCCATCAGCCACAACAGTGTTAGTAAAGTCAGGTAGTGATGTAGGTGAGGAGGTGAGGTTCCTGGGGTCCACATTCATTCATCTTCAAAAGGGTTGGAGCTCTATAGCAGGAGATCTTCCACTCCAACCCATGGAGAGCAGATCTTCATGGAGTTGAATGATTTGTCCTGTAGAATTGTGTGACTTCACTACATTGGTTATATAGTGTATGCCACTTAACATTAGTGATATTGACACTGATCATTATTTACCCCTTTGCCCCGCCCACTAGATCACCTGGAAGATTTGATTAGTTTTTTAAGTATTTCTGATTTTTTTTTTGTTGTTGTTTTTTTGCTAGAACTGGATTGTCGTTTTGTAGAAAGTGATGACTCACATCAGTATCCTGAAATAATAATAAATGGAATCCCAGCAGTGCGATTTCTGTGTAGCTGTGGAAGGAAACGTGTTTACTGTATTTACTGACTTACTGTATTTATGTGCTGTGTACAGCTTCTAAAATTAAACATGGACAGAGAAGCAGAGAGGAATTCAGCAGCTACGCCTGAGCGCAGCTCTTTAAACCATTTCCTCCAGGCAAGAAAATCTCATTTACCAGGAACAGGTACTTACCTTCCTGCTTAGAGACTCCGAAACGTCTCATAATGCTCGCAGGATTTATCGATCTATTAATAGATAGAAAAAATTAATACGGTTTTATTGTTATTGTTTTTTTTATTTTATGTACAAATTTTTTTATTTATTCATAAGTATTTATATTTTATTTTTAATCTTACTTTAAATATTTATTCTTTAAAGTTTCTTTTTGAGTTCCTGAAAGGTTCTTTGGGGGTTTTTAAGGGTTTCTAAATGGTTCTTAAGAATTATTTATTTATTTATTTATTTATTTATTACAGTTTTTTACCAATTGCTTACACACAAAATCTTTTCATGTCACACGATTTTTGAAACCTCTCACTCAAAGTGCAAAACTACATGCCAAATCTCCAAAACCATAAGCTATTTCTCAGCATTAGACTCAGTCTTCAATTGCATAAAACACTTTTTTAATACACAAAACACACAATTCTCTACCTAAAACACAAAGATCTATCAGAAAGTAACTTGCTTTTTCAAAACACAACCGATCAAAATGCTACACTTAGTCACCAGGTCACACAGACACATCTGCAAACACTAATTGCTTAATTGATCACTAACCAATCACTGCTTTACTTTACAGTAGTATAGATAGGCCTATAAATAGGTCAAAGATCAGATTACCTGTTTTGAACAATGGATGCTAACAATGAACAGAGAGCAAGAGGAGGAGGAGGAGGAGGAAGAGGAAGGGGAAGGGGAAGAGGAAGAAGAGGACGAGGGCAAATAAGAGAAGGAAGGAGAGCCATCTCTGATGAGATTAGGGCAACACTTGTTGATCATGTAATCAACCATGGTTTGACCGTGAGAGAGGGTGGACTGAGAGTGCAGCCCAACTTGAGTCGATTTCCAGTGGCATCCATAATTCGAATCTTCAGAAATGAGAACAGGTATGCAACTGTGTAATGACTATTTTAGCATTATAGTAATGTACTGTAAAATACGTATGACTGCACAGTATTGCATAAACATTTGTAACTCTAAGCCCTCCATTTACTACACTGCATTGAATAGATGCCCATGTAATTCGTCATTAATTTATTTATGTGGATGAGGTTGACTTCAACCTCACCAAAACCAGGCGCCATGGACGAAATACCAATGTCCCTGGACAGCGTGGGGGTAATATAACCATGTGTGCTGCCATTACTCAAAACGGGGTCCTCCGTCACAATGCCACACTGGATCCATACAACACCGGCCATATACTCACTTTTCTAGATGCAATTTACACAATGCTTGTCCCTGATCCAAATCAGGTGCCTGCTCGGTTTGTGCTTATATGGTACAATGTTAGTTTTCACCGGGATGTTCTGATCCAAAACTTGGTTGCCACCCATTTACAATTTGTAGTTTTGTACCTACCCCCATATTCACCTTTTCTAAATCCCATAGAGGAATTCTTCTCAGCCTGGAGCTGGAAAGTGTATGATCGCCAACCCTTGGCCTCATGCCACTTCTCCAGCATGTGGGGACATAGAGAAAACGTAGCTTGTGATGTGGACGAAGTATTGTGGCCAGACCCAGCTCGGAGAAGAGATGAAGCTTAGCACTGGGGACTGCACCCCCCACTCCCCCCTGCCAATTCCTAGACCGGGACCCCGCACACAATTTACTGTATTCTACTGTTAAGAATATATTTTTGGTTTACATGTTTATTGTTTTGTTGTATGCTAATGTATACAACAGTCATTTTTGGCCTAATACATATTTTCTGTTTCTACATTGCAGTGGGGTTTCCGGTGTACTTTTTCCCCTCTCAGCAGGTTACTTTCACTGTAGAACATCGTATTGAAATGTAGATATAAGCCTATAAAAGACCAAAGAGCTTTAGATTTAGAACAGCAGTGTTTACATGGTATATCCAGAAATGTATTATTATGAAAGAAGTGTTTGCCATTTGATGTAAATGCTTCATTCTGACACGTGTTTATGGCATTTTGAATGCAGTGGTGCATTTTGAAGGAGATGTGAGCTATTTTGCATTTTGTGTGTGCAGTTTTAAGAATTGTGTGTAGAGTTTTGAAAAAAGGAGACTTGGTTTTGAAAACGTGTGTAAGCAATTGGTAAAAACTGTATTATTATAATTTTATTTTGTTTTTATTTTTTAATTTATTTATTTCTTTGGGGTGTATGTGTGTGTGTGTGTGTGGGGGGGGTTCTTAAAGGGTCCTCAAGAGTTCTTTAAAAGTTATTTAACAGGTCCTTAAAAATTTTTTAAAGCTACTTTCAGGATTTCTTAGTTTTTCTTTAAGGGTTTTTTGAGGGGTTTATAAGAGTTCCCTAGGGTTTCTTAAGGATTCATTACGGGTTTTTAGTGTACTTTATGGATTCCTTAGGTTCCTTAAGGGTTCTTGAAAGGTTCTTTAAATGTTTCTGAATATTTATTAAGGGTTCTTTAAGGGTTTCATCAAATTCTTTGAGAGTTCTTGGCTAATTAGGAGTTTTTTAATTTAGATATAGAGATGCACATTAAACCCTTTAAGGGTGAAAGAAACAAATTATGCAGCATTTATTCAGTGACCTCCATGTTCATGATTTTAAGCTGATTTAAAAAAAAAAAAAACCTGTTTAATTATAAACACTCGCTTTTCATTTTCACTGGATTAAAAGAAATAAAAAGAATCTTCCAGAAGCTCCAGAGAAACGACTAATCATTCCAAGCAGCTTTAATTTTTACTCTCATGTCTCGTCCTACCTGTGCCTCCCGGTACAAAGAGCCATTTTAGGCTCAATTATTGGATTTTGTTTCTCGCGTCTTTCATGCAGCTCAGCGCTGACAGCCTCAGCCGCGGGTCGGACTCTCGCTCCGTGCTCTCTAATAGATCCGATTTCTGACTCGGCCCTGATGGGAATCGGAAGATTGATTGCTTCGGTCCACCACACGGTGTGGCTCTGAGATAGAGTGTGTTTCCATGGAGGCATGTGGGGAAAAGATCGCTCGTAGAGCCACACACACACACACACACACACACACACACACACACACACACACACACACACACACACACAAAATAAAAAATGTCAAGATGATTCGGCAAGACGATCCAGAAATAGGTCAGTCCTGAAAAGCCCATTATATTGGACATGTATTACAGCGTTGTCAGGAATATCGGCACTCGGTGATGAAGCGAGAATATAAATAGCAAAAAAAATAACTGAAAAGCAGGAGTGTAATGAGATTTCTTTTAGAAACACTGCTAATTTTTTGTATTCATTACGTAAACATCCCCTGGTACCGTTCCTTATCATGTCTATAATTTAGAATCATTTCGATGCAGACGTTCAGGATCAGAAAGCCGTCTGCTTGGTGCACACTGAGATCAGCTACTAATGAGCTCGACGCTCCGACTCACACCTGAAGCCCACCCGGCAGGGTTCCGGCTCTCCGAGGGATCACATGTACATTGGACTTATTTTCAGTGCTGTAACCGTCAGTCATATCGCAACAGCGAGGAGCCGCAACACCGACATGGGGTAATAAGGGTTTTAGGAAATATAAATATTATATTAAAATTTATATTTACATACATTATATAAATACAGTGAGGAAAATAAGTATTTGAACACCCTGCTATTTTGCGAGTTCTCCCACTTAGAAATCATGGAGGGGTCTGAAATTGTCATCGTAGGTGCATGTCCACTGTGAGAGACGTAATCTAAAAAAAAAAAATCCAGAAATCACAGTGTATGATTTTTAAACTATTTATTTGTATGATACAGCTGCAAATAAGTATTTGAACACCTGAGAAAGTCAATGTTAATATTTGGTACAGGAGCCTTTGTTTGCAATTACAGAGGTCAAACGTTTCCTGTAGTTTTTCACCAGGTTTGCACACACTGCAGGAGGGATTTTGGCCCACTTCTCCACACAGATCTTCTCTAGATCAGTCAGGTTTCTGGCCTGTCGCTGAGAAACACGGAGTTTGAGCTCCCTCCAAAGATTCTCTACTGGGTTTAGGTCTGGAGACTGGCTAGGCCACGCCAGAACCTTGATATGCTTCTTACAGAGCCACTCCTTGGTTTTCCTGGCTGTGTGCTTCGGGTCATTGTCATGTTGGAAGACCCAGCCTCGACCCATCTTCAATGCTCCAACTGAGGGAAGGAGGTTGTTCCCCAAAATCTCGCAATACATGGCCCCGGTCATCCTCTCCTTAATACAGTGCAGTCGCCCTGTCCCATGTGCAGAAAAACACCCCCAAAGCATGATGCTACCACCCCCATGCTTCACAGTAGGGATGGTGTTCTTGGGATGGTACTCATCTTTCTTCTTCCTCCAAACACGTTTAGTGGAATTATGACCCAAAAGTTCTATTTTGGTCTCATCTGACCACATGACTTTCTCCCATGACTCCTCTGGATCATCCAAATGGTCATTGGCAAACTTAAGACGTGCCTGGACATGTGCTGGTTTAAGCAGGGAAACCTTCCGTGCCATGCATGATTTCAAACCATGACGTCTTAGTGTATTACCAACAGTAACCTTGGAAACGGTGGTCCCAGCCCTTTCCAGCCTTGTGGAGGTGTACAATTTTGTCTCTAGTGTCTTTGGACAGCTCTTTGGTCTTGGCCATGTTAGTAGTTGGATTCTTACTGATTGTATGGGGTGGACAGGTGTCTTTATGCAGCTAACGACCTCAAACAGGTGCATCTAATTTAGGATAATAAATGTAGTGGAGGTGGACATTTTAAAGGCAGACTAACAGGTCTTTGAGGGTCAGAATTCTAGCTGATAGACAGGTGTTCAAATACTTATTTGCAGCTGTATCATACAAATAAATAGTTTAAAAATCATACATTGTGATTTCTGGATTATTTTTTTTTTGGTTTATGTCTCTCACAGTGGACATGCAGCTACGATGACAATTTCAGACCCCTCCATGATTTCTAAGTGGGAGAACTTGCAAAATAGTATACTTATTTTGCAAGTTTGCATACTTAGGAAATACTTATTTTCCTCACTGTATATGAAACTGACCTTCACGTAAGCAATATGTGTGAGTAAATGCACAGTAATTAGAAGAGTACCTGTACACGTTTTTTACACCAAAATTTTGTTCAGTGCACACGTGTACCGAATGTAATCCTTTTTACGTGCAGAACAGTTACGTTATAAGTTTCATCAGGAACGTATTTAGTGGCAAGTTTGTTTAGTCTCCGCCTCACACTTTCAGCATTTTATATTATTATTATTAAACTTCAAAAATGAAACAATGCAGGGGTATAAAAAAGAAACTAGAGTTAGCGAAGTGTCACATAAAAACACTAAAGAATCGTAGCTCTAGCGTTAGCCGCTAACCAGGAAGTGACTAGCGGCTAACGCTAGCTCTATTGATTCTGTAGCTTTTTATTTTCAGCTTCAAGAATTTTTTAAAAAAAAGAGAAAAACCTTATAATTCCACATTATAAATGTGAATGAATGAAGGATAGAGGGAATGAATATATTTGTTAAAGTCTGCTGAATCAGCAGAACAGTTAAGTAGATCATATCTTTAGAAAATTAAATATCTAACAAATGTGAACTATTTAATAAAATCTTTCTATTTATTTGTTTTTATTTTATAAAATTGTTCTAATGCTTTAATTTAGATTTTTTTTCTTTCTATTTTAGTTTAATAAAATGTTATAAAATATTATTTTATATATCATTTAACCAAGCAGGCATTTTATTTTAAATTAAAATAATAATAATTTAAAATTGTAACTAATAATGATCACAAAAATTAAAAATAATAAACTGCTCTAATTAAAATGATTTTTTTTTAACAATTTTATGTTTTGCATCTCTCCAACCTAATTACTGAAACTGACCTGAACTGTAAATTTGGTTTACTGTTACACCCCTAACAATAATACAAGCTTTAATACATATTAATAAGAGTTTATAAGTTAATAGTAAATAATATTATGTTTAATTGAATAAAATATAGAAGATCAAAGAAATTTGGTGAAAAATTTTGTTCATTGGGAGTGACGACGATGGACAGGATTAGAAATGAGTTTATTAGAGGGACAGCACATGTAGGACATTTTGAAGACAAGGTGAGGGAGGTGAGATTGAGATGGTTTGGACATGTGCAGAGGAGAGACATGGGGTATATCAGTAGGAGAATGCTGAGGATGGAGACACCAGGAAGGAGGAAAAGAGGAAGACCAAGGAGGAGGTTTATGGATGTGGTGAGGGAAGACATGCAGGTAGTTGGTTTAAAAGGCAGATGTAGAGGACAGGGGGGTATGGAGACGGATGATCTGCTGTGGAGACCCCTAATGGGAGCAGCTGAAAGAAGAAGAAGAAGAAGAAGAAGAAGAAGAAGAAGAAGAAGAAGAAGAAGAAGAAGAAGTTTATCTTAGTATATACACTAACAAACTCTGAATTCTTCCAGGAAAAGGTTTATTAATATATATATTATACAATATATGTAGTTAAAACTGTTGAAGGCACACAATTGTACAGAACGTCTTTGCATGCATGTGGTAGAATGAAATTTTCCATTCACTTAAACTGGGAGACCAAACCTGTTCCAGCATGACCCAAAGTGCACAAAGCCAGCTCCATAAACATCTGCTTTCCATGGGTTTGTGTGGAAGAGCTCCTGCTTTTGAGCTCCACCTCTATTGAACATGAATGACTGTAAATGCTGACTGCACCTCCACAACATCTAGTGGAAGTTACAATAACAGCAAATGGGGATTTAATGTGGAATGGGATGTTCAAAAAGAAGCACATATCAATATATAGTCAGGTGTTCACAAACCTTTGCAGATAGATAGATAGATAGATAGATAGATAGATAGATAGATAGATAGATAGATAGATAGATAGATAGATAGATAGATAGATAGATAGATAGATAGATAGATAGATAGATAGATAGATAGATTTTGAGCAAACAATTTATTTATTTATTTTTGCATTTTATTGCAATTTTAAGAGACAGAAAGGGATCGAGTGCAGAATAAATCCTGTTTATGAGCCTTTTAACAAAATAACCAGTGATTTATTGGGATGTAGAAAGAAATGATGGAAGGGAGAAATGAAGGGTAAATATGTTATTTATTGTGGCTGGGTTTTTTTTTTTAATGAAATTAAGGAATAAAAATGTAAAAGGAAGAGACGATATTTACATAAATGTATTTTATAAATATGCTGTCTTTATATTCAATAAATAAATAAATAAATAAATAAATAAATAAATAAGGAATTTAATAAATTCATGAATAGGGAAATAAATAAATAAATAAATAAATAAATAAATAAATAAATAAATAGGGTTATTTTGGGGTTTTTTTGCCCTAAAGACATAATATTTCAGTTGTTTTTTTTAATTGCTCACCCCCGAGTCTCGTTCCTCTCAAAGCAGTTACTTCGAACACTTTTCTTCTCATTTAACACAAAAAGTTCGTCTCAACTCGACTTAATTAAAAACACAAATTTATTATTTTCCCTCATTAAAAAAACACGATGTGCGCGGCCACACAGCTTATTTTTAATTCTCCCAGGTTCTCCAGCACCTCCCCACTTCTCCAACCCCTCCACTGGCTTCCTGAAGCTGCTGCATCACACAACCAGAAGTCCAACATCGCAATCACTGAGCTACGACGTATCATCACTGTTGAGGTTTTTAAAATAGATCCTGCAGTGTAGAACCAATCAGTGTAGAACCGTTGATGGCAATTGTAGTCTATTATAGCAGACTGTTTATATTAATCACAGCCCAGATCTTTCTGCATGGTTCTTCTTTGGGAGTTTGAGAAGGAGATGGATTTGGAGTGTAATTCATATAAATAGTCTTTTGGGAATTGAATATGACAAGTGGTGTGATGGAAGCTTAGTGCTTAAGGCATTAGACTTTGAACATATTAAATCCAAAGGTCCAAACTTTTCCACAGAGGGACGTTGTGGGTGCAGGTTTTTATTCCAAACAAGATTCCACCTGTTAAGATCTTTCTTTTTAATGGACCTTTATCAAGCTGTGGCCCTCTTCCGGTTGGAATAAAAACCTGCACCCACATTTTGACACCCTTTATGTAGGAGGAAAGGTCTAGATGAACAAATATGCAGCACGGAGTCAAGATGATGGAAACCAAATCTGTTGGGGATTGGAGAACATTTGGAGGAGCAGCAATGATGGCTGATGGAAGCACTTGGAGCATTTGATTGTAACTATTTGTTTGACTGGGAAGGTGTGACAGCGAAACATTTGTTGTATAGCATCCAGTCATGGTCCTAAACATGCTGACCAAGTTTGCACCAAGTATTAAAGATTCAATCTGAAGTTGAATCTATTGATGATGTTTGCTGAATCTGGAGATGATTGGATGTGGTGTGTATGAGAAGTTCCTGAAAAACTCCCAAGATGGTGGAAATCAAATTAAAAGTGAACTAATTTTAACTTAATATGGTTCAAAAGTTATGGCATCAATGTTCTTTCAAATTCTGGAGATTAAACCCAGGATCCCAGAGCTCTAACACTGAGCTACAGCCGCTGTTCACCAGACGGTTCTGGAGGTTGCGACACGCTGGTTCTCAAAGTGTGGAGTGCGCCCCTCTAGTGGCATGATTGTGTATTGTTTTTGTGTTCTTTATCAACCTTTATTTAGAATTTTGTTTTTATACTAAAATAAAATTTGTACACTCAAAGCAACCACAACAAAAATAAATAAAAAATTAGATCATTAATGCAGGTAAATTAAATCATCAGTGAGGTGACCAACAAAAACATACTTTTATTTTCTCTATTAAACCTTTTAATGTATTTGATATATAGAACTTAATATTTCAATAGATTTCAATAAAACTTTCTAAAGTGGGGAACAGCGGAAAAATGTTTGAGAACCACAGCGTTAACCAAAAGAACGAGAAGAAGAAAAGTCAGAATAACAATAGGATGTCTCTTCAGTGCTCGTCAGTGCTCTTCAGTGCTCTTCAGTGCTCGGCCCCCTAATAAAGCTCTAATGCATCCTGATAAAAAAAGAAAGTGATGTTTTGAAGAAATGAAGCTGGTTATGAGATTAAAATGAAGGTCAGCGCGTCCTTGAGAACATTTTTACACACAATGTTGTGGTTTTCCTTTTTTTTTTTTTTTTTTGATTTGATTTATATCTGCTTTCCACAACTCGGCACACGGAGAGCGTTCAGCATTCTTGGCCCAGAGTTCGCGATGAACCGTGCTTACAGATCCTGACTGCAATATCAATGAGGTTCTGGAAATCAGAATATACAACTACAGAAAACAGAAGCCAAAGTATATCTTCTTCTTCTTCTTCTACTTCTTTTGGCTTTTCTTATTAAGTGGCACCACAGCGGATCATCCGTCTCCATCCCCCCCTGTCCTCTACATCTGCCTCTTTTACACCAACTACCTGCATGTCTTCTCTCACCACATCCATAAACCTCCTCTTTGGTCTTTCTCTTTTCCTCCTACCTGGTGACCCCATCCTCAGCATTCTCCTAATGATATATGTCCCTCCTCTGCACATGTCCAAACCATCTTAATCTCGCCTCCCTTACCTTGTCTCCAAAAACGTCCTACATGCGCTGTAAGGTACATGAACTTCTCCACCTTCTCCACCTCTTCTCCCTGCAACCGCACCCCTCCACTGCCCTCCCTCTCATTCACACACATGTACTCTGTCTTACTCCTACTGACTTTCATTCCCCTTCTCTCCAGCGTGTACCTCCACCTCTCCAGGATCTTCTCCACCTCCTCACTACTCTCACCACAAATCACAATATCATCCACAAACATCATAGTCCAGGGAGACTCCTGTCTGACCTCGTCCTCCAACCTGTCCATCACCACTGCAAACAGGAAAGGGCTCAGAGCCGATCCTTAATGCAGTCCAACCTCCACCTTGAACCAGTCTGTTGTTCCTACTGCACACTTCACTGCTGTCACACTGTCCTCATACATGTCCTGCACCACCCTCACATACTTCTCTGACACACCAGACTTCCTCATACAATACCACAACTCCTCTCTCCACCCTGTCATACGCTTTCTCTAAATCCACAAACACACAATGCAACTTCTTCTGACCTTCTCTATACTTCTCCATCAACATTATCAAAGCAAATAAACTTCATGGTGTGACTGATCAACTTAATTCCCCTGTAGTTACTGCAGGTCTGCACATCTCCTTTATTCTTAAAGATCAGTACCAGCACACTCCTTCTCCATTCCTCAGGCATCTTCTCACCTTCCAACATCCTGTTGAACAATCTGGTTAAAAACTCCACTGCATCACTTCTAAACATCTCCATGCTTCTACCGGTATGTTATCTGGTCCAACCGACTTTCCATTCTTCATCCTCTTAATCGCTGCTCTCACTTCCTCCTTACTAATCCTATCTACATCCTGCTTCACCAACTCCACATCATCCAACCTTCTCTCTCTCTCTCATTTTCCTCGTTCATCAGCTGCTCAAAATACTCCCTCCATCTTCTTAACACACTCTCCTCACTAGTCAACACATTTCCATCTGCATCCTTTATTGCTCTAACTTGCAGCACATCCTTCCCAGCTCGGTCCCTCTGCCTGGCCAATCGCTTCACATATATATATATATATATTTTATTCTCTAAAATCTAAACATTTTTTACGACTCATGTTTTCTAAATGTCACTCTTTCTCTCAGACGTGTGCCAAGTAATGCTGTGGAGATCCAAGACGTCCCTCTGACCTGACCAGGGAGGATTTTAGGAAGGATTTCTTCACACAGCTGCTCTCTGATAAACAGATGTCACAGGCTTTTCTGCCTTTTTTATCCTTCTGAAGGAAACGTCTTGTACATCTTCAAGGATTTTGCAAGTCAGTTGCTCCATACATTTGAAGAGATTAAGAAGCAGGTGCAGCGTGAAAGCAGTAGAAAGGCACTGTATGGCCAAAGGTTGTGGACACCTGAGCATAAGATTGGTATGTTTTTCTTTTCGAAAATCTCATCCCATATTTAGTGCTTATTTGCTGGTATAATGAGCTCCACTCTTCCTGGAAGATGTTCCACTAGATTACATGGAGATTCATTCAGCCACAAGGGTGTTAGTAAAGTCAGGTTCTGATGGATGTGAGGAGGCCTGAGAGTGCAGTCAGCGTTCATATTCATCCCCGAAGGTTTATAGCAGGAGATCTTCCACTCCAAACCATGGAAAGCAGATCTTCATGGAGCTGGCTTTGTGCACAGGGGAACAGGCTTGGATCTCCAAGTTCAAATAAAGGGAAAGTTTCATCCAAAGATGTCAGATATGTTTATGTTCCTCCAACTTTGTGCTAAAAGTTTGGAGACAAACCACAGATGGCTGGAAAAGTCGGGTGTCCCAATACTTTTGACAGCATTCCTGATTATCAGTGGAACATTGTTCACACATTGCAGGTGTGTTTATTATTCATTCCTCTAGAATACAACAGACCAGTGCTGCATTATTGTCAATTCAGATTCTGGATTCTGATTGGTCGGATGTTGATTCATTCTCTATAGTGGTGAAGGTTCACACTGATGTGCTCGTTGTAAAACGTTGTCGTTTCTATAGCAACTAAATCAAATGGCTTCCAGGTGGGGTTTTTTTTGCATGTGCAATCAGTGAGATGTTTATTTAGAAGGAGGTTACGGATTGGGGCAAGTTGTTATGTCATAAGGGAGAGAAAGAGGGAGAAAAACAAGACAGGGAGAAAGACAAAAAAATGAGAGAGAAAAAAAGATGGAAAATAGCGAATGAGAGGGAAAATAACAGAGGGAAAGAGAGAAAGCGATGGACAGAGATGTTGCAGAAAGGGAAACAGGAAGAGAGATAAGACTTAAGGAAAGTAACGGAAAATAAAAAGATGAAGAAAAAGAAGGATGGGGAAAGAAAGAGAAAATCAAAGAGGGTGGGAGGGAAAGAGAGAGAGGGAGACAGAAAGAGTGTTAATTTAACTATAATGGGATAAAAATTTAGAAAGGGATAGAGGTGCAAAAAAAGACTTGTGCAAAGAAAAAGGACTCGTGAACTTTGAATGAAGCAAAACAAATGACTCGTAAGAATGGAATGATTTGTTAAAATGGAATGACGTGAAAACAGAATGGTTTTTGAGATTGAAATGACTCGTGCAAATGAATGACTCGTACAATTGGATTGACTCGTGCAAAGAAATGACTCATACGATTGAAATGACTCGTGCAAAGAAATGACTCGTACAATTAAAATGACTCGTGCAAAAGGAATGACTCGTACGATTGAAGTGAATCTTGCAAAAGGAATGACTCGTACGATTGAAATGACTCGTGCAAAAGGAATGACTCGTACGATTGAAATGACTCGTGCAAAGGAATGACTCGTACGATTGAAATGACTCGTACAAAAGGAATGACTCGTACGATTGAAGTGAATCTTGCAAAAGGAATGACTCGTACGATTGAAATGACTCGTGCAAAAGGAATGACTCGTACGATTGAAATGACTCGTGCAAAAGGAATGACTCGTACGATTGAAATGACTCGTGCAAAAGGAATGACTCGTACGATTGAAATGACTCGTGCAAAAGGAATGACTCGTACGATTGAAATGACTCGTGCAAAGAAATGACTCGTACGATTGAAATGACTCGTGCAAAAGGAATAACTTGTACGATTGAAATGACTCGTGCAAAAGGAATAACTTGTACGATTGAAATGACTCGTGCAAAAGGAATGACTCGTACGATTGAAATGACTCGTGCAAAGAAATGACTTGTTCGATTGAAATAAACTTTCTTTTCGGCTTCTCCCGTTAGGGGTCGCCACAGCGGATCCTCCGCACGTTTGATTTGGCACATGTTTTACGCTGGATGCCCTTCCTAACGCAACCCTCCCCAATTTATCCGGGCTTGGGACCGGCACTAAGAGTGGCTGGGGATGGTTCCCTGACCGGGAATCGAACCCGGGTCGCAGCGGTGGGAGCGCTGCATCTTAACCACTAGACCACCAGGGGACCTATGCTTGTTTGATTGAAATGACTCGGGCAAAAGGAATGACTCGTACGATTGAAATGACTCGTGCGAAGAAATGACTTGTTCGATTGAAATGACTCGGGCAAAAGGGATGACTCACACAATTATAATGACTCGTACAGAAGGAATGACTCGTCCAATTGAAATGACTCGTACAAAAGGAATGACTCATACAATTGAAATGACTCGTACAAAAGGAATGACTCATACGATTGGATTGACTCGTAAATTGGAAACACAATGCAAAAGGAGTGATTTATGAATTTGGAGTGACTCGTACAACTGAAAGTACTCATGCAATTGGAATGAAGTGAAAATGGATTTACACGTGCAAATGAAATGACTCGAGCCTATTAAGTGAATATTCCCAGACAGACCTCAGGTTCCTCAGGTGATGGTTTTTGCTTGGACCATAATTGGTTCACTATCCGTACAGTAACTTGGTTTCGAGTGTAGATTTTATTCTCCCGCTACAGACACACAGGCGGCTGTTGTGAGTCAAAGCCGCATCACACAAAAAACAAGAACCTCATCACAACAAGAGGAAAAGATGCCCTGTGACATGTCATCGCTGTCGCCATGGAGACGAGAGCGCAGAGCACCCTGGGTAACAGCAGGAGTGTGAAGGAAACACCTCAAACTGCTACAGGTGCTGTAGATTCATTTACATTTTCAGCAGAATATCAGAAACTGTGTGTGTGTATGTGTGTGTGTGTGTGTGTGTGTGTGTGTGTGTGTGTGTGTGTGTGTGTGTGTGTGTGTGTGTTAATGAAACAGTGGATCTGATCCATGAGTTTGGGGATGATTTTCTTCAGCTCGACATTACCACAAGCTGATCTTAATACCCACATCTATACAGGATCATGTCTTTCGTGTGAACAAAATAAAACCCATGTCCACAAACACACACTGAATGTGTTTTAATGCAATTTTCAGGATTCCTATTGATCAGAAGAAGCTCAGAAACTACTGCAGGTTTAAACAAACGTTCAGGGAAACCTGACATTAAGATTTTTTCATGAACATCCCAATCCATTTTTTTATCCCCATTCGCTCTTATAATGAGCTCCACTCTTTTGGGAAGATGTTCCACTGGATTTTGTGGAGATTCGTTTAGACATAAGGCTGTTAGTAAAGTCAGGTAGAGATTTAGGTGAGATAAAGCTCTATAGCAAAAGATCTTCCACTCCAAACCCATAAAGCAGATCTTCAAGTAAAAAGAACATTTCAGGTTGCCAAATACATCCAATACAAATGTCTTTAACAGTTTTAAGAAGAACCACATCTAGATGGAAAAGTCAAGTGTCCCAGTACTGAACAAAGGAAATACTTTAAACTTGGCTAGGTCTTAAACCGGGGGTCTGCGACCCCTAGGGGGTCCGCGGCAGTACTGCAGGGGGTCCGCTAATTAATGGTGGATCGCAAATATTTTTTTTTGTTAATAAAATTATACATGGGTTAAAAAAAAAAACCCATCAAAGATAAATACATTTAGTTTTAAAAATATTCTAATTATCACATTACAATTCTAATCAAATTAAAGCTGGAGTTCATGTAAATGTTTAAAGTTCACCTGATAGTAAAAGGAAATATATTCAAATAAAAGACGAGTGTGAACAACTTAATAAATGTAATTGCAAAATGTATGTTTGTTACGATGCATAAACCTTTTGGAAAGTTTTGAAAATAAATGAAAATTGTTCCCTGCCCGTGTCTCTATTGCCTAAGGGGTCCTTGACCCGAAAAAACATTGAAGACCCCTGATTAAAAGATTAAAAGAAGAAATTTATATCAATACTACTATATCAAGAGCAAAAAATATTTCTGAGGTGACAATATTTTTAAACCAGCATCAGACAGACAAGCAGACAGTCAGACCGATACATCCACAAGTGCATGTAAAGTTGTAGATATAAATGGATGGATGGATGGATGGATGGATGGATGGATGGATGGATGGATGGATGGATGGATGGATGGATGGATGGATGGGTATATGGATGGATGAATGGATGGATGGATGGGTGGATGGATGGATGGATGGATGGATGGATGGGTGGATGGATGGATGGATGGATGGGTGGATGGATGGATGGATGGATGGATGGGTATATGGATGGATGGATGGATGGATGGATGGATGGATGGGTGGATGGATGGATGGATGCATGGATGGATGGATTGATGGAAAGATTCACAGTCATAAACAAAAACAAATACACAGACAGATAGATCTGGAACAGATTTGGGTCTTATAGTTCAAGTGATAAGAAATAAATGTTATGCTACCAAACACATCCAAAGACGTCCTGTAAAAATATGTGCCTTGACCTTTGTTCCAAAAGTTCTAGGTCTAAAAGTCAGGTGTTTGTGTCATATCACCTCAGTTTTGCTCCAATGAAATCAAAAGGAGAACATTTGTTATTGTTTCCAGAGATCTTTAAGACAGTTGGTGCTTTGTTGTTTCATTGTAACTTGACAAGCCGGGGTTATTTATTTTCTTGTTATTTATACTACATACATTATATTTTCTAAAGTATTGGGACACCTGGTCATAAGTTCGGTATGTGATTTTTAAACATTCCATTCCAATTTGCTCTTCTAATTCCCTCCACTCTTCTGGGAAGATGTTCCACTAGATTTTGAAGAGTGTTTATGGATATTTGTGTTCATCAGACACAAGGGTGTTATGAAAGGTAGGTACTGATGTTGGTGAGGTGAGGAGACCTGGGGTGCAGTCAGCGTTCACATTCATCCCAAAGGTGTTCAGTAGGGATGAGATCAGAGCTCTATAGCAGGAGATCTTCCTCTCCAAAGCATGTAAACCAGATCTTCATGGAGCTCACTTTGTGCACAGGGGCAGTGCCATGCTGGAGCAGGCTTGGGTTTCCAGGTTCAAGCGAATGCAAAATTTGATTATAGCCCCATCTAAAGACGTCCTGTACAATTGAGCACCTCCAGATTTGTGGTAACAGTTTAAAAAAGAACCACATATAACGTGAAAGAGCAGGTGACCCAATACTTTTGGAAATATAGTGTATTTCTTACTTCCCTGGGTGAATCATTAAGATGTCTGGATCTGTAATATACTAAAACGAATAGATTTGACCTCATGTATGGCTCAGAATTAGTGAATATTTAATCTGCTTTCATTACATTACAATTCTAGCATATATATATATATATATATATATGTTCTCTTTGCATGCTGGGAATCTGCATTTTTTTTATTTTCTCTTCTGTATCTATTCCACTTAATGCAGAAAACTATAAATATGTATAAGCTTGTAAATGTCAGTGATATAACGTCGGATGTGAATGTTTAATATAATTTATAGCCAAACAGCAACCTGGATATCATAAGAAACTCTGAATAAATTTAAACAATGTGGCTGAATTTGATTTATATAAATTAAAGTGTAAAGTCCTGATGCTATACTGATACACCAAGCTAGACATTTCAGCAAGAAGATGCCAAGCGACAGACACCAGCTTAATAGAGTTAAGGAATGTGTATTGGAACATTCTTTCTCCTTAATTCTGACAAGACAGACATACTTTTATTATTAGCACAGGCAGCTAGATGTTACACCAAATGCTGCAGTGAAAAACTCTGGTGTGATTCCAGTCCCTTTTGTGGATTTTCTCAGATTTATACAATTAAGAGACAATGAAATAAATCTTATTACATGATTAGTCAATCTATTGTAACACCTTGCTGTCTGGATGTTCTAGCAGAATCATAAACAAGTTCCAGTTAGTCCATGGTCCACTAGCCAGAGATCAAATCTGATATTACCCAAGTAACATTTTTCTCTTTAATATTCCAATGGTCATTTTTAATTAAAGGTACAGGCTCTTTATTAGTACCTAGAATAATAAAAGCTGCAGCAGGTTTTTATTTTTTACAAAATTCCCAATAAACAGCAATTAAATTTAATTAAATCTAATTTGTGTTTACAGTCTGAAACTAAAAGTCTAAGCTAAGAATTACGTATGTTTAGTAAAGATGTTTGTTAAACAGCTATTTTAGATTTAAAAACATTTTGTGTCTGAAAAATTGCCTGTTACAAAAGCAGTGGTGAACAGTAACAAAGTAAATGTAATTCTTGAATGTACTTAAGTAGCTTTTTCACGTATCTGTACTTTACTGAAGTGTTTCCATTTAGGGAGACTTTTTTTACTTTTACATTTCAAAGTCAAATATCTTTTTTTTTTTACTCAAATATCTTTTTATTTAACTGCATTAGTGAAATCAGTCGTTTCTTTTTATTAATGAAGATAAAAACGTAACCGGTAAAACACGCAGCGAGTCACCAATCAGGATCGAGCGCACGCTCTGTTTTACACGTGTTCTGATTGGCGCTTGGTGCATCTACTGATCACCAACATACAGTTCAGCATCAGTTCAACATCAAGCAGAACATTTAGAGAGGAATAAATGATGAAGAAACTCCAGACTCGAACTCGACACAACACACGTGACCTCGTTTACATGATATCTTGGGTTCATGATGATTGTAATAGAAATCAATCAGTGTTTGAGTCATTAATATTAATCTATTAATAGATCAGTGTGCTGAGAGTCACATTCGAGTCTTTACACATAAACTGAGGTGAATAAGTAAAGAGTCTTGAAATAATAATGGGAACATTATAGTTATAATAACTTATAATACTTTACAGGGACACTTTTACTGGAGTCAGAATTTACCAAGAGAATCTCTACTTTCCTGGTTTGTGTACTTCGTCAACTAGTGAGCAAAAGAAAATTGTGTGTAATAAATAATATTAGTAAATAAAAGGATAAATTTAGCAACTTAGCATGTTTCCGCATCATAAGAATATTATTATTTCACTCGAAACAACTAGTCGGTTTGGCACAAAGCTTTTTTTTTTTTTTATAAAGAAACTTATTATAAAGATACAATTATAATTATACTGTGTGAAAGTTTGGCTATGTCAGGGCTACGTCCTGCTCCAGACACATGCCGCATGCATGTCAAACTTTAAATGTCACCATTCAAAAGGTCAAATGGTGTTATATTACTTGTCCTAGTCAGAAGCCGAGTCTGTTTTATTGAGAAGTCGGTGACTGAGTCAGCTTCTTAATTACAGTTGACATAACCTATTTAATCCTATTATAATTAATACGGGCCTGGGCGGGATGTAGCATCACAGCGGGAGCAAGGCCATGGAAATTAGACGACAGTTTCATTGAGGGACGTGACGTTTTGGTCACAGAGCTGAAGGGACAATTACAGTATCTGTCTCGCTGGGACAAAAGAGAGGCCCTATAACACACATTCTAGAACCATACAAATTAATGACTGCCTTCCTCATTTCCCATTTCTGCATTACACATGATCAAGTAAGGATGAAAACTGTAAAGCAGAATTACTGTTCCCAAGTGATTCCTCTTTATATTATTCATTCTTTTTTTTTATATATTTTCCCTGATTATTTTTATTCCTTTATTACCCAACAATTGCAAATTTTCTACATTTATTTTTACGTTCATTTCCAATTTAATTCTATTTAATGTTGTGTGAAATTTTAGTTACTTCCTGTTGTCACTAACACAATATAGACAAAAGTTTGAGAACCATAAGATGGGCTTTTTTTAAACATCTTATTCCATATTGTGTCTCCCTTTGCTGTTGCAATAAGCTCCACTCTTCTGGGAAGATGTTTGACTAGATTTTGTGGAGATTTGTGGAGATTCATTCAGCCACAATCATATTAGTAAAGTCAGGTACTGATGTAGGTGAGACGGTGAGAAGGTTCCTGGGGTGCGTTTACATTCATCCCAAAGGTGTTCAATAGAGTTGGAGCTCTATAGCAGGAGATCTTCCACTCCAACCCACAGCTTTATGGAGCTGGCTTTGCTTTCACTTGTCTCCTAGCTCAAGTGAAAGAAGAATCTCGTGCTACCTCATCCAAAGACGTCCTACACAATTGTGTGCCTCCAACAGTTTGGGGAAGAATTCCATATGGCTGGAAAAGTCAGGTGTCCCAATACTTTTGTCCATAGTGTATGTGGGCAAGAGGACAAAAAAAATACTTTAAATATTTTAGGAGAATTAAAATCAAGACATTATAATTGGTGTTATTATTATATAACTTCTACTGGATCATAAAATCAAAGTCCAAAAACTGTTTCTTAGGTAGCATCCATTTTAATAAGCATCAGTCAGACCAATATATCCACGGATGGATGGATGGATGGATGGATGAATGGATGATTGGACAGATCAAATAGACAGACAGATAGATCCACAGAGTGCAGTGATGGTCTGAACAATTTTCATTTTTATATTGGCAAATAGGAAGGAAAAAACAGCAATACATTATTTTCATAAAGTAAAAAAGAGAATAAAACTCGAATAGTTCAGAACTATCGCAATCTTGCGTCACGTGAAAGTCCCTGAGAAAAGAAGAAGCAAAAGCAAAACAACTCTAGCACACATTTACATGCCTCACGGAAGATCAAAGTGTAAAAGCCACGGTTCCTCCGCTCGCTCCTCTTGCGGATAAGACTACGAAATATCAGACCGAATGTTGGGCCGATCAAAGACAAGCAGGTAGAAAAAAAGACAGAAACCATGAAAAGTGAGCTGCTGAAACTCAGAGATAGAAGCTGCCTAAACACGACTGAATTTGGACCTTGTATTATATCCAAATTACTGAGAATAGAGTGAATAAAAAGTCTAAGAGTGTTCTATTACTTCCCTTAATTAGATTACAGAGAATCATATTTTTAGAAGTTTCTTATTGCTGTGTATTTTCCAGCACTTAGACTTGTTTCAGGGAGGAACCTATCAAAAGATGAATGCGTTCAGAAACATCTTGTCCTTCCTTTCAATAATGAAAAGCTTAAGGGCATCCACAACACCAACTGAAAAAATCTATCACATGTTCCAGCAAAGCTCTTATCATCAGAAATGTAACTCTTTAAATAGATGACCTCGAACTTCACAAACTGGCATCCATCCCAGAAAGCAGATGTGAGATTACAGAAAATCTAGAGTTCTCTTTTGCAGATGTGATCAAATCTGCATCATTACTCTTGAGACATTGAAAAAGTCAGGCTAATAAATTATGCGCAATTTTACATTCAGTATATCAGCAATGAGATCATGAATTTGATCATGCTTGCACTCGGTTGGCTACCCTTCTAGAACTAACGTTTTGAAAGTAGCATCACTGTTACTCCATTATTGATACAGTAGGTATAAAGGTAACATCGTTAAGATTATTTAATTGTTATTCCAAGGTAGGGGGTCTTTAGGAACACTCCTGCAAATAATGTTGATCTGCTTCTTTTTCTCCTTCTTCTTTCAGCTGCTCCCATTAGGGGGTGCCACAGCGGATAATCTGTCTCCATACCCCCCCAGTGCTCTACATCTGCCTCTTTCAAACCAACTACCTGCATGTCTTTCCTCACCACATCCATAAATCTCCTTCTTGGTCTTCCTCTTTTCCTCCATCCTCAGCATATTTTGACCCATTCATCTTAATTTATCCTCTCTTACCCTGTCTACAAGATGTCCTAACTGCACAGCCCCTCTGATAAACTATTTAAATATAGAGATTTTATCCAACAGGTAACATCCTGTTGGTCCAAAATAGGGGGTCTAGAGGTAACATTCTGGAGTTATTGTCTCTGCTGGAAAAAGTATAGGGGGTCTGGAAGTTACATCCTTCAGGTAATGTAACTGTTATTATGTAACTGTATGGTGTATAGAGGTAACATCCTACGGTGTAATGTCTCTGTTAGTCCAGTTTGGGGGTCTAGAGGTAACATACTGCAGGTAATGTCTCTATTGGTCCAGTATGGGGGGTCTAGAAGTAACATCCTGCAGGTAATGTCTTTGTTGGTACAGTTTGGGGGTCTAGAGGTAACATCCTGCAGTCAATGTCACTGTTGGTCCAGTATAGGGGGTCTAGAGGTAACATCCTGCTGGTAATGTCTCTGTTGGTCCAGTATGGGGGTTTAGAGGTAACATCCTGCTGGTAATGTCTCTGTTGGTCCAGTATGGGGGTTTAGAGGTAACATCCTGCATGTAATGTCTCTGTTGGTCCAGCATGGGGGGTCTAAAGGTAACATCCTGCAGGTAATGTCATTGTTGGTCCAGCATGGGGAGTCTAAAGGTAAAATCCTGCAGGTAATGTCACTGTTGGTCCAGTATAGGGGGTTTAGAGGTAACATCCTGCTGGTAATGTCACTGTTGGTCCAGTATGGGGGGTCTACAAGTAACATTTTGCTGGTAATGTCTCTTTTGGTCCAGTATGGAGGGTCTAGAGGTAACATCCTGCAGGTAATGTCACTGTTGTTGCAGTGTGGGGAAACATGGTTTGGACATGTCTGGTGGAGGGTCATGGGGTATATCAGTAGGAGAATGCTGAGGATGGAGCCACCAGGAAGGAGGAAAAGAAAAAGACCAAGGAGGAGGTTTATGGATGTGGTGAGGGAAGACATGCAGATTGTTGGTGTGAAAGAGGCAGATGTAGAGGACAGGGGGGGATGGAGACGGATGATCTGCTGTGGATTAATGCACTAATGGGAGCAGCCAGAAGAAGAAGAAGAAGACACATTCCTATTTTCCCCAGAGATTTGGCACTTGCTATGGTTCTTAAAACATGAATTAAAATGCTAAAAAAAAAAAAAAAAAAAGAAAAACAGTGAACCCGAGAAGACACTGTAGTGAAACTTTATTTTGTGAGTGGAATGGGTAAGTATGTGTGTGTACAGTATACATTTTGTGCATTGATATTATTATTATAATATAGAATGCTAGTCAGAAGTTTTTGCACCTCTGGTGTTTGCTTTATTGCGGTTTAATCCCTATTACTGTCACAGACCAAACAAAATGATACACTACAGCAGTTAAAAACAAAACCTAAACCTCAGAGGAACTTATTAAGTGCTCGCTCCCAGATCCTAATGCTACTCTAAATGAGTTCTTTATTAAAGACAGGAGCATTTGGAGGGGACAGCCATTAAGCCTAAAGATAGAATACTTATAGTGTTTATTTATTATGAAACCTAAACGTGGAGTGTAGGAAGAGAAAGTGTAAGGTAGATCTATTTTCAGCTTGCTTATGTGTATTTATAAGCTGGGATTGGAAAAATTGAGTATTAAAATTAATATTCAAAAGAATGTAAGAGTATACTGTGCGTTTCACTCACTGATTGTCATTTTATCAGTATTAACACTAATTACTATTTTCTAGTAAATAAAAGGAATGTATGGAACATTAAGCATTTTAGTATACATCACAATATCCATGCTGATTATTAATTAGAAAATGGCTTTTTGGATCATCATCATCGTCATGAACGTTCTTTGTATCGGTGGAATAAAGTTGTGCTGGACGACAGCCTGATGTTACACCATTTTAACTCATTTCAGCATGGAATTGAGTTTAAGCATTATTTCATGATGACAACTGAAAGCTTGGCAGATGTTTCCACTGCTTTGACCTTCTCTTGCCATCTGTGGTTCTGCTGAGGATTTTGTGTCTGAGAGGAATTGACATTTTAACATTTAGCCAAACATCATAGCTACATGCAGGCAGCTTGGTGCTTTCCAGATCCTCAGACCTCATTTTTAACCCACTAAAAACCTAATAAAACTAAACTAGCTGACTAGCAATCTTACTAACTGGCTGACTGGGGAAGTAGCAGAGTGGTTAAGGTGCTTGGGTACCGATTGGAAGGTCGGGGGTTCAAGCCCCTGGTATCTATCTTTCTTTCTTTCTTTCTTTCTATTATTAACCACACTGTAAAAAATCCAACTTTCGAAAAGTTTGAATAACTTATATCTATTAGTTAACTGGACAATAAAACTCAAAAAAGTTGACTTAATAAGTGGAAATAAGTTAGTTAAAAAATTGTCTGACCAACTTAATTTGAAATGTTGACTGGATATGCACATATAAGTTTACAAGCACACAAGTTGGCTTGGTGGTTGGCGCATGCGCGCTATAACGTGCAGACGTTGGAGTGAACATGGAATGATAGCGCCATTTTGATCATCAGTCAAGCTTCAGGACAGCTTCTTCAACCCTTCGAACATCAGTGATTAAAGTAAGCATATTTATTCATTTTATTATATTCTTTTATAATGTTGAAATGTTTGTAATGTTTGTGAAACATCAGTGTGAGCATTAAACATTGTTTGCGACATGCAAATGTATCTAATGTTAGTTAGAGTTTTTAATGCCAGTAAATGTACAATTGTTTTTGACCTGGTTTTAAAAGTCATAACTAAGAAATGTAGTGTCACTGGTCAAGCTTATTATTTTAAAGCAAGTTTGCATGAACGCAGTGCCGGCGTTAAGGGGGGCAAACCCAAAGAGGTTGTTGTGCTGCGTTACAGTTTTTAATTCATTTAATATATTAGATATTAGAAAATGGCTCGTCGGGTCTACTTCTGCAAGACCTTCTTCAGGTTTAGAATGTACTCCTATCACTCAGCCTCTCAGCCAGCACCACCTATTCAATCTGACATCACGGAAACACCTGTTAGCACTAACTCTGAAACTGGGGCTAATGGAGCCGAGGCGGAATTTTCAAATCTACAGGCTGTGGATGATCTCGGGATCGTTCAACCTAATCAAGAAAATTAAAACAGTACCCTGCACGCATGTTTGGTGGCAAAAAAACCCTTGCTTTTTTTTTTTTGGTCTAGTTGGTACATTAATCGAGACTAGCTTGAGTAAGCGTAAAAGCTGATTCTGTGGGGGGGGTTTTGCAGTCGTAGATGTAATGTTGGCACGAGTCGTGTGGAAGCGTTTGTGAACGCTGGATACCGTAATTATTTTGTGATTTTCTTTACGGTAAATGAGCTGACAGTGTGTACTAGTTGTATGTGTGTGCCCTTGCACTCTATTGGTTTTTTTATGCCTCGTTTTTGCAAGTTATTTTTGCTGATTAGTTAGTTATGGTCTGGCGCCGGCTCTGCATGAACGTTCTTGTCAAGGTGAAAATATGTCGCAATCCCAGTTTTATATCTTGCAAATCTAACTACATGGTTTGCAATGGCTTTATTTAAAAAAAATTTGGGAGCAGGAGATCATGACGAACTAATCAACCCAAACTTCATCGTTTTGTCTTTATTCATTTTATTACATTTTTTATATTGTTGAAATGTTTGTAAAACATCGCGACATGCAAATATATACTCTTGTTAGAGTTTTTACTGCCAGTATAAAGCACAATTGTGTGTTTTAAATCAATGGATCCCTACAAATGTCTTGTATTTAATGTGTTTATTGTCTTTTGTCGTAACGCTGTCGTATAAGACTCGGTGTAATGCGCTTAAAACTCTTTTTACAATGGGCATGATACAAATTGCAATCAATTTTTGCCCATCGCCCAGGATGCAACAACAGTCCAACAGTTAGATATTTAAAATTGTAGATTACTGTCAAGAGCTGCTGCTGTTACACAGAATGGCCTGATCGTGGTGACGAAGCGCAGAAAACTAATTTCACTCCAGCATTAAACACAAGTCTTAAGTCGTAAGCAGCACTAAGGAATAGGTCAGAATGCAATACTGGTCTAGGCCTTTTGGTAACATGAACAAGAAATCTTTATCACAAGAACACCAGTATTTTTTATGCAAGTTAAACTTTTATTATTTTATAAGAATTTACATGATGGATTATAAAAAAGAAAAAAAATACTGGTGTTTGTGATGCTGATAAATTGTCCATGTTACCAACAGACCTAGACCAGTGTAGTGTCTTGACCCATATACTGGTAATATTTTATAGATATTTCTCTATAGATATTTTTTGTAGATATTTGTTTTATTGTTGTACATGATATTTGCCTGTACACCATAGCATAACATACACTGGCAATCAAAATTAGAAAACAATTTATAAACAATTGAACAATTCTGAAATAATGTGATCTTCACTGCTCAACAGTTGAAGGAGTTTTTGTTCTGTTCTGTCTACCAGAACACCTTTTCCACAAAATAACAAGGGCATTTCCAAAACAAAACTTTATTTTGCAGAAAACACACTGATCAAAATCAGAGAACAACAATGACTGTAGCATGGAAATAAGTTTACAACAACATTTTCTGAAGGTTACAACAGTCAGCAATTAGTAGGAAGTGTCCAGGCCTCTGCTCTGAATGACTTCAGCACATCTGCGTCCACAGGACAGCACTCGTCTCTCACACTGCTCTGGTGTGATTTTGGTCCACTCTTCTTCCAGTCTCCTCCACAGTTCGGTGACTGTAGTGGGTTTCTTGGCCATAACTTTGTCACCAAGGATTTTCCAGAGGTTCTTTATTGGGTTGAGATCAGGACTCTGGGCAGGTCATTATTTCAATGTTTTCAGTTTCAAGGAACTGCTTTACCTGTTTTGCTGTGTGACGGACCGTTGTCCTGCATGAACACTGCGGGCTGATTGGGTGATGAACGCAGAGAAGGAACCATATGTTGTTGAAGAAGGTTCTGATAAACATTTGCATTCACTCTGCCATGTAGCTGTATAAGAGGCCCAACTCCTGCTGCAGAAAACATGCCCCAAACCATCACACTTCCTCCTCCACTTTTCACTGACTTCTTTACACACTTTGGGTTCAGTCTTTCTCCAGTTGGTCGCCGAACATAATGTTTCCCATCGGACCCAAATTAATTAAACTTGCTTTCATCACTGAAGTGAACTTTGGACAAGTTCTCCTCTGTCCACACAACATGCTTAGTCTAGCCTTTTGATTCTTTCTGCTAATGAGAGGTTTGGTCACTGCAGACTGGGCTTTCAGTCCAAATGCTCTTAAACGTCGAGACAGATCCTTACCCTGTTCAGAGCTGAACTGGTGAGCAATTCCAGCTGCAGTGTGGAAACGGTTGCCCATTGAGATCCTCCTCAGGATCCTGTCCTCTCTTGTATTTGTCTTCCGTGGACGACCAGCCTTCTTGGCGGACTTGAATGAGTTTGTGATGTTGTAAAGATTCAATATTCTTTAAATCACAGATTTGGAACGACCAACTTGTCTTGCTACGGCTGATAGGGTCGTCCCTTTGGCCTTCATCTGGACAACCTGCTGCCGGAGGCTTTCAGTCACTTTAGAGCGGCCCACCATCTTGCAGAGTCGGTGAAACTGGAAGTTAGGCTGCCAGTTAAATAGGGGTTGACAGATAATCAAGAAAATTAGCACCAGGTGCCAGATTAACACCAATAACTGGGAGGTATCTGAAAGTGTTCTCTAATTTTGATCAGTGTGTTTTCTGCAAAATAATGTTTTTTTGAAATGCCTTAGTTATTTTGTGGAAAAGGTGTTCTGGTAGCATGATATAGACAGGACAAAAACTCCTTCAACTGTTAAGCGGTGAAGATGACATTATTTCAGAATTGTTCTCTAATTTTGCTTGCCAGTGTACATTGGTCAGCAATAGGCACAAACACATATACAGCTTATTTACTGGGGTTTCAGACCTTAGCATGCAATGTAAAATTTGCCCACTCTTCTCAAGAACTTCTTCTAAAACACACAAGACTGCGACATGGAGGACGAGTAAATTGGAATTGTTTTTATGACAACTGTATTTGCATCTCTAAAACCCGAAGTGCACTCAAATCACATCTTACAAAAATACCCAAAAGAACTCAAATATACTTTTGAGGTCATTGAGAAGGTGTTTATGGAAATGGGCACTCGATGCTCTGCAAGGGTACAGTCTTTGAAAACTAAGCTCTTCCTGTTTTAAAAATGTTAGTTTTTTGGTGTTATGAAAATGGGGCTTACTGCTCGGCAAAGGTACAGTCCGTAAAAAGTAAACTCTTACTGGGAATGTTGACATTTTGGTGTGAGCATCTTTTGATGGCAACAAATATTAGCATCTTAATGTTAAAATGTTAATTAATAAAATAAATTGTTAGTTTAACAACTGAGTTGTTGAAATGTTAATATAATGTCTTACAATGTCATTTTTATTTAATTTGTTTTGTTGTTGATTGTGAGTTTATTTTTCATCTTTTCAGATTCTTTATTGTGCCATTTTATTTGTTATTTTATATAAATTTAATTTATATTTGTACTAATTTATTTTATTGTTTAAAAATTTCCATTGATTGCAGTGTATTTTGTAAGGTACGTGTTGACATTGTTGACAGTGTTACAGTGTTGAACTTCTATGTTTTAATATGTTTTATGTTTATTAGTGTTTTAATGTTTTAAGCATCTAAGGAATAAATTCAAAGCCTTTACACGTTAAAAGGTTAAAAGTGAATCTTCAATTATCTTCAGATTGTTTTTTTATTGATTGACAGTTTTCCAGGATTTTTATTTCGACTTTTTTTTTTTCTGTTAGGAGGTATGGCTATTGTTTGACCTTGTTTGTATTTAAGATAATTAACACACAAAACTTAAAGTCTGCAGTTATAGTTTTATTTTATAACATTGTGTAAATGCTAACAAAACATCTTTGTCCAGAAAACTACTAACATAATTTATTGGGACACATTGAAAAATAATTACAAGTAAGTTTAACCAGAAAAACTGTGTTAGCTGAACAAAAAAGAGATATGTGACTTTACTCAGTGATTTGAGTTGAATGAACAACTTGGTCCAATGTTGAGTAAACTCAAAAAAGCTGTGCACCAAGTTGCCTTGAAATTTTAAGTTAAGTCAACTTTTCATTTTTTACAGTGCATCTCACTACCAATGACCTATTAGGCCACCTGCCTAATATCGTGTTTTTCCCCCTTTTGCTGTCAAAACAGTCGTGACCCATCGATCATTAACATCAAGAACTTCAGCAGTTTCAGCTACAGGAGCTCGTCTGTTGGCTCGGACCACACGGACCAGCCTTCGCTCCCCACGTGCATCAATGAGCCTCAGCCGCCTACGACCCTGTCGCCAATTTATTGAGGTCAAACACGTTCCTTGCGCTTGCCAATTTTTTCTGCTTATAACACATCAAATTTAAGGACAAACTGTTCCCTTGCTGGTTAATAAATATATCCACCACTAACAGGAGCCATGATGAAGAGATAATCAGCGTTATTATAATGCCATAATATTATCCCTGGTCGGTGAAGCTTCTCAGCTGTATGAATGAGATAAACGTAAGTTGCTCTGGATAAGTATAAGGGTGTCTGTGAAATGTTATAAATGTAAAATGTAATGTACTAATCTCATTAATTAGCTGGTTACCGGTTTTATTAACTAGCCGACTACTGATAGCATTAAACAGCTTACTACAAATCTCATTAACTTGCTAACTACCAGTCTTAGTTATCAGATAACTCTCAATTTTATTAACTAGCAAGTGATTAATTTCATTAACTAGATGACTACTGCTTTTTTAACTAGCTAACTACTGTTCTCATTAACTGGCTGACTACTGATATTGCTAACTAGCTAACTATTGGTTTCATTAACTAGCCCTTAACCTCCAGCTGCACAGTTGTATAACTATGATCATTTTAAATCCGTATAAATGCTGTAAATGGAAATGAAAAGAAGCTCATCACAGAAGCATTAAAAATAGGTAAGTATAAATAAGTAGAAGATCTGGTTTGGTTTCTATACAGTTTAATATAAAACTG
Organism: Silurus aristotelis; assembly: GCF_946808225.1. Taxonomy (NCBI): domain Eukaryota; kingdom Metazoa; phylum Chordata; class Actinopteri; order Siluriformes; family Siluridae; genus Silurus; species Silurus aristotelis. The sequence continues at coordinate 2,622,065 of NC_139575.1, forward strand.
GAATCTAGTCTATGCACTTATATAAACAGGAAACAGTTCAACAGGACAATATAAGTTGGGTTTAATTTCCACTTCTTATCAGCTCCAGTGTAATGAGTACAGGATTTATAAAACATTCATCTATAATAACAGTTTACTGTCTGAAACATGGGTGGTGAAGGACACATGGAGAAATGCACTCATGGCTATTTAGAAATATAAAGTCCATCAATGTGGGCCATTTAAATTAACGAAGGAACAATGAAATGAGCTGCAGGTCTGTTTTATGAGCTACGAGTTTCATTAAACCTGCCGTAATTAAAGTCGCCTGTATCAAGGAAAAGTGAAACGACGCAATATTATCCGCAGATCCTATCGTATTAGTTGATCCGCCGCAGTTCACAGGGATTAGAGGACAGAAGGAAAAAATGTGATCAATTCTATCCCATGTTCATATTTTCTCCATTTTTTCAAGGCACAAATGAAAATCCCTTTCATCTGATGGCCTGAAAAACTCAAACAAAGCTAGAATCATTTTTAGACAATTATATAACAAGAACCGTGTGATGGTGAGAAGATATTTAGGAAGTCTAATAAGGGTTTAACGGTACACGTATTCCTACCGTTTCAAATTACGACTTTCGTTTTGATGCACACGTGTACCGCAGGTAATCCTTTTTACGTGTGGAACATAGTAACGATCTGAGTTTCCTCACGGACGAAATAAGTGGCGGACCGCAAGTTTGTTTAGTCTCCGGCTGGGGTATAATAAAGAAACTAAAGTTTGCACAGTGTTATTGTAGCTACTCGCTCCACACCAGAAATACGATTTGTTTGGTACATACGCAAAATCGCCACTTCCTGGTTATCCAATCCAGCGCTATGGAGTTTTATGTCCAGCTTCCAGAATTTCTCCTAAAATAAAAAATACCGACAATTCTGCATATCGAGGGAATGATTGAATAAAGGATGGAAGGAATGAAGACATTGGTTAAAGTATGCCAAAATATTAGAACAGTTAAGTTGATCATATCTTGTAAAACACACACACACACACACACACACACACACACACACACACACACACACACACACACACACACCTACATATACACTGTATCACTTTAATGGGGTTTAACAAATGTTTAATTAAACTAATAAATATAATTTGTTCAATTATTAAATATTATATAATCAATTTAATTTGTTAATTTGTGCCAGTTTAAAAAAGGACAATCAATTTTATGTTTTGCATTCCTTCCCCCTAAACATACCGATATTTATTCGAACTGTGACTTTAAAACTGAGGTAATGCACGGAACCGTGGGTTTTGTGTACCCTCACACCCCTAAAGTCTAATCAGTGACTCTTTACCCTGAACCCTGAGTCATAAAACTGAAATAACGTTGCCATAAACATGTCATGTGCAGTTATTAGATTTTCAACTGGCAGTATTTTGAGGTTATAACTGCTTGTTACCTGAGCTCTTTGGTAAAACAACTGCAATTATTTTTCATATCATTAATCTGCATTCTGATTGGTCACAAAAACTTCAAACTCTTAACTCTAAACAACGAAGTTTAACCTCGAACCCTTAACCCTAAACCTAGTCCTTGATGTCTGACCCTAACCCTTGACAATAAACCCAACCTCTAACCCTTGACCCTAACTCTAACTCCTAACTTTAACTACTAACCCTTAACCCTAAACATTAATGCCTAACCATAGCTGCTGACCCCAAACCCAAATCTTTATCTCTAACCTCTAACCCTAAACTCATAACCTTTAACTTTATACCATGAGGTTTAAACCCCACCCCTGACCCTAACCCTAAACCCTGATGTCCAATCCTAACCTTTGGCTATGAACCCTAAACTCTAACCCTACCCCTGACCCTCATCCTAACTTTAACCCCAACCCTTAACCCTTAACCCTAATCACTAATTCTAACCACTGACCCTTAACCCGAAATCCTAACCCTTAACTTCCAACCCTTATCTTTTAACCATAAAGTATAAACCAAACCCCTGGCCTAAACCCTAAACCTTTGTGTCTAATCCTAACTCTTGACCATAAACCCTAACTTCTAACCCTAACCCCTGACCCCTGACCCTGACCCTCACTCTAACTGCGACATTTAACCCTTAACTCTAAACTTTAATCTCTAGCTCTAACCCCTGACCCTAACACCAACTTCTACATTTTACCACTAATCCTTAACCCTAAACCCTAAACTCCTAACCCTTAAATCTCTACCCTAACCCCTGACCCTCACTCAAACTCCTACATTTAACCCTTAATTCCTAATCCTTAAATCTCTACCCTAACCCCTGACCCCTAAATTCTGGAAAATATTTGAAAATAATCTGAAATGTATTGTGATAAACAGACAATCTCCGAGCATGGCAGATGTGTTCTTAGATTAAATTATAAAATGACATTGTGATAATTAGTCATAATTATAAAACATCACTGGACATGTCCATAACCTGCCGTGACATGTTTATTACATGGTTATGTCAGGTGAAGACAGAGTTCACACTAGGGGGCGGTAAGTGTACTGTACGTAGACAAGACAGTTCGAATGTTAGCATGAAGACCTTGCGCTTAGAGCAAACATTCATTTTTGTGCTGGTGGATTGCAGTGTGGTTACAAATGCGAAAAAACAAAACGAGTATATATATATATTAGAAAGAAAACAAATGGGCGGGGCTCAAGTGTGACAACATAAAAGTCCCAAAACTCCTCCCACATTTGCGACGTTACAGTGGAAATAACACTAATGATGGTAAAAGCACCGGTGGAAAAACACAGCAGGCGTTCCCTTGTTCCAATGATTTGAAGTTTTCTCTTCATCATCTTTATCATCTTCCTTGGAAATCACACACTGACGCAGTGCAGTCCCTCGTTCAGTTCTGCAGATTTAGATGTTCCAGCCGAGGCCTATGTGAGTGGCCAGGAGGTAGCACATGCCTATCGTACACGTCATCACCATCATGGGGAAACCCAACCTGCAAAACAGAACAGGAGTTTAGCAAAACTATTGTAGAGGATTGTAAACTGTAACAGAGCCAATAAGTATGTGCGCCCCTAATTATAGCACCCATACATTCTTCTGTTTTCTCAAATAAATAAAAAAACACACATTAGCAAAGAACAAAGTCTTCAATGTTTTTCAGGTCAAGGAACCCTCAGGCGATAAAGACATGGGTCAGGGACCCCCTGATATTAAAGAAACCAATCATATTCTTCTTTTTTTGGTTTCTCCCATTAGGGGTCGCCACGGCGGATCATCCATCTCCATACCCCCCTGTCCTCTACATCTGCCTCTTTCACCCCAACTACCTGCATGTCTTCACTCACCACATCCATAAACCTCCTCCTTGGTCTTCCTCTTTTCCTCCTTCCTGGTGGCTCCATCCTTAGCATCCTCCTACTAATATACCCCATGTCCCTCTTTTGCACATGTCCAAACCATCTCAATCACACCTCCCTCACCTCCCAAACATCATAGTCCACGGAGACTCCTGTCTGACCTCGTCCATCAACCTGTTCATCACCACTGCAAACAGGAAAGGGCTCAGAGCCGATCCTTGATGCAGTTCCATCTCCACCTTGAACCAGTCTGTTGTTCCTACTGCACACTTCACTGCTGTCACACTGTCCTCATACATGTCCTGCACCACCCTCACATACTTCTCTGACACACCTGACTTCCTCATACAATACCACACCTCCTCTCTCCACCCTGTTGTACACTTTCTCTTAATCCACAAAAACACAATGCAACTTCTTCTGACCTTCTCTATACTTCTCCATCAACATTCTCAAAGCAAATAATGCGTCTGTGGTGCTCTTCCTCGGCATGAAACCATACTGTTGCTCACAGATGGTCACCTCTTCTCTCAGCCTGGCTTCCACTACTCTTTCCCATAACTTCATGGTGTGACTGATCAACTTTATTCCCCTGTAGTTACTGCAGGTCTGCACATCTCCTTTATTCTTAAAGATCAGTACCAGCACACTCCTTCTCCATTCCTCAGGCATCTTCTCACCTTCCAGAATATTGTTGAAATGATTCAAGAGAAAAATGAAGGCTCTTGTTTGAACATTCCATTCCACATCAAGTCCCAATTCGCTGTTATATTACACTCCACTCTTTTGGGAAGATGTTCCACTAGACTTTGTGGATATTGGTGTGAGATTCATTCAGCCACAAATGCATTAGTAAAGTCAGGTACTGATGTAGGTGAGATGAGGAGGTTTGCAGTGTTAAGCCGAATTGGAGCTTCCAAATACATCCAAAGAGGTCGGATGCAATTGTGTGTCTTCAACTGGCAATTTGCAGAAAACAAAACGCATACAACTCAAACAGTCAATACTTTTGGGCATTGTTTATATTTGCTAATTCTTTGTTAACCCTGGTTTCGTATTGAAAAGCAGCTCATGAGTAGAAGAAGAAAAGAAAAAAGTATACATTTTCTAGCTGTAACTTAAAGTGATTAGGGTTAAATATCAGCAGGACTGAAGGTCTTCATAACAAGGACTTCTGAGTGCAGAGTTTGATGTCTGAGCAGATGTCAGGGTTTGAAAGCGACTTTTGAAAGCTGGAGGAAACCTTCATCCCTCTGATGTACGCTGCTTTTATGCTCTTCATAATGGCCATCTATTTTCAGAGACATTTTCAGGACAGCCTTTTATACCCTCGCCCGTGGTGATGTTCTTCCATCGAGAGTGTAATTATGACGAGGTCGTGCAACGAGATCGTCGTCGTTCAACGTCCTTCTGTCCACGATTTCACTACGCAGTGTTCCAGTAGGACGTTTTTCAGTACATGTCAGAGCACAAACCAAGCCATGAAGTCCAGGGAATTGTCTGTAGACCTCCGAGACAGGATTGCTTCGAGACACAGATCTGGGGATGAGGGACAGAAAGATTTCTGATAGATTTCTGATAGATTTCTGATAGATTTCTGATAGATAGATAGATAGATAGATAGATAGATAGATAGATAGATAGATAGATAGATAGATAGATAGATAGATAGATAGATAGATAGATAGATAGAGTGGGTACGGAAAGTATTCAGACCCCCTTAAATTTTTCACTCTTTGGTATATTGCAGCCATTTGCTAAAATCATTTTAGTTCATTTATTTTCCTCATGAATGTACACATAGCACGCTATATTGACAGAAAAACACAGAATTGTTGACCTTTTTGCAGATTTATTAAAAAAGAAAAACTGAAATATCACATGGTCCTAAGTATTCAGACCCTTTGCTGTGACACTCATATATTTAACTCAGGTGCTCTCCATTTCTTCTGATCATCCTTGAGATGGTTCTACACCTTCATTTGAGTCCAGAAATTTTTTATTATACTGATTGGACTTGATTAGGAAAGCCACACACCTGTTTATATAAGACCTTACAGATCACAATGCATGTCAGAGCAAATGAGAATCATTAAGGTCAAAGGAACTGGCTGAAGAGCTCAGAGACAGAATTGTGGCAAGGCACAGATCTGGCCAAGGTTCCAAAAAATTTTTTGCTGCACTTAAGGTTCCTAAGAGCACAGTGGCCTCCATAATTCTCAAATGGAAGACGTTTGGGACGACCAGAACCATTCCTAGAGCTGGCCGTCCGGCCAAACTGAGCTATCGGGGGAGAAGAGCCTTGGTGAGAGAGGTAAAGAAGAACCCAAAGATCACTGTGGCTGAGCTCCAGAGATGCAGTCGGGAGATGGGAGAAAGTTGTAGAAAGTCAACCATCACTGCAGCCCTTCACCAGTGGGGCTTTATAGCAGAGTGGCCCGACGGAAGCCTCTCCTCAGTGCAGGACACATGAAAACCCGCATGGAGTTCTCCAAGATGGTGAGAAATAAGATTCTCTGGTCTGATGAGACCAAGATAGAACTTTTTGGCCTTAATTCTAAGCTGTATGTGTGGAGAAAACCAGGCACTGCTCATCACCTGTCCAGTACAGTCTCAACAATGAAGCATGGTGGTGGCAGCATCATGCTGTGGGGGTGTTTTTCAGCTGCAGGGACAGGACGACTGGTTGCAATCAAGGGAAAGATGAATGCGGCCAAGCACAGGTATATCCTGGACGAAAACCTTCTCCAGAGTGCTTTGGACCTCAGACTGGGCTGAAGGTTTACCTTCCAACAAGACAATGACCCTAAGCACACAGCTAAAATAACGATGGAGTGGCTTCACAACAACTCTGTGACTGTTCTTGAATGGCCCAGCCAGAGCAATGACTTAAACCCAATTGAGCATCTCTGGAGAGACCTAAAAATAGCTGTCCACCAACGTTTACCGTCCAACCTGACAGAACTGGAGAGGATCTGCAAGGAGGAATGGCAGAGGTTTCCTGAATCCAGGTGTGAAAAACTTGTTGCATCTTTCCCAAAAAAGACTCCTGGCTGTATTAGATCAAAAGGGGGCTTCTACTAAATACTGAGCAAAGGGTCTGAATACTTAGGACCATGTGATATTTTAGTTTTTCTTTTTTAATAAATCTGCAACAGTGTCAACAATTCTGTGTTTTTCTGTCAGTATGGGGAGCTGTGTGTACATTCATGAGGAAAAGAAATGAACCTAAATGATTTTAGCAAATGGCTGCAAAATAAAAAAGAGTGAAAAATTTAAGGGGGTCTGAATACTTTCCGTACCCACTGTAGATAGATAGATAGATAGATAGATAAATAGATAGATAGATAGATAGATAGATAGATAGATAGATAGATAGATAGATAGATAGATAGATAGATAGATAGATAGATAGATAGATGAGTAAATCAGTGAACGATGGGAAACTGCAGGTTTAATCTGCACTCTGCTCCACAGCACACTTCATTTAGTTTGTTGTAGGAATGGGTGTTTATGTGAAAGCCATCAGCAGGAGTGACTGTTAATGACGCTGTATTACAGACTTCTTACTTCACTTTCGACAGTAAAAGTGACTCGACACTCATTTAGCAGCAGCAGCAGTAAAGACACGATCGTCTACTGATACTCAACCGTCTGTTCCCTGAAGAGTTCATGAAATTAGACAAAGAGCACGATGTTCTGCCACTACTGAAGAGAGATCTCATCTACACATGCATGTGAAAATATCTACAACATCAAACTGTTGTGTGTTTCTGTTTATTACCTCCTGGTCAGTGTGATTGCTGGATTGTGATTGGCTGAAAGGAGTTCAGGTGTGAATGCTGGATTGTGATTGGTTGGAAGGAGTCCAGGTGTGAATGCTGGAATGTGATTGGCTGAAAGGAGTTCAGGTGTAAATGCTGGATTGTGATTGGCTGGACAGAGTTGGTGTGAGTTCACAGCCTTGAACACACAGGTAGATGGTGATCAGTTTAACGCAGGGGTCCCCAAACTACGGCCCGCGGGCCGCACACGGGCCGCCTCCACATTTGACCCGGCCCCCTGAACAATACCAGAGACGAAAAAAAATGCTACTACGACCTCACTTTGCCCCAGCACGTTTTTACCCTTATGGCCACCCATACCCCAGTCATAGAACGTGAACGTGACCCCCCCAGAACGGAATAATGGCAAAAAGGTTGGGTAAGAGAAAAATTGATTCAGAATGCAGGGTATTTAACCCGCAGTGGACACACGATTATTTTTTTGTTCAATTCAAAGAAAAGGCTGTTTGTCTCGTCTGTCAAGAGACGGTGGCAGTATTCAAAGAATACAACCTGCGCCGACATTATGAATCCCGTCACAAAGACAAGTATGCTAGCTTGCAAGGCCAAATGCGAGCAGAAAAAATCTCAAAGCTAAAAACTGGACTGTTAGCTCAGCAGACTACATTTGTACGGCAAACTCAGCTGAACCAAGCATCAGTTCGGGCCAGCTTCCGTGTTGCTCAGCTGATAGCAAGCTGCGGTAAACCTTTCACTGAAGGAGAGTTTGTCAAGAAATGTTTGAATGTTGTCGTGGAGGAGGTCTGTCCCGAGAAGAAAGATGTCTTTAATGCCGTGAGTCTGTCGGCAAGTACAATTACCAGACGCGTTGAAGAAATTGGGGGTAATGTGTATGCCCAGCTGCAGCAGAAGACTAAAGATTTTGACTTTTTTTTTTTTTTTTTTACCCAAAGCACTGGATGAGAGCACGGACGAGCAGGACACCGCGGAGCTTCTTATTTTTATTCGTGGAGTTAACGCAAACTTTGAGATGTGCGAGGAGCTGGCAGCCCTACAAAGCCTGAAAGGCACTACGACTGGGGAGGATATTTTCGACAAAGTATGTCAAACCATGCAACAGTTGGATCTGGACTGGGCAAAGCTTGCCAGCATCACGACTGACGGGGCCCCTAGTATGGTGGGCGCGTCTCGGGGTTTAATGGGACGCATGAACCGGGAGATGGAAGAACGGGGTCTCACCGCCCCGCTACAAGTACACTGCCTAATTCACCAGCAAGTGCTGTGCTGCAAAGTGTTGAAGTGGGATTCTGTCATGAAGGTTTTGGTATCGTGCATAAACTTCATCAGAGCAAATGGACTTAAACACAGGCAGTTCCAACAATTCCTGTCTGAACTGGAGTCTGCATATGGAGATGTGCTGTACTACACAGAGATCCGATGGTTGAGCCACGGCAAAGTTTTGAGGCGTTTTTACGAGCTGCTACCTGAAATTAACGCATTTCTTCGGTCAAAACGGTCCCAGAGCGGATCGACCCAGCATGGAAATGGCACCTCGCATTTTTAACAGACGTGACAGAAATGCTGAACGGCCTTAACTTGCAGCTACAAGGGAAGGGGAAACTCATTTGCGACATGTATTCCCACATAAAAGCATTTGAGGTGAAACTAGCGCTAGTTTTGGAACAAGTGAAAAAGCACAACTTCACCCATCTCCCTGCTACCCAAAGCTTTTCTGCAGAAAAGCCAGCTGTCGCGTTCCCAGGTAAAAAGTGTGTGGAAGCACTGGAAATGCTGAAGGCGGAGTTCGGTGTACGATTCCGTGAACTACATGTTCATGCAAAAGAAATCCGTCTTTTTCAGAACCCTTTTGTTGCCGACATCGATGAAGCCCAGCCTTCTTATCAGTTTGAGCTGGCCGAATTACAGAACTGTGATGTTCTGAAAGACGCATTCAAGCCCAACAGTCTCATTGACTTCTATGCCGCCCCCTCAAATGACACCTACCCTAACATAAAAAAACACGCAATGAAGATGTCCACACTTTTTGGCAGCACGTATATCTGCGAGCAAACCTTTTCACGCATGAAACTCCTGAAAACTCCAACGAGATCAAGATTGACAGATGAACATTTGCATCAGTGTTTGAGACTGGCTGTGACTAGAATGGAACCGGACATTCAACTTTTTACCAGCCAGATGCAGGCCCACAATTCACACTGATGAACATACAGTACATAGGTAAGCTGACTTAAATTAGTCATTCTGAGTATGAACAAATATAATCATAATAAAATCTATTGGGATAAAATCCATCTCCACAACCATACTGGTATTGAAATGTATTGTGCTGTGTAGGTGCTGTATCACTTAGTTCGGTTTCTTAGCCTGCTTGCTTTGTGGTTTTCAGAGGGAAGTTAATGAGAGAGAGCCTACAGTGGTGTCGACTGGGCTAGCCTATGGAACCTACAAAACTGGATTATAAGGAAAGAACACAAGAACTTTGAGAGACATTTGAGATTCTGCTCTGACAAGTGAAGTTGAACTTTTACCTAGGATTGTGCATGGCACAGCATAACTTTCTTTCTGTGAAGAACCCAGAGAGGGTTATTTGATTTTTATTGATTTCATAAATAGTGTTATTAGCCTATATATTTTCTGCGTTATTTTATACTGTGAAGAACCCATAGAGGGTTATTTGATCTCAGAAAGGGTTATTAATATTTGGATATGTGTGGTGCGCTGGAGTGTCAGCATGTTTTCTGGAAAACAATAAATGATTACATTTAGGGACCCCTGCGATTGTCACACTTTTTCTGTTAGAAACTGACCCTGGCCCCCATCAGAGAAGGGAAAAGTTATGTGGCCCTCACTGGAAAAAGTTTGGGGACCCCTGGTTTAACGAATGCACTGCTTACACACACATTTTTACTGAGCTTCATGGAGGAGTTTTGCACGTGGTGGAACTTCTATGGTGAATATGGGGATTTTAATAAGCATGTTTAGGCACAAGATAAATTTGGAGCTGAATTGGAGAAGAAAATATGAAATAGAAGAAAACACAGCTCCAGGAGATACTCCAATAGATTTATTATTAGTAGAGACACAAAATAAGTATGTAAATAGATGTCATTTTTTGGCACTACTTTATCTCCTGGTGTGAAGACGGTGGTGAGACCTCCGTTGTTGTACAGTTTTGAGACAGTGGCATCGATGAAAAGACAGCAGGTGGAGATGGAGATGCTGAGATTTTCATCGAGAGTGGATGAGGATTGAGGATAAACAAGATTTGAAATGAGTTTATTATAAGGACCAGGCAGGTAGAACGTTTTGGAGACAAGGTGAGAGAGATGGTTTGGTCATGTGCAGAGGAGGAACATGGGGCATATCAGTAGAAGAATGTTGAGGAAGGAGGAAAAGAAGTAGGTCAATGAGGAGGTTTATGGCTGTGTTGAGAGAAGATATGCAGGTGGTTGGTATGAAGGAAGAAGAAGATGAAGAGGACAGAGTGGAATAGAGACAGATGATCCGCTGTGGTGACCCCTAACAAGAGCAGAAGAAAGAAAGAAGACTTTTTCTGTGTGTGGTTTGGAGGAGCAGAATTCAGCAGAATATGTGGGTCGTATATACAATTATTTCATTCTCCTGTCCTTCTTTCCTTTATTCTTTACCTACCAATTTTCTTACCTTCTTTTTTCCTTTCCTTTTTCCTTCCTTCATTCATCCATTTTTTTCCTTTCTTTATTCATTTGTTTTCTCTTCTCCTTCCTCCCTTCCTACCTTAGTTCCTTCCTTTCATTCTTCCTTCCTTCTGTCCTTCAATCTTTCCTTCCTTCTGTCATTTTTCCCTTTATTCTTTACCCACCTTCTTTTTTCATTCTTTCCTTTGTGACTTTTTTCCCTTATTCTGTCATTCTTTATATTTTTTCCTTCAAGCAACTGAATTAATGATCAAATAATTTTTCTGTTAATTTTCCCATTATTTATTTTAAATTGAGCAATTTAGGAACTGATTTATTTTCTACAATACAATAAAATCATTCAAATTAACGGTTAACAAAAAGAAATGATTTATAATAATAATAATAATAATAATAATAATAATAATAATATTATTATTATTAATATTATTATTATTATTAATAATATTTATTATTATTATTATTATTATTATTATTATTATTATTATTATTATTATTATTATTATTATATTGCAGATTATTTGGATCCATTCAGTCAGTTTTGCTCTGAAAACTTGAACTTGTCAGTGTTGGGAAATGACCGTGGTATAAAGTGATAATAATCCACAGATAAATGTGAAGCCACTTCACCTTGGAAATGATGTTTTGATTATTTATAAGAGAAGCAATTCCATTCTATAAGTCAATCTTTATGATTAACCTCAACAGCGATGGAACTAAAATGATACCCAGATGAGGATGGTTCCCTTTTTGAGTCTGGTTCTGGTGTAAGGTTTCTTCCTCATGCCATGTTCGGAGGTTATTCTTTTGCCAGTACTGATAAAATAATTATAAAACATGACGTTCTTGCCACATAAAAGTTCATCAGGCTCTGAACTGGTCCACATTTGAACATCATAAATTAAATGGTACATTTACATACATGGAACTAATCCAGAACGATTTATATCATTTTTTATATGAATGAGCAGTTGAGGGTTAAGGGCCTTGCTCAAGGGCCCAGCAGTGACATATTGATGGTGCTGGGATTAAAACTCACGATCTTCTGATCAGGAATCAAACATTGAGCTACCACTTCCCCAGTATTAACTCATTTTTCTGTAGAAGAATGTCAGTAGAAAGATCTCCCACCATTTTTGACCCCTTAATCCAATGCTAAGTTCCAGTGTCTATTTGTCTAATGGAATTCTTGCTCATTTCCAGATCAATGATTTATTGTTTTCATTGAAGTGTTTTTTGTTGTTGTTCTGCTCAGGATAAAGGCTCAGTATAACAGCAGTTCTTATTCTGCTCCTTTCCCAGTGCTTCATATCAAAGCTTCGCAAAAGGTTGTGGATTTCTGATTTGTCCACTCCAGCACCATCCTGTACCTGAGAGTTTATTCACATCCCCGAGACGAGATGTTTATTGTGTAGTCACGACGAGGACGAATCGAGGTCGTTTCTCATCTGCCTTACGAGTTTGTAGATCATGCGCCGCTTTTTCCATTACACTCCATGAAATTTTCATGAAGTCTGTTTTGTTCACATCAGAGTTACTAATAGAAAGTGCAGCTCTCCGGTCCGAATGTGAATCTCAGCTGAAGTGTAAAAGACAGATGGAGCTGCTGAAAGTGCGCTGGACATCAATTTAGCGGAAACGAACAGATTCTCAGAGTGGAGAAAGATGGGGCTGAAAAGAAGAGATGAAGGGAGGATCTGGGGGTAAAAAAGGTTAAAAGCAACTAGATCACTAGAGCAAATGGAAAGGATGGAGTGAGAGGCTGAGTGCTGAAGAGTGTATATACTGAAATAGGATTAAGAGATCTCAGGAAATAGAGAGAGAGAGAGAGAGAGAGAGAGAGAGAGAGAGAGAGAGAGAGAGAGAGAGAGAGAGAGAGAGAGAGAGAGAGAGAGGGAGGGAGGGAGAGAGAGAGAGAGAGAGGGAGGGAGGGAGGGAGGGAGGGAGAGAGAGAGAGAGAGAGAGAGAGAGAGAGAGAGAGAGAGGGAGGGAGGGAGGGAGGGAGAAAAAGAGAGAAAGTTAGGAAGGGAGAGAGAGAGAAAGAGAGAGAGAGTGGGGGAGAGAAAGAAAGAGAGAAAAAGAGAGAGCGAGAGAGAGTTAGGAAGGGAGAGAGAGAGAAAGAGAGATAGAGGAAGGGGAGAGAGAGAGAGAGAGAGAGAGAGAGAGAGAGAGAGAGAGAGAGAGAGAGAGAGAGAGAGAGAGAGAAGGAGAGACAGAGAGAGAGCGAAGAAGGGAGAGAGAGAGAGAGAGAGAGAGAGAGAGGGAGGGGATTTGACTCCCCAAAGCTTGAATCAATGGCGTTATATCTGAGGCACATTGCAGAAATCCAGGACGTTTTTCTGTGTTTATTTAGAAAGACGTATATTTATTGGATCATAAGTATTAGGGATCTGCATCTCTGTCATTGAGGCTGATATGATTTGCATCTCGATGCATAATCAACGATAGGACACATATATTAAACTTTCATATGAAGCAGCTACTGATGTGATATGATAAGATTCACCTCCCCATCCCCATCCCATCTTCTCCCGCTTATCGGAGGCCGGGTCGCGGAGGCAGCAGTCTAAGCAGAGATGCCCGGACTTCCCTCTCCCTAGACACTTCTTCCAGCTCTTCCAGGGGGACACCGAGGCGTAGTCTCTCCAGTGTGTCCTAGGTCTTCCCCAGGGTCTCCTCCCAGTGGGACGTGCCCGGAACACCTTCCCAGGAAGGCGTCCAGGAGGCATCCGGAACAGATGCCCGAGCCACCTCAGCTGACCCCTCTCGATGTGGAGGAACAGCGGCTCTACTCTGAGCTCCTCCCGAGTGACCGAGCTTCTCACCCTATCTCTAAGGGATCCCCTGTGGAGAAAGCACATTTCGGCCGCCTGTATCCGGGATCTTGTCCTTTCGGTCATGACCCAGAGCTCATGACCATAGGTGAGAGTAGGAACGTAGATTGACCGGTAAATCGAGAGTTTCGCCTTGCGGCTCAGCTCTTTCTTCACCACGACAGACCGGTACATCGACCGCATTACTGCAGAAGCTGCACTGATCCGTCTGTCAATCTCCCGTTCCACCCTTCCCTCACTCATGAACAAAACCCCCAAGATACTTAAACTCCTCCACTTGCGGCAGGAACTCTCCACCAACCTGAAGTGGGCAAGCCACCCTTTTCCGACTAAGGACCATGGCCTAGGATTTGGAGGTGCTGATTCTCATCCCAGCCGCTTCACACTCGGCTGCAAACCGTCCCAGTGCGTGCTGAAGGTCCTGGTCTGATGAAGCCAACACGACAACATCATCTGCAAAGAGCAGAGACGAAATCGTGTTCTCACCAAACCGGACACCCTCCGGCCCCTGGCTGCGCCTAGAAATTCTGTCCATAAAAATTATGAACAGAACCGGTGACAAAGGGCAGCCCTGCCGGAGTCCAACATGCACCGGGAACAAGTCTGACTTACTGCCGGCAATGCGAACCAAGCTCCTGCTTCGGTCATACAGGGACCGGACAGCCCTTAGTAAAGGGCCCCGGACCCCATACTCCCGGAGCACCCTCCACAGGCCGCCGCGAGGGACACAGTCGAATGCCTTTTCTAAATCCACAAAACACATGTGGACTGGTTGGGCAAACTCCCATGAAACCTCCAGCACCCTGTAGAGGGTATAGAGCTGGTCCAGTGTTCCACGGCCTGGACGAAAACCACACTGTTCCTCCTGAATCCGAGGTTCTACTATCGGCCGTATTCTCCTTTCCAGTACCCTGGCATAGACTTTCCCAGGTAGGCTGAGAAGTGTGATCCCCCTATAGTTGGAACACACCCTCCGGTCCCCTTTCTTAAAAAGAGGGACCACCACCCCGGTTTGCCATTCCAGAGGCACTGTCCCCGACCACCACGCGATGCTGCAGAGATTCACCTCATTACCATAAAATAAAACCAGACGTTCTTTTCCTGTTGTGTCTGCAGGAAGTTACAGCTCTACCTCTGCCATGTTAATCTGTATTCTATGTAACTCTCAGGACACGCCTCTGTCTCCATAGTGATGCGATACGTCATGTTCACGTAGCAGCAGCGGTGCTGAGAGAACACGCTCAAGAAACGAGGAGAAATCCGTTCATCACCACTGATCATCTCACCTCGATCTTCAAACTTCAACCTGAGCACCTTATAGTCCCTTACTGAGTCACGGGCCAGTGGTTGTCCCACAGCTGATTCTTTTCTAAAAATCCAGAAGTTTGATCTTTATTAGTAAGACAGCATGGAAAAATACAGGAGCTAGAATGAAAGATAGAAAGTGCTGGAATTGTGGACCTTTTTTTCAGATACGGTTTAAGATACGTCACATCTGAAAAAAAAAGTTTCCTTCCCGCCTTCCTTTCTCCCAATCCTTCCCCTCCATCTTTTTCCTCCTTCCCTTTTCCCTTCTATCCTTAATTCTTATTTTTATTCTATTCTTCTTTTCTTCCTTATTTACCTTCCTTTCTTTACATTTTGTCTCAACTGGTTACTGTCCATATTTATTTCTCTCTTTATATTCCTTCCATCATTCCTTCATTTTACTTTAAACTCTCCATTTCGTTTACATTGACAGCGTTTAGCAGACGCCCTGATCCAGAGCAGGTGAGGGTTAAGGAACTTACTCAGTGGTATCTTGGTGGTGCTGGTATCTGAACTCATAACTTTCTGATCAGAGGTCCAATATCTTACCCACTACCACTTCCCTTCTTCCCACTGAAAGAGAGACGATGAGACCAGGATTAGTCTGAGACAATCACTCAGTCAGTCTCTTGGTGCTGTGAGCTGCATGGATGAGCATAAGTTGCTGGATGCTAATGATGTGATGGATGGTATGATGGAAAAGCTGATATGTTCACCACCAACCCTTACTGCACACACATGCACACACACACAAACACATGCACACACACGCACGCATGCACACACACACACACACACACACACACACACACACACGGCCAACTGCGAGCGCCAAAGTGGCCTGGCAGCACGAGTGAAAGAGAATCGATGTAATCCAAGTCCGAGATTCTCTCTGATTACACAGTCAGGAAAATGTGCATGTACAGACTCGCCAAGTGAGAGGGGGTTAGGGGGTGTTGGGGGTTGTTAGGGAGATTGTTGGGTGGTTGTTAGGGAGGTTGTTTTGGGGTTGTTAGAGGGGGGTTGTTGGGTGGTTGTTAGGGAGGTTGTTGGGGGGTTGTTATGGAGGTTTTTGGAGAGGTTGTTGGGGGGTTGTTATGGAGGTTGTTGGTTTTTTTAGGGAGGTTGTTGGGGGGTTGTTATGGAGGTTGTTGGTTTTTTTAGGGAGGTTGTTGGGGGGGTTGTTATGGAGGTTGTTGTGGAGGTTGTTGGGTGGGTTGTTATGGAGGTTGTTGGGGGGTTGATATGGAGATTGTTGGAAAGGTTATTGGGGGGGTGTAATGGAGGTTGTGGGGGGGTTGTTAGAAAGGTTGATTGGAAGGTTGGTTGGGGGGGTTGTTATGGAGGTTGTTGGGGGGTTGTTAGGAAGGTTGATAGGAAGGTTGGTTGGGGGGGTTGTTATGGAGGTTGTTGGAGAGGTTGTTGGTGTGTTGTTAGGAAGGTTGGTTGGGGAGGGTTGTTATGGAGGTTGTTGGAAAGGTTGTTGGGAGGTTGTTATGGAGGTTGTTATGGAGGTTGTTAGAAAGTTTGGTTGGGGGGGTGGTTTGGAGGTTGTTGGGGAGGTTGTTGGGGGTTGTTTCAAACTGATTCAACTGATTTAAAAAAATGTAATGTTATTTGTAATATATATGATATAAGTTCTTTGTTTTGTTGTTCTACTTTAAGTAAAAAAAAAAAAAAACCCTGAAAAACAGCAGTAAAATGAGCAGGAGTTTGGACTGAATGCGGACATCAGCTCAGCTGTTCATTCCACTTTATTTTTTGCTGATTTAGGAGTTTCTGGAGAAGTGGAAAAGGTTCTGCTCTCAGACTCTATTATTACTGAGTTATATAAGATGTGGTTTCTGTCTCTGAGGAGTTTTTTCGAGACCCGTAAACAGAACGACCTTCTGGTAAAAAGCTTTGGACTGGATATACATCACACTGGTATAGAGAGAGAGAGAGAGAGAGTAAGAGAGAGAGAGAGAGAGAGAGAGAGAGAGAGAGAGAGAGAGAGAGAGAGAGAGAGTGTGTGAAGTTCAGATATATTCATATTTCAGTTATTTTTTTCCTGTTTTAGTTTCATTTTCCTATAAGCAAAGGATTTATAATATCCACTGTACGGCTGAAAGTTTAGTGACTCCTCAGCATAAGGTTTGGCATAACTTTTTTATTTAACATCTCCTTTCACATTTAGTCTCCATTTGCTCTTACAGTCACCTTCACTCTTCTGTGAAGATGGTCCACTAGTTTTTATGGAGATTTGTGAAGATTCATTCAAGAAAAGAAAAGAAAAGAAAAAAAAAGAAAAGAAAACAAAACAAAATGGAAATATGTTCCAATTATTTTGACCACACAGTGGATTAATCTACTGTATGATAAGGAGATGTTTTGAAATGAAACCGTGTGTACGTTTCTCAATTCGTTTTTAGAAACTATTTCGGTTGCAAATGAAATTCGCAAACATTCTAGCTGTCGGTTGAACGTCATGATTTAGCCACAGAATTTCAGCAAAATAGTTCCAAATAAAGTCGTATTAAACATTAAACAGACCATCAAATATGATCTTCCTCATAAACCCTCCTGTTTGGCCACGCCCCTATCTAATTTCAATGGAAGGTTTTAATAATTTATTCATTTATTTACTCATCTTTAGTAAATACCTGGTCAGGATAACGATAGTTCAAATTATATTAATTATGTGTGTGTATTTGTGTGTAATTTCATGAAATAAAGCCACAATATCTCACAGAAGGGTTCAGTTATAATTTTTGGGTTTTTTTTTTTGTTAGGATGAGGCCACGCCCACTTTGGGTTTATATCTAAATAAAGCTACTTAGCGCATTAAACTGGAACAGCTATAGAGCTATAGACTGTTCTTTTACACACACACACACACACACACACACACACACACACGGGCTACACTCTGCAAAGGCTTAGCTAATCACCTGATTAGCATGTAGCCTGTGTGCTATCTATCATCGTATGCTACGTAGCTAGGGTATTGACTTCTGCAGTATTTTTTACAGCGATGTGATTCATTATTAATAGTTCAGCTTTAAAATATGCCATGATATAAAAAAAAGTTGAATGCAACAGAACCAGAATGTAAAAAGTGGGCAGGACAAAAACAAAGATCGTTCCTTTAAGTATGAAAAACACGAATGACTTCTCGCCTTTTATGATGATGGAGTGAAAACGGAGTAAATGGTCACATGGTGTGAATTTGTGAAATATACAGTACACCACCACTCCTTTTAACGCTCAGCTGACATTTTCCCCACAGGCTCTGCCCACACGCTGGGGCAAACCGAGCCCCTTTACCTCGCAGAGCTCGGGCTTTATAGCACACAGCATGCTGTTCATCAGTGTGGAGACTGCAGAAGGTCACACACACACAATACTTTCTTAACACCATGTTCTTATACAGTGTTAGCTTTACTCCATGTGATTTAGTTCTGGACCCACAGGGGTGCTAAAACAGCACTGGAATTGTGAAGCAGGAAAGTTTTTGGAATCTGGACTTTTCCATGGTCCAACAGTACAATTCTGCTGAAACTAGATCATCCGGAAACTGATCCATGTGTCACACATGACATTGTGGCGGCCATTTTGAGACGCGAACATGAGACTGAATCAGATAGAGTCTGTGCTTCATGAATGCCATTTCATTTCCTTCAAACTAACAATTAGCCACCGTAGCACACTCTACTACACCTCTGTCATGCTGTCTCGTAGCCGGGTTAGTTAGCTAGCTACAATATGGACCAGCTAGCAGGAAAAAATTAGCAGATCTCAGCAGATTTTTGTCTTTTCACTTCTAGAAAGGATAAACCAAGTCATTAGGGTTGAAAAAGCCAGTGCACTTTCAGTGCCGGTCCCAAACCAGGATAATTGGGGAGGGGCATTAAGAGTGCACTGGCTTGTGCAACCCTAATGACTGTGTTTATCCTCTCTAGAATCCTCTCTAGGGGTGATTCTGAAGGAAGAGTACAGTAAGAGTGTAGTGGAGGTGAAGAGAGTTTCTGATAGGGTGATGAACGTGAAGCTGGAAGTTGAAGGGATAATGATAAATGTCATCAGTGCTTATGCTCCACAAGTGGGTTGAGAGATGAAGGAGAATGAAAGATTCTGGAGTGAGTTAGATGAAGTGGTAGAAGGTGAACTTAGGAATGAAGGATTGGTGATTGGGGCAGATTTTAATGGGCATGTAGGTGAAGGGAACAGAGAAGATGAGGAGGTGATGTAGGTATTTAAGGAGAGTAATGTGGAAGGGCAGATGGTGGTAGATTTTGCTAAAAGGATGGAAATGGCAGTGGTGAACATGTATTTTAAGAAGAAGGAGGATCATAGGGTGACGTATAAGAGTGGAGGAAGGTGCACACAGGTGGACTATGTTCTATGTAGGAGATGCAACCTGAAGGAGATTGGAGACTGTAAGGTGTTGGCGGGGGACAGTGTAGCTAGACAGCATCGGATGGTGGTCTGTAGGATGGTTTTGGAGGTGAGGAAGAAGAGGATGAGAGTGAAGACTGAAAGAAGAATAAGATGGTGGAAACTGAAGGAGGAAGAGTGTAGTGTGAGGTTCAGGGAAGAGGTCAGACAGAGGCTTGGTGGTTTTGAAGAGGTGCTGGATGATTGTTGAACTACTGCAGGAGTGATGAGGGAGGCAGCTAGAAAAGTACTTGGTGTGACATCTGAAAATAGAAAGGAAGACAAAGAGACATGGTGGTGGAATGAGGAAGTGCAGGAGAGCAGAAGAAGAAAGAGGTTGGAGAAACAGGATTGGGATCAACAGAGTGATGAGAAAAGTAGGCAGGAGTACAAGGAGATGCGGCAGCAGGTAAAGAGGGATGTGGCGAAAGCCAAGGAAAAGGCATATGAGGAGCTGTATAAGAGGTTGGACAGTAAGGAAGGAGAAAGGGATTTGTAGCGATTGGCCAGGCAGAGGGACCGAGCTGGGAAGGATGTGCTGCAAGTTAGAGCAATAAAGGATGGAGATTAAAATGTGTTGACTAGTGAGGAGAGTGTGTTGAGAAGATGGAGGGAGTATTTTGAGCATCTGATGAATGAGGAAAATGAGAGAGAGAGAAGGTTGGATGATGGTGAAGCAGGAAGTGGATAGGATTAGTAAGGAGGAAGTGAGAGCAGCTATTAAGAGGATGAAGAGTGGAAAGTCGGTTGGAAAAGATGACATAACAGTAGAAGCATGGAGATGTTTAGGAAAGATGCAGTGGACAACTGGAGTTTTTAATCCAGATTATTTAACACAATTTTGGAAGGTGAGAAGATGCCTGAGGAATGGAGAAGGAGTGTGCTGGTACTGATCTTTAAGAATAAGGGAGATGTGCAGACCTGCAGTAACTACAGGTGTATAAAGTTGATCAGTCACACCATGAAGTTATGGGAAAGAGTAGTGGAAGCCAGGCTGAGAGAAGAGGTGACCATCTGTGACCAGCAGTATGGTTTAATGCTGAGGAAGAGCACCACAGGACTCCATGGACTATGATGTTTGCAGATGATATTGTGATTTGTGGTGAGAGTAGAGAGCAGGTTGAAAAGAACCTGGAGAGGTGGAGGTACGTGCTGGAGAGAAGGGGAATGAAAGTCAGTAGGAGTAAGACAGAGTACATGTGTGTGTTCAAATACCAGCACCACCAAAGCTATATGGATATATATCTTCTAGTTGTCATTAATGTAAATGTGAGAACTCATTGCAAAACATTTAAAATAACTATAAATGGATAAAAAAAATGCAGTGAAAAGCTTTTTATAGGCATAAAAAATGCAATCTGAATTCTATTTACATACTTTAAAATGTGTGTGTATATATATACACTGCCTGTCCAAAAAAAAAGTCTCACTCTTATATTTTGTCTGATCGCCTTCAGCTTTGATTCCAGTGCACATTCGGCGTGGCATCGTTCCTATAAGCTTCTGCATTGTCACAACATTTATTTGTGTCCAGAGTTGCAGTACTTTTTTTCCAAGATCTTGCATTGATGATGGGAAAGCCACGCAAAGTCTTCTACACACACCTCCCATGATGGAATAACCTGGTCATTCAGTATATTCAGAAAGTCAGCTGACCTCATTTTTTGGGGCACATAACGTTGCTCAACCGAGACCTGACCGACTGCAGCAACCCCAGATCCCAGTCTGGGCTCATCAGACCACATGACCTTCTTCCAGTGATCCAATCTTTATGCTGCCTAGCAAATTAAAGCCTTTGTTTTCCGAATAGCCTCACTGATAAGTTGTTTTCTTAAGGCTTCACAGGTGTTTAGTCCCTTGAGCTCCGTTCACATTGTGCGTGTGGAAAACTTTCAACATTAAACATAGCCGTGAGTTCTACTGTTTTTTTTTTTTACAATTTAATTTCACAAAATGATGATGAAATCTGAACTAGACTCTCAAGTTCTCATTTACATTGCCCTCATTTTGGACATTAGAAACCCCTCCGTAGGTAATAACCCCTGCTTTGACGCACAATTAGGTCCCCGAGCAGGTGTGTGGTCAGAGAGCGAGTCCAGGAACCTATAAATGGGGAAACCTCAATGCACCTTCATGTGGCACTCGCTCAGGGCTTCCACTCAATAATTTTAAATGCTGGATTTTCCAGCCCATTTGACTCGCTGCCAAGCGTTGATGGTGCACCTGTAGCCTCGGAGAGCCACGTTAGCATTGTGCGGGGATTCAGGTGTAGCTGCAGAGGCGGCTGTGAATGGGAATGCTAATGAGGCGCGGGTAAGCGAGGCGAGTGCTGAGAGGTCGGCTGTAGCGGTAAACATTGTCTTCGCACGCAATGCCGCTTTTTTTCCTTTTTTGTTTTGCTCACCAGCTAAACAATGAGCCGTAGTTTATCCGATTTATCATTAAAATGTCTGGCACAAACCCCAGGGAGAGTGAAAACGAGTGTCACCAATTTGACAGTTTCTTTCCCCTGAGAAACGCCTTCTCCTCTCACTGAAGTTAAATTCTGGGCTCTGATTGATCAGAAGGTGTTGATTAATTCTCTGGAACTGCAGCCCTGACAATATCAATACAATCGTTTTAATTCATGATCGTTTCCATAGCGACAGCATGTTCGCAGCAACACATACGATGCATGAAAACACAGATGAACAAACACGTTTAAGTAACAGTTTAAAGAAAATAGAGAGGATTTTATAGAGAAGCTGACGAAGAAAAAGAAAAGTTCCCATCTGCTATTATAATAACTTTCACTCTTCCAGGAAGATGTTTGACTAGATTTTGTGGAGATTTTGTGGAGACTTTGTGGAGATTTATTCAGCCACAAGGGTGTTAATAAAGTCAGGTACTGATGTAGGTGAGAAGGTGAGGAGGCCTGGGGTGCAGTCAGAGATGTAATATTAATTCATGTTTAATAGGGTTGGAGCTCTATAGCAGGAGATCTTCTACTCCTGAACTCATTAAAAGATCTTTATGGTGCATTGTCATGCTGGAACAGGTTTTGGTCTCGTAGTTCAATTGAAGGCAAAATTTCATGCCACTCCAACGTCCGATACAATTGTGTGCTTACAACTTTGTGGAATAGTTTGGGGAAGAATCACATATGGTTGGGAATAGTGGGTGTCCGAATACTTTTGGGATTGCATGTAACTGCTCTAGTGTGCGTGATACAGAGTGCAAACTTCCTCACAAACTACCAGCTGTTGATTTGCATACATTTGTTTTTATCAAATTATTAGATTCAATGTCATAAAATTAATTCTTTTTACTTTTCTAAAGTGTAAAACATACACAAAATTAATGATTTACGAAATGGAATTGTAAAAATAATTATTTTATATATATAATAAAATCAGCAAATTTTCTTGTTCTGTTTATATTTGTATAATAAATAAATAAATAAATAAATAAATAAATAAATAAATGTACAAATTTATGTAATACTATTTATATAAATAAATATAACATTTGGAAAAAATCAAAAACGTTTTATAAATTAATTAATTATTTATTATTTTTCTATATAAATTAGAATCAGAAGCAGAATTGATCAAGTATTTTTCAAGGGTTTTTTTCACCTATACATTTTTTACATTGTATTTATTTCTTTAATTTTCTTTTTATTATTATTATTATTATTATTATTATTATTATTATTATTATTATTATTATTATTATTATTATTATTTAACCCAGCCATTAGGGGGGCACAAGCCAGTGTACTCTTAGTGCCGGTCCCAAGCCCGGGTAAATGGGGAGGGTTGCGTTAGGAAGGGCATCCAGCGTAAAACATGTGCCAAATCAAATATGCGGATCACAAATGAGAATTTCATACCGGATCGGTCGAGGCCCGGGTTAACAACGACCGCCACAGGTATCGTTAGCCGACAGGGTACCGGTGGAAATTGGGCTACTGTTGGCCGAAGGAGGAGAAGGAGGAGAAGGAGAGGAGGAAGGCGTCTACAGAGACGGCAGGAAAAGGAGCAGTGTAGGAGAGTAGAGGTTCGGGTTGGTACTTTAAATGTTGGTACTATGACTGGCAAAGGGAGAGAGGTAGCTGATATGATGGAGAGGAGAAAGGTAGATGTGTTGTGTGTTCAGGAGACCAAGTGGAAAGGAAATAAGGCCAGGAACATTGGAGGTGGGTTTAAACTGTTTTATCATGGTGTGGATGGAAAGAGAAATGGTGTAGGGGTGATTCTGAAGGAAGCGTACAGTAAGAATGTAGTGGAGGTGAAGAGAGTTTCTGATAGGGTGATGATCGTGAAGGTGGAAGTTGAAGGGATGATGATAAATGTCATCAGTGCCTATGCTCCACAAGTTGGCTGTGAGATGGAGGAGAAAGAAAGATTCTGGAGTGAATTAGATGAAGTGGTAGATGGTGTACCTAGGAAAGAACGATTGGTGATTGGGGCAGACTTTAATGGGCATGTAGGTGAAGGGAACAGAGGTGATGAGGAGGTGATGGGTAGGTATGGTTTTAAGGAGAGGAATGTGGAAGGGAGATGCAACCTGAAGGAGATTGGAGACTGTAAGGTGTTGGCGGGGGACAGTGTAGCTAGACAGCATCGGATGGTGGTCTGTAGGATGGTTTTGGAGGCGAAGAAGAAGAGGAGGAAAGTAAGGTTTGAAACAAGAATAAGATGGTGGAAACTGAAGGAGGAAGAGTGTAGTGTGAGGTTCAGGGAAGAGGTCAGACAGGGGCTTGGTGGTGGTGAAGAGGTGCCGGATGATTGGGCAACTACTGCAGGAGTGATGAGGGAGGCAGCTAGAAAAGTACTTGGTGTGACATCTGGAAATAGAAAGCAAGACAAGGAGACGTGGTGGTGGAATGAGGAAGTGCAGGAGAGCATTAGGGGAAAGAGGTTGGCAAAACAGAAGTGGGATCGACAGAGTGATGAGAAAAGTAGGCAGGAGTACAAGGAGATGCGGCAGCAGGTTAAAAGGGATGTGGCGAAAGCCAAGGAAAAGGCATATGAGGAACTGTATAAGAGGTTGGACACTAAGGAAGGAGAAAAGGATTTATACCGATTGGCCAAGCAGAGGGACCGAGCTGGGAAGGATGTACTGCAAGTTAGAGCAATAAAGGATGGAGAGGGAAATGTGTTGACTAGTGAGGAGAGTGTGTTGAGAAGATGGAGGGAGTATTTTAAGCAGCTGATGAATGAGGAAAATCAGAGAGAGAGAAGGTTGGAGGATGTGGAGTTGGTGAAGCAGGATGTAGATAGGATTAGTAAGGAGGAAGTGAGAGCAGCGATTAAGAGGATGAAGAGTGGAAAGTCGGTTGGACCAGATGATATACCGGTAGAAGCATGGAGATGTTTAGGAGAGATGGCAGTGGAGTTTTTAACCAGATTGTTTAACAGGATTTTTGAAGGTGAGAAGATGCCTGAGGAATGGAGAAGGAGTGTGCTGGTACCGATCTTTAAGCATAAGGGAGATGTGCAGACCTGCAGTAACTACAGGGGAATTAAGTTGATCAGTCACACCATGAAGTTATGGGAAAGAGTAGTGGAAGCCAGGTTGAGAGAAGAGGTGACCATCTGTGAGTAACAGTATGGTTTCATGCCGAGGAAGAGCACCACAGATGCCTTATTTGCTTTGAGGATGTTGATGGAGAAGTATAGAGAAGGACAGAAGGAGCTGCATTGTGTATTTGTGGATTTAGAGAAAGCGTACGACAGGGTGCCGAGAGAGGAGTTGTGGTATTGTATGAGGAAGTCAGGTGTGTCAGAGAAGTATGTGAGGGTGGTGCAGGACATGTATGAGGACAGTGTGACGGCAGTAAAGTGTGCAGTAGGTACGACAGACTGGTTCAGGGTGAAGGTTGGACTGCATCAAGGATCGGCCCTGAGCCCTTTCCTGTTTGCAGTGGTGATGGACAAGTTGACGGACGAGGTCAGACAGGAGTCTCCCTGGACTATGATGTTTGCAGATGATATTGTGATTTGTGGTGAGAGTAGAGAGCAGGTTGAGAAGAGCCTGGAGAGGTGGAGATATGCGCTGGAGAGAAAGGGAATGAAAGTCAGTAGGAGTAAGACAGAGTACATGTGTGTGAATGAGAGGGAGGGCAGTGGAGTGATGCGGTTGCAGGGAGAAGAGGTGGAGAAGGTGGAGGAGTTCAGGTACCTGGGGTCAACAGTGCAAAGTAATGGAGAGTGTGTTAGGGAAGTAAAGAAAAGAGTGCAGGCAGGGTGGAGTGGGTGGAGAAGAGTGACAGGAGTGATTTGTGATAGTAGGGTATCTGCAAGAATGAAAGGGAAAGTTTATAGGACTGTGGTGAGACCTGCGATGTTGTATGGATTAGAGACAGTGGCATTGAGTAAAAAACAGGAGGTGGAGCTGGAGGTAGCAGAGCTGAAGATGTTGAGGTTTTCGTTGGGAGTGACGAGGATGGACAAGATTAGAAATGAGTTTATTAGAGGGACAGCACATGTAGGATGTTTTGGTGACAAGGTGAGGGAGGCGAGATTGAGATGGTTTGGACATGTGCAGAGAAGGGACATGAATTATATTGGTAGAAAAATGCTGAAGATGGAGCCACCAGGTAGGAGGAAAAGAGGAAGGCCAAGGAGGAGGTTCATGGATGTGGTGAGGGAAGACATGCAGGTAGTTGGTGTAAAAGAGGCAGATATAGAGGACAGGGGGGGATGGAGACGGATGATCCGCTGTGGCGACCCCTAATGGGAGCAGCCGAAAGAAGAAGAAGAAGAAGATTATTATTATTATTATTTATTTTAAATTTTTTTTTTTCTCTTTATAATTGATTTCTTTTTATTTTGTTTTACACATTACAAAAGGAAAAATAATTAGATTTATATAAAATCACAAAATCAATCATCAAAAATAAAAAAATAAAAATTATGTATCATGACCAAATTGATCACAATACTGATTTGACTGATATATTGTCCAGCCCCATATGAGATTTCCGGCTAAAGAGAAAGTCGAATCCCTTTAACAATAAATAAATGAAATAATCTGATGTGGATGCAAAGAAATAATTCCGTCGACTGTTTTCCAGAAAACTCCAGCAACATATAATTATTTATGTTAAAGCGAATATTTGCACTAACATTTGTGTATGATCTGCCTGTGTACATCTAATATTACTGTGATGATAAAAAAAACCCCTTACAGTGTTTTGTCTGTATTTAGAAGTACAGCAGCAGACTTTATTATCTAGCAGCTTGTTGTTCTGACACTGGGTCGGTATCCCACAAGGCATCAGTGCACCGAGCGCTCGTTCCTCTCACTTCCATCCCAGCGCTTCCCAATTATACACCATCGAGCGCCAATTACGGCCGACCCCAAACGACCAGGCATTCATCACAAACCTCAAGAGTGAACT